>NC_142348.1:41465000-41785833 GCF_054954075.1 Amborella trichopoda
CGATGCCAACAAGAATAATAAAGCAAATTTTTTTTTTTTAATCAAAACATAGCCCTCAAAGGAGATTTTTTTTTTTCGTGCACGGATCTAGCTTGAAATGCCCCACGGTGGACGCCAAACTGTTTACGATGCAAATCGAAGAGATCTTCAGAGGAAGGTTCCTCAGATTCCTCAGATATGAATGCCACAAACTAATTTTTTTAAAAGAGTGATAGAGAGTGGGGAAAATCAAATTTTGATTTGAGGCCAGATCTACTCAGAAATGAGTAGATCAGCTTTCAAATCAGTGGCAGAGCCAGCATTGATCCAAAAAACATGAAATAATAAAATAAATATAAAATCCTAGATCTAACAAAATAACTAAAAAATAAAAGAAAAAAGAATGAGAAAAATAACTGGCCATACCAGTTGGTCTGGCAAACCAGAGGCTTCGAGGCCTCGCCTGTATCATAACCGATTGATTTTATGTCGTGCATCCTCTTTTGTCTCTCTTCAGGTTTTGACCAAGCATTGACTTGGTTGGATTTTTTGAACTAAGGGTGGCTTAAAGCTAGGGTTTGCTAACCGGTTTTTTCTCTCTCTAGGCTCTCTAACTTTCTCCCTCTCCGTCTCTTTCTTTTTCTAGCCTCCAACGTCCCACCTTCTTTTATTTTTAGCCTACACGTCCCACACAAAAGATTTTCTAAAAAGAGGTATGATATATTTTTTTTTCATAAACTCCAAAGGGTTGTGTAGCATGGATAACTACTAAAACCTGTAAGAATTCTTAGGTGTACAATGAATAATTACTAAAGACTCTAAGGGTTAGGTGTAGAATAGATAACTACTAAAACCTATGGGATTTGCTAGGTGTGTAATGGATAACTACTAAAAGCTACAAGATTTGCTAGGTGTGGATCATAGGATGAGACCATGGATTATGATGGTCTATGGTTTAGAGGTCTACTGAAATAGTTTAGTCCTATGGGTTTTCTAATATTAGGAAAATCATAAAATTTGCCAGTTTTTAAAAATGAGGTGTCTACCGACCTCTCACGTTATGCCATTAAAGGAAAATTACATTCATCATGTAAAACTCAAAATTACATAAGAAAGACATGGAAGAACCATACATACGGAATATGAAACAACGCATACCTTGTCTCAAGTTACCTCCAAGAACTCCATACACCCAAACCGGGTCTCCTGCACCTATGGCGCATGATATCCTGGTTCAAGAACACTCCTCACAAATAAGTAAGCCTTAGAGAGCATCACATGGGATTTCCTTGACCAAAGCTCAACGCATGAGCATGAGGCAAGAACCTAGAGCTAGGGCTTGTGTGGCTTGGGCGTGCCATCCCCCTTATGGTTAAACTCTTTCCTAAGCCCTAATTTGGATGAGAGAAGAAGAGAGAGAAGGCTTGAGTGGGGTGTGCCCCCTTTGGTTGCTTAGGGAGAGAGAGATATGAAATAGAACCCCCATAGCTAGTATTCATAGATAAGAGTCTAGGATATCTAGAATTAGGGTTTTTCCATCATCAGGAGGTTTAATATTGATTTTTTATCTTTGAGACATATGGGGTGAAGAGATCTCAATCATTCATTCCCTAAATCAGCCATCATGATTAAATGAATGATGTGAAACATTATCCCTCGGTTTCCATAACTCCACTCCCATCAAGTATTTTGTTTAAAGAAAATAATCAATCAATTCTTTACACATTCTTATTTTGAAATCAACCACAATCAATTTTTTATACCATCATATTTTGAAATCAATCACAATTAATTTCTTACACCTTCCTATTTTAAAATCAATCAAAATCTTTACACAAAAATGTTTCTTAAAATATTATGTCCACATATGGCATAATTGCCATCTTTTATTTTAAGAAAGTATGGAGGAGGTGGGTGGCCTCACACCTCCACAATATGGTGGGCCTAATGAGCTTAATCCCAATACCTTAAACATAATTTCCCGATAATAAAATAATTTTGATGAAACCTCCAAAAATTTTATTTTTCTTTATGATTAAAATAAATTCAGAAAATTGATTTTTCTCTTTTTAAAATCATATTTCAATAAAATAAAATACCTAGAAAGGTCTAAAAATTCATTTTAATTATCTAAAAAATAATTAAAACATGTATAATGGGAATTGGATCCATGGAGTTGGAATTATGACAAAAACACTGAGAACTCCATCCTCTATAGAGACCGCATTTCACTGCACTTTCTCCAACTGACCCAACCGATCCCATAACCCATAACCCATCGTACGGGTTCGACTATCAAAGCCAACCAATAAGTGGAGAATATATGATCCTAGACCATGGATTGCAAGTCCCTCATTGAGGACAAGTCCAAGACCCATTTTAGCAGTTTGCTCAATGGGTCATTCCAACACAATCTAGTGTTACAAGGAGTCATCTATTTTGCACACACACATCCTTATCCAAATGGTCACTTCCTGGATGGCTATCTAGTGTACATGTCATATGATGGTAATAATGAGGATTTAGGCCCTTGTCCTCTCAAGCCATCCATCACACACAATGGGTCAAATCCATGTCTCCTGGCCAACTTTCATGGGGATATCTCTGACCTCATCTAGGGATAACCCCACATCAAAATCCTTATTGATTATAGTTACATGATGCCCAGGACTATGGGTGTTAGACCCATATTGAGTCATAACTAGCCAAACGCATGTTAGTCTAAGACATTGTTAATGCCTTACAGCCCAAGTTGGACCATACTCCCACTAGAGTCAGTAATTCATTATATATTTTTAGTACATACTATTATAAAGCCTTTAAATGGTACAAAACCCCAACAGAGCTTTTCTCAACCCTGAGAGAGTGATGCAAATACCAATATATATATATATATATTTTTTTTTTTTTAATTTTTAATTTTTAATTTTTTTATAAGACTTAGAATATATTTTATTTGGATTTTTAGTTTCCTTAGGGTTATTCTTGATTTTTTTACTTGTAGAGATTTATGGGATAGAATAGAAAGTTCATTTTTTGTAAATAAAAGATGGATATTGATAGGGACTACCATAATTGGGCTAGTTAGGATATATTAGACTGGTTTTTAAGAGATAACAGAGAGATTAAGTTTAGTTTTTTATTTTGGGCAAGCTTTCTATGCTTCCCCTATAACATAGAAGTTTTATCCTCCCTCTTATCCAACCGTCCATTTTGAATGGAGGCCTAAGATTGTCCCAATCACAATGTCATGTCTTTATAGTATTTTATTTTTTATTTTTTTTTCTATAAACTATTTTGAAACCAAAGTTTGGAAATCCATTCCTCTATTAAACTTGCACTAGCAAAAAATATAAAAAAATATTTTCAATAAAATAAAATGACCAAAATAGCCCTGAAAATTTCAAGGGGTATTTTGGTCATTATATTTTATAGAAAAAATATTTATAATATTTTTTTATAGGTGTGCCCCATTGAGAAGATGACACTTACCAAATTTTATATTCATATAATTTGTAAAAAAAAACTAAAAAAAAAATACTTTGAGATGTCGGATCTAAAATCAAACGGTGAGTGGCTCTCTTGATCAAAATTAGACAGCTGGATGGTAAGGGGAGGATAGAACTTCTATGTTGTTGGGAAAGCATAGACACTTTTCCCTTTTATTTTTATTTTATTTATTGTTCCTTTTAGTTTGTATTTAAAGAGAAGATGCTCATTTTTTGTAGATAGTGATTGGTGATTGAGTAAAAAGTTTGACTTTGTAAAAAGATGTTGAGATGGACTCCTTTGCAGATCCAGAGATATGATATAATCTCTCAAACCCTTATTTTATTTTGTCAAAGAAAATAAAGAGCTTGAAAACAATGCGCAATTATGAAGTCTCCAAGAAAGTTTCATGCCCCACATCGAGAGACTTGAAAGCAATACGCAATAACCATGTCTCCAAGAGAGTTTCATGCCCCAAATTGAGAGAGAAAGTACCTTTAGCAAGTTCACCCAATGTGATTGTTTAATGCATTTAAAAGATGAAGAGTTGTCATACTTGCATGACCTTCTCTCCCAGTAGTTGTGTGAACACAATAAAAGAGGATAATCATGTATTCAAGGATGATTTCTCTTGTTCCGTTCTCTGATATGGGAAGGATACTACAAAACTACATTTTTCAAATAACATTTTCTCAAAGACCAAGATTTACAGAAAAACTATTTGGAATAACACGTAAATTTTTTTTTTTATATATATATATAATAAGGCTATTTTCTTTTAGTATAAGGAGGTCACTAATTTTACTAAGAGTTAGATATGAAATTCGGTGGTTGAAGATATTGCCAATAGACATAAAGACTAACATAAAATAGCTTAAACTTTGTGACACACCTCAAGCCATCATGTTTCACATTTGGCTAGGATTGATTAAGACCACCATCTACTAAAATACAATTGTCTTAAGATACAATCTAGCACAAAAACACTTACATGTTCCTCTTTGTTTCTATGAAACCCATTTAATGCCTACGACGTCATTAAAAATGCTACAAAAAGCCACTAAAAATTCTCAAGCCTCATTGCTGGCCTGCTCAAAATCCTGCAATAAAGCCATTGCTGCTCTATAATTATAATAAAGGAGAATGCAAATAAATTAATGGAGTTCTAGAATTTTTGGAGCCTTAAATCAATTCACCATTCCTTTCGTTTCAATTATGGTTATCAAATTAAGCTAAGCCCTGCTGATAAGACACTGAGATAAGGAGCAAGCCACGAGCGAGCTTCAAATTCAGAGAGAGAAATGTTGGGGACGATCGGTGAAAAATCAGTAAGGGTTTATAACATTCATAACTATTGTGTATTCGTATAAATATCAACAAGCAATGAAAACTACACAATATCAAAGCAAGAACATGGAATGAAAAATCCAATAACATGCTTTTACAGAGCACAACAATTTAATATGGTGAACGGTCACAAATCGTGACTTACATCTATGGGAAAATGGTGCGATGATTTATTTATTTATTTGAGAAGATTACAACATAAAATCGAGCTCAAAACATCAAATTCCAGCAACCCTTTATCACTCTAAATAGAGCAAAAAAACAGAACACCAAGAACACCAAAAAATGAGTTCTCTTTGATATTTTTTTTCACTAAACATGGCACAAATCAAACCCACAATGGAGTTCAAGTCTTTTGCTCACTTTCTCTTTCTAAAATAGAGCATACTAATTCCTCAAAAGAAAACCCAATTGCAGCTCAATCTCTCCATCTTTTTCTCACTCTTTCTATCTTTAAACAAAATAGTTTTAATCCATTTAAAAGAGTAAAGTTCCTACAACACTACAACCATTGTATGAGATGCAATTCAATGGCCAAAAATAAAAGAGATAAAAGTCAAATAAAATACTCACATATGTGATTTGTCTTTACATATATAGCAATCTCCTACTTGAAGACAAATCACAAAGTCTATGAAATAATCATCAATGCATCACTCTCCATCCACTCGAGGTGATGTTTCCTCCAACCCTGAAAGTCTTCTACACATTGTATTCTTTTCAGTTGAGACAACCTTTATAATTACATCAACAAGGTTCTTCTTAGTGTGAATCTTTTCCACCTGTAAATCTCTATGCTCGAGAGCCAACATAATAAAATGGTATCTGACCTATATATACTTTGTGTTTGAGTGATAAACTGCATTTTTAGCTAGATAAATAGCACTTTGATTATCACAATATACAACATATTTATCTTGTTTCACCCCAAACTGGCCAAGTAACCTTCGCAACTAAATCATTTCCTTCGCTGCCTCAGTCAATGCCACATACTCAGCTTCAGTTGATGACAAGGTAACAATATCCTACAACATTAACAGCCATGGCTGCACCATCACCAACATTAAAAACGTATCCAATAGTAAACCTTATAGTATTGTGGCATCCTACATAATCGCATCTACATAACCAAGAACTTCAATTATGAATTTTCGAAACACAAGCATACATTTTGTGTTCCCTCCAAATATTGAAGGATCCACTTAACTGCTTGTCAATGTTCCCAACCTGGATTAAGCATAAATCTGAAAACAACTCCCACTGTATGGGCAATATCAAGTATAATATAAACCATTGCACGCATCAAACTACCCACTGCAGAAGTTTATAGAACATTCTTCATCATACTTTTATCTATCTCGTTCATTGGACAGTCTTTATTAGACAGCTTAAAATGTGTAACTAATGACGTAGAAACAGACTTACAATCAATCATATTAAGGCACTCAAGAACTTTAGAAAAATACTTAGATTGACTTAATCAAGGCTTACCTTGCTTTTTATCTCTATGGATTTGCGTACAAAATCTTTTTGGCTTTATCCAAATCCTTGGTGGTAAAATGCTTGGAAGTTTGAAACGCTTGATTTTACTCAAATCATTGCAAACAACAAGTATATCATCAACATAAAACAATAAACTGTAAAAGAATCATATGTTGAACCTTTGAAGTACACACAATGATCAAATTCGCATCTAGAATAAAATTCACCCAGGATCAAATTCTTATACCACTGTTTAGATACTTGTTTCAAACCATACAATCCCTTTTTCAACTTGCAAACCCAGTTATCATTGATTTTGTTCTCAAAACCTTCAGGTTGATACATATAAATTTATTCATTAAGATCACCATGTAAGAATGCATTTTTAATATCAAGTTATTTTAGCTCCAAATTAAAGTTAGCAACCAAAGATAAAATAACTCTAATAGAGCTATCCTTAACAACAGAAGCAAAAATTTCATTAAAATTAACACCTGTTTTTTTCCCATAAACTTTCATCACAAGTCTAGCCTTATATCGCATAAGACCATTTGCCTCCCACTTAATATCATATACCCACATATTTTTTAATGCTTTCTTCCCATGTGGAGGTTCCACCAACTCTCATGTATCATTTTTATACGAAGCATCAATCTCCTCTATTGCCTTATGCCACTTTTCAACATTAGGGTAATAAATAGCATCCTAAAAAAACTGAAGTTCATCACTATCAGTATACAAAACATAATGCAAGGAAGAAGAATACCTTTGTGTGGGCTTGTGAGGGCATGTAGATTTTTTTAATTCTGGCTTAGGTGTAACTGATAGTCCTTCTTCATCTTGAATTACCCTTGCAGAATCAGGAATCCCGAATATCGAAATCCCACTTAAGATCGTGTACATGATTGACTAAATATGAAGTAGATGAATACAACTATAATTGTGCGAGAAATAAATCAAACATAAAAAGCACACACCACACCACACGAGTTACGTGGTTCAGTCCGTAGAACTACATTTACAACCTCGCCAAGTTGAAATCCACTATCACAATGAAAAATACAGTTTTGGATTACAAGAGATAATACCTATCTCTAAACGTCGGTAAAAGATCATAATCGATTTTCCCTTCTAAACTCGCTCTCTCGACCGAGTAACATCGTCGATCAATACCTTATTTTCTACCACAAAATTGCGGCTGGAGAGATAACCTCGAGAGCAACTGCAAGATTTTCTCTCTATAGAAGTGAAAGCCTTACCAACCCAAAGCTCATGGGAATATCGCCTCTTTCTTGGAGGCCATGTCTCCCTCTCTTGGAGACCAATCTTCATCTTTGGAGATCTGTTCCCATAACCCTAAAGGGGTGACCCTCAAAAGGATGATATTATGTCTTCGTTGATTCTCTTTTATGGAGATCACGTTGAGCTTCTTTTTTGCTTCCCAATAAACCCCTTTTTTTTTTTTTTTCATAATACCCTTAATCTTTTAATGAAAACATAGGTATGGTAATTTTGACTATCACCAAACCGAACAATAAACATGCCAAAAGCCAAGGACTAGCTTCTATAAAAAATGATATCCAAAGAAACGTAAACCACAAAATAATTTGAAAAACACTTTCCAACGCCTGTAGGTAAAGTGAGTAGTATTTTCGCCCCTGCTGTTGTGGTTTAACATAAAAAATCGACCGCCATGGACCTATTATGTCTGTGGCGCCACAAACATAATAGGCCCACGGCGGTCAATTATTTCCCACCGTCCAAAAAATCAGACGATGGCTAGTAGGGCTTTCCAAATAATTTTAATATTGAAAACCCCATCATGAAACATTTACTCAAAAAAAAAGAAAAAGAAAATGTAAAAAAGAAAAATAGATTCATATTTGTATCCAAACAAGAAGTTGCAATGAAAGAAGTGTTCGTTAGAACCCATTCTATGAAGGGTAGGTTTATGAGTCCATGCCGATATAAATCACCTTTAAAAATTTATTTTTGAGATGGATTTTTGGACCTAATTTATAAAGACAAAATCTCCAATATGGAGATCATGAATATAAAAATTAAAAAAAATTTAAAAACTAAAAATAATAATTATATTAAAAAAACATTTAGACTGTCAGTTTGAATTGTTTTTAAATGAATCACCTATTTGCATCAATCTTTTAAGATGGATGCTTTATACGTTGCGATTGCACTTGTATACGGCATACGGTCCCCGCTGCATGAAACAATTTTCCATTTAAGAAGCTGCGGCTTAATTAGCGAAATCTGTTCAATGCACTAGGACTTTACTTCATAGCCGTAACATTCATCCACATCGTCAATATCAACAAGAGACGGATAGATTATGTCCCTTTGGGCTTGTTTCAACGGCGTCCACACACCTGTCCTAGAAATCGACGATCCCTACAAAGCTGATGCTGAAATCAAGCGGTCGATGAGATTCTTTACTACTGTAGGAAGGTTTGGTTGGGCGCCTATGATCTCCCGGATTACCTCTACCAGTAGATAAGGTACCGTGCTTTGAACTTTGAAGCAGCCAAAGCCGGGCTAGATAACAAGTGTCACGGCTCACGCTGGTAGCACTTGGATTTGCTTTGGGTTTTAGGGTTAGGGCTTCAGCTTCAAATCTCATCGCTTTTTAACAGAGTGTCCATGAAGGTAAGTTTCCTCATCATCATTTAGTTGATGTATTTAGTGAGATTCATAGACAAGCCTATGGCTGGTTGGTGTTTTCTGAGGCCCATTTTCAATCTATTCATAGAAAGACTCTAACCAGGCCATTGCTACGCTATGATCATTTAATATTCTCTCTCTCTGTTTTTAGTCGAGAGTTGTGAGTAAAGTTAATTGAGGGGTTATAAATGGATTCCGAGGCTGTTTTTGATGTATTGTCTCCTGGATTTCATGTATTGAAAACAACATATTATATTGTATGCGAGATAGTGGGTCTTTTTTGGAAGTTGTAATGTGACGCAAGTAAGAGTTATGGTTCTTGCTAAATCAACACCACAGTTCATACAAACTTAGCAAATTAACAAGCCTTATGGGAAAACCAGAGTAGAGAATGAATAAAATTGGCTAAGTAAGGAGGAAGCCACCTCCAATTTTTATTAACTCAAAAGGTTTTTTTATTGGGGTAGTGGAGAAATTCAGTAGCAAGAATTAACTCAAAGTTGTTAAACAAAAAGTAGCAGACTAGCCCTGAACCCTTAATAACAGCTAATTAAGCAAATTCTAAACCTTGAAATCCTAGCCATCCATTATTAAATAAAAATAAACAGACCAAGGAAAAACCCAACTCTGTCCATCAGTTTTTTTTTGGGTAAATTAGTGGGGGGTGAGGCCCCATACCCGGGTTTTCATTAATAAAAGATAAGAAAAATTAGATCTTACTATTTTACAACCCTACAATGGGGTAATTGTGCCACATCATGAAGTAAAGAAAGAGAAAGAAAATCTGGAGGCCTAGAACGCCAAATGGTGGCATCTGAAAAAATTGTAGCCTTTTTGGCAAGTGCATCAGCCACCATATTAACCTCACTATAAACATGGCAGATAGACGATGAACGATTTGCAAGTCTAAATTGGCAATTAGCAGCTATAGTATGAAGTGCCCAAGGAGATTTGCAGCAGCCCTAAATAACTTGTACAAGAAGAGAGGTATCACTTTCAATCTGTAAGGAAAAGCAATCCATTTGGATAGCTAAGTCAACATCCGCTTTGAAAGCACGAAGTTCCACATAGTTATTCGATGCAACAATATGAGGGATGGGAAATGTAGTAACAAAAACACCATCATCTCTTCTAATGACTCCTCCACAATCTGCTATTCCTAGATCTTGAAAAGAAGATCCATCAATATTGAGCTCGAAATGTTGAGAATGAGGAAATGACCACACAATTGAAATGGTGGGCTTGATCCATCTGTGCTTGCATCAGCCTCCTCTAGTTGGAGAAAATGTGTCCTCCAGCTAAAATGAGTTCTAAGTGATATATACAACTCTCTTCAGCACTATTCTTTGTTGGCTCTCCAAGTATGAATGGTTGCGAAAATACCTGAGGAAATGGATCGAGATGCATAGAAGGGTGAATTAATGCAAACACATTAAAGTCAACGAACTTTTCATTGTTTATGGGTTTACCATCGATCCTTTCCTTCTCAAAATCCAACACTCACTTGAAATTAGGTTTTTCACAACATGGAGCTCACTATGCAACATGGAGTCCACTATGAAACTTGGGAATATCAATTTTCATTCCAATCTCCCTCTCCTTTTCAAACAATCAAAATGTTCACGGCTGCCCGATGCTTGTTAGGAACAGGATGAAAGTCACTTCCATCACCATCATTACTTTGATTTTTAATGCTGGTCTTTGGAATTTTTTATGTCGAAGCTCACTGGCCTCCTGCATGCATTTATCTACTCTCTCCATTAGGCTTGAACTATTTAGTCAAGTGGTTCACTTCTTTGTGGGTTGCCGCTTTTGGAGGAATCATAACTCACTCTATTACTGTTTGATTAATATTAGGGTTTTGATTATTCTCAAATCAGCACCGCAAAAAACTAAAACCCTCGAAAATAACTGGCCTTAATGGCAAACAAGAGTAGAGAAGGAAGAAAATGAGCAAGTAATGAGGAATCCACCTCCAGATTTTGTTAATTCAAAGTTCTCAAACAAGAGGTTGTAGACTAGCTTTGAAACTTCAATGTGAACTATTTAACCAAACCATAAACCCTAAAAGATCCTAGGAAATCCTAGCGTTTATTTTCTTTTAATCCTAGCCATCCAATATTAACTTAAAATAACAGACTAGCCCTGCCTCCAACAAAAACCAGAATAATAAACAACTAAAATGGAAAAAGGGAAATATACTTTTTGAATTCATATTTCCCAATTGCATATAGTATAAAAATACCAAAAATAGGCTCTAATCCCCAAAACGCTTCTATTAATCCCCTCAATCAAGATCCAAAGGGAAATCCAAATTTGTCCATCTTGTGCCTGCATCATAATGATTCTAGGGATCTTTTTTCAAATGATGTTTTTTTTAATTAAGTTTGGTTTCACTATGATGACATTCAAAGTCATTATTTTCTAATTACCATGCAATATAAAAAACTTGGGATGTTTGCTTTAGTTTCCTATTGTCAGAGAAATACCGTGTGATGAAAATATTTAAGTTTAACTTTTTCAAATATTACCTTTCGTTTTTTTGTTTGAACTAGGCATCATAAGACTCTTTTAGGACTGAATTGGGCTTGTAAAACCCATAACGAGTAATTTTTGATGCAAACTCATTTTTTTTCTACAAACATAAACATCATCAATGGAAAAGAAAGAAGTACCATGAAATTCATATATTATAATATCCTTATTTGATTTTTTTCCACTCATTCTTTGAGATATATAGGATTTTATAATAATATGCAAGGTTACAAAAGACATTGTGTGAGCCTTGGGTGCCCGGGGGGGTGGAGGGCGCCCAACACCTTGGCGGGTGCCTAGAACCTTATGTGTTCTGAGATATAAGATATATACATATATGCATCTTTGTGTTGTCCAAACACATATATATATCCACTATATATGTGTTAAATATCCATATCCATGCATTTATATGTATTCTAACTATTTACTCTATGGAAATACATGCTCATGAATGTTGAAACATGTTCAAATCATTGAAAATTTTGATTCTTTGAATAATTGATATAGTGAAAAACTCTAGAAGACACTGCTGTGTCGGCCACCCTTTGATGGCCGTCATGAACCCATTGTATTCAGGTCTCAAGCCTCTCGTGATGATACGTCTCATTCAGTGATCCGGGATTTCGGATCGAGTTTGGAGATCTCGTGGCAGAGAGATTTTACTTTTGAAAAATATTTGGCTAATGGACATCATACCTTGATACACGGATCCGAGCTCGTTTTCCAGGAACTGCAGCCCAGCATCATTTGTCTTGGCAAACAATGTTGCTAGCGCGTCCCAGGCTTTCTTCGAGGTAGTGGCTTCTCATATGTGGTCCAACAGTTCCTTTTGATTGTTGTTTTTAGCACGAACATGGCCTTCTCGGCCTTGATGCGCCATCGTCGCAGTGCCTCGAAATTCTCTCGTGCTGGTGCAGCAGTTTCGTTGTCGCCGATGACCTCTCAGATGTCATGTCCTTGCAGGTATGATTCTACGCACGAGCACCAGTCGTCGTAGTTGTGGTGGTTTAGTTTTTTGAGCCCTCTAGTTGCATTCGCAAAATCCGCCATTGTGATTGGTGTGATCGCAGGTCGATCTCAACACCAAGAAGCTCAGACTCTGACTGAGCTGCTTCACAACATAAAAACAAGTCCATAGTTTGTTAGTGATGTAGTGTCAAATACCCCACACTCCATATCCCACACTTCATAAAATGATACTCCTGGACTATTAAGTCTCCTATAAGACGAAATGACCAATATAAAACACAAGAAAGAGGAGAATTCAATTCTTCTTGTCATTGATTCAAGTTGCAAATAAGATTGGTAAGGTTTAATATTATTAAACTAACTTTTCAAAATTTTCTCAATTAAAAAAATCACAAAATAAATCCATTTTATGTGTTTCTAAGACATAGGAAGAGTATTTTTGCCTTGGGGATTAGAATACCCCCTCCCCCTTTTTCATGGGTCAAAATGATCAACAATGCCACCCAGAAAGAGTTTTTCCCCGCCAATTTTATGGCGGTTTTTAGGCCCCCTTTTGAGATTGGATGTTGTGCCTCTAGCCCCCTGAGCAGGCGCCCAAGAACTTCCACTCAGAAAGACCCGCCTAGGCTTATGGCCTTCTAGGCAGCCCCTCTTCTTGGGTGCCTAGGTGAACTCCTAGGCACTTGGGGGGCCGTTTTTTGAAACCTTGTTAGTATGTAAAGTTAAAACTTTTTAATTGCATTTACTTTTTTTTTTTCCAAGGGAAAAGTATACAAAAAGACCATTTACCTTTGGCAAAAGGAGGTTACAACCACTCTTGCTCATTAGATTTGAAATCAGGAGGCTCGGAGTGTGCCATTATCCTTGTGAAACATCCAAAGTTGTTGGTCTGACATTCTAAGGGCTGGGAGTGATTGTGACCTCCTAATACCAAAGTAAATGGTCTTATAGCACACAATCCCTCTTTTATATTGTAACTTCTGGATTATATTTACCCAAAAACCTCTAATTTTATCCATAGATCACTCTATTAGACTTCAAACAACACCACATATATGTACCATATGTCAGACTCAATATCATTGTCTGCATCACTTGGGACCCTTATAATTGGGGCACACTTCACTGGTCCTTAAAACTTAGTCGCTACACAATCATCATCATCATTGCCCCCCAACTTTTACCAAGCTCCTTTCTCTGATCTCATCATCATCACTGTTTATCAATATTGTTATTTCATTCGTTTTTTTACGTCTATTGTTAGTTATTCTTCAAAAGTATTGGTTTTGTCTATGTTCTCATTCATTATTTCTTCCACATTCATTGACAAACAAGAAGCACAAAAAACAATATGGACTTCATGTTTTTGTCAACAACTAGCAACCCCCATCCATAGTGTGTACCTATTGATCCTTTGAGTGATGGTATTTTAAATTCTCATATTCTTTGTCATCGCACTCAAATTTTTATGGGATTGAAAATTTGTGTGTTTATGATTGAGCTGTTCTTAGCTTCATATGTCTAATATGTTAATTCATATTGAGAAATGATAATTGCATTATTTGGGGCCTTTTGCGCAATCAAAGTTAGAACTTTTTGAAACAATCCAGTCTTCCATGAATCCTGTCTCTACTTGTTTTGATGATCACATGAAAAATAGGTTCTGAAACAAATTTTCTTCATTACATTTTTGCCCGAACCTGAAGATTGCAATCGAAGGTTGTATGCATGGTGAACTTGATAATGTCTACTCAACTCTATTGTATATCGAGAAAGTGGAGAACACAAAGATTGACTTGCTTATATGCTGTGGAGACTTTCAGGTATGGTTTCAAACTAACAATCCAAGATAGCTTCTTGCACTACTTTTTACAAGTGTTACGTGTGCGAATCTTTCTCTAAATTTCTTCATACTTGTTATATGTCATTTCCTTCATATGAATTGTTATCTATGAAAAAGAAGTGTCTGCATATGTTGGATTTTAATTTGTGATTGTTGGACGTAAATGATCTTTTTATGCTCATAAATTTCCTTGAATGTGTGCAAAGGTAGGCATGATATAATAATCAAATGTTCCATCTTTTCCCTTTTTAATTCATGTGGTATATGCTACCTTATTTCCATTTATTCTAGGATCATCATTTCTTTACTACCGATCAGAAAACTGTTCCATGTTATGGTTTTGTGCTGTAGATATCCTTGACTGCAGGGAGATACCTCTAGATATATAGGTTTGTCATATTTGTTTATTTTGTACTCAATATGTAATATTTGATGTTGCCGTGATGTATTGTTAACAATGCACACGCACACGCACACAAGGACGTCTAAGATCTGTTGCAGATTCAGCTACTCTGCTTCTCTACTAGTCCATATTCTCTATCCTCTTCTTCTTTCTCTCATGGTATCACAACTGGTTGGTTCGGCATTGGCCTAAGGGGCTTTCATCAAAAGGCGACACTAAACCCTACTTCTATTTCTTTCTTTTCTTGAATTATAAATTTTTCTCCTCAAATTGTAGGACGAAAATGATCCTTTCATGCTTATACATTTCCTTGAATGTGTGTAAAAGGTAGGCATGATAAAAAACTCAAATGTTCCATCTTTTCCCTTTTTAATTCATGCGGCATATGCTACCATCATTTCTTTACTACCTATCAGAAAAATGTTCCATGTTATGGTTTTGTGCTGTAGATATCAAGGATATAACTGCAGGGAGATACCTCTAGATATTTAGGTCTGTCATATTTGTTTATTTTGTACTCATATGTAATATTTGATATTACCATGATGTATTGTTAACAATACACACACACACACAGACACATCAGGACGTGTAAGATTTGTTGCAGATTCAGCTACTCTCCTTCTCTACTGGTCCATATTCTCTATCCTCTTCTTCTTTATTTCATGGTATCAAACTTGTTGGTTTGACATTGGCCTAAGAGGCTTTCATCAAAAGTCGAGACTAAACCCTACTTCTATTTCTTTCTTTTCTTGAATTATAACTTTTTCTCCTCAAATCTAAACTCTAATTGTACGCCTTTTTCTTCTTGATAAACCCTAAGTCTACTTTCTATTCTTGATTTTAATTCTTTTCTCTTTTACAAATCCTGATGTTCTAAACCCTAATTATATTTCTTTATCTTCCTGATTCTAATATTTTCTCTTCTCAAATTTTAACCCTAGTTCTCATATATTTTGTTTACAAACTTGTCTTCCAAGATTCACTCTCTCTTAGTTGGTAATGTTGTGAAATGATATCTCAGTTGTGTTTGATAGTTCTGTATTGCATTTTCTTCCGATGTACGGTTAAATTTATTTCTAAGGCCTTTGTTTTAATTTCTACATGTCACTAAATTTTCCTCAAATTTTTTTTTTTTTATCTTATTATCCTATAACTTGCCACGGGTACATTAGAGGGATAGTTTGTAGTGAGTGCGTTACGGACAGAGCATTATCTACTATTTTGTAAGCAATGCATTCAGCGGTACTGCTTGGAAAAAGTCTTGCTATATAAACTACTGATGACTTTATCTTTTCGATTGAATGTTTTAGCCTTACTAAATTTCTTTATTTGACAGGCCATTAGGAATAAGGATGATCTAAAAAGCGTAAATGTCAAACCCAAGTATTGGGACAACTGTATGAACAGCTTCTGGAAATATTACTCTGGAAAAGAAACAGCTCCTATTCCAACTATTTTTGTTGGTGGAAATCACGAGGCATCAAATTATCTGTGGGAACTGTAAGTGATGTTCATCTATTGTCATTTGCATTAGTTTTCTGTGAGTGGTGGAGAAGTAAACAAAACATTAGTGCATACTTCTCAAACTTTATTATGTTTTCTTTTTTGGGGTAACTTTATAATCCTATTACTTGAAAATTTTTGAGTAATATTTGATGCTTAAATGATTGGCTAGTGCATTGCTTCGTGAATTAGGTCTAAATTATGTCCTTCAAGATATTATGAGAGAAGCCTGTTGACTGCTGGTTTTTAAATTTAAGTTTTACTTCTTTTCCAACACCTGAATCCACTGATATAGGAAATGCTGATCAGTGACCAGATTAAGTACAATTGTGGTTTTCTGGCCATGGTAATTGATTGTTGGATTTCTGGGGGGGTTTGCTGACAAAATGATTTACTATTTTAGGAGTAGGGTAGTCCAACAAAAATGAGCATGACATTTATGTACATCTTGGAAGCAATATGCTAATAAAAAATGAAATTCATGATGGTTATGCTGCTTTTTTATGTAGAGCTTCTTCCTGAAGTAGGATAAGCAAATGTGGCATGGAATGTATATCAGGAAGCGAGAGTTGAGATTTACTATTCTATTTTTTGATTGAAGGATTTCTCTTCCCAAATGTCTTAAGCTAAGGTAAAAGAGCAACCTAACAACTATTGTAGCCGTTTCTTGAAGAACATTGTGCCATATTCGATGTACACTTTAGATGTGTTGCTGAAGCTGAAGCATGTAACCATGGTCTTTGTGAAGGTACTCCGTGAAAAACGTATGAATTGGAGTAGAAAATAAATGAAGTTCAGAATACTGGACTTGGCCTTGGACTCGGACTCGACATGGTCCCAAACCAAGTTGGCTGGATGTTACTCGCTAATTCTTGTCTTGGAAGGGAAGGTAGAAGTCCCAGAGGACCCAGCTGAGTCTCATAATAAATCATATTTATGTGATTTGGCTGAGTCTTTAAGGACCGGCTGTGGTTTGGTCATTTGTCAATGATGCATGCTTCATTAAATTCAGAAAGCTAGAGTCTATCTATTGGTAGTATTGTGAGAAGAATGTTATTGCATGGATATTTGTCCCGAGTCTCTGGTAACCTTCTCTCATTTATCTATAGAACTTTTTGTCCTTGTACCAAAGTTGTGCTTGCTGATCTCTTGATGCAAGACGTCTAGAAGTCTTCAATATTAATGTTAGAGGAGCCTAATAAGTGCTTGACATGGTCTAGCAACTTGTGCAAATGATGAGGGAAAGGTAAAAAGGAACTAAGGAGCTCAGAAACATCACATGCTATGCAGATTACAGCAGATTTGTTATCCGGTTGGGGATGTCCTAGAGAGCTTCATCCTTGGGGTTGAGGATTCTAAAGGCAAATATAAAGTTAATGTCGTGAAATAGAGGGATTTTGGGAATGGGGTAGAGGTGTAGAGGCATCGAAGATTTCTTCAGTAAGAATTGGGCAGTAGTAGTCATGAACCGGAGAAGGTAGACTACTTTGTGATTAGGTCTCTATTGGTAAATTGAACTGTGACTGGGACGCTCTCCAATCTCAAGGAACCTCATGAGGTATCATTATCATTGGTTGACCAGAATTACTTGGACATTTGTGAGGTGGCATGTGTTTCAGTTACAGTTAATCTTCATCAATTTGTAATGCCTTCTTGTGGACTATGTTGACAATATATGGACTCAACGACTGGTGCAAAATGAAAATTTTCTGGACAAAAAACTTTGGGAGAAGCCTCCCATTGTGCATTGGGGATGATTTAGTTGTCTTAAGATATTCGTGCAGAAATGGAGGAGACACTCAGGTCACAACTAGCATGGCTAATTCTAGGAGAGTGTTTGTTGCCATTCTGACGGATCTTCTTTTGAATGGGCAAACTTGACATGGTCAAAAAAATAGGAGGATCCCATGGGGAAACCTGATAGGTTTCTTATCTTGGTAATGGAGTCAAATATTCTCAGGTCCATAGACAATCATGGTGTAAAATAGTATTCCATCAAAAAAGAAAAAGAGGAGGAGAGGAGGTTTCAAATAGTATTGTATCATTCCTTGATTCATGAATATTATACATGGACATAAAGGACTTGTTTCTTTTTGCTTTGAGAATGACTTGTCTCAAATAATGTTCCGAGTTATGGCTAAGTTTGAGCGGTGAAGGATTAATGTGTCTAGTGGCTGATTCAATTTAAATGGTTTGAGAACTTAATAAGGGAGAAGGGTTTAGATCCATGTCAGGTATGGTCTCACATAGTAGTTTATCTTCTTGCCTCAATTGCGTTGTAATGTGGAACTGAGACGTGCGAGCAATTGAGGCATTTTTCAGGTGCATTAAGAACTCATTAAAGGGTTGTAGGCTTGGTTGCCAGAAGTTTAAGGAAGAATTGGCCATCTCAAAGAATCAATTTCTTTCCTTTGCTGAAGTGTGACCTTAGTTTGACTTTCTAATTTATATTTTATTTTGAAAACACCAATTCCAATCAAATTTATGAGGTATTCTTACAATTATGTGTTGGAGATTAAAAGAATAAGCTTTATTGTATTTGATGGACAGAACTGTCATTTATTTTTTCTTTAGTCCTTATTTGTCTTATGTCTCTGAATAAGGGCAATATTGTCCATATGCTGTAATAGGATTATTACTTAATGTTATAAGAGGGGTAGAGGTCACAAGGATCCCTAAGCCACTCACTTTTCCTTTGTATCTCTCGATATCTCGTATGTCTCGCTCTCCCTTCTTCTCCTTCATCATCATCATCATCATCTTTATTTTCTTTCCTCTCTTTCTCTCTCTAGATCCTACAAACTATTTATTCTCTAATTTCAACTTGGTATTAGAGCTCGACGAGCAGTAAGGATGGTACTTTGGCACGGTACTATAGCAAGGGGTGATCTTTAAAAAGTTGCTCATGAATTGTGTCTAGGGTTGCTGTCATCCTTTGGGTTAGATGCTGTCATCATGCCCTAAAACCCTAACTTTTTTTTCAGTAGTATCTGTGGCAATGGAGGTGAGGTTTTTTTTTTTTTAAATGATTCTAAGTGTCGATCAAGTATTTATTCGAAAACCTAGTTGTTGGATGGATTAAGGTTTGTATGCCTCAATTAAAGAAGTACTGTTAGTGCTATTTTTTATTTTTTCTGGAAAAACGGGAGTGTGATCAGATCTAAGGGTGTAACGAGATCTTAAAACTTTTTATTCGAAGAGATCAAAGGGTGTAACTTGATCTTAATTATTGATTAAGATATGAAGGTATAACCAGGATTTTAACTACAGTTGGATTTTAACTATAGTTGAGAATGTCTCTGCAAGCATCAAATGTGCGGTCATCTAGACCCTAAATTACCGCAGTCAGGTTTAATGGAACCAACTATTTAGAATGAGCAAGGTTGGTTGGACTATTTTTGGGTAGAAAGAAAAAACTAGGATATATCGACCGAAAAACTGGGATACATCGACAGAAAATCTTGGCATAAAGGATGCTAAATATGCAGACGGGGAGGTTGAAGATATGGTTATGATGAATTGGATACTGTTTTCTATGCAGCCTAATATGAGTCGATCCTTTATGAATTGCAATACCTTTAAGGAATTATGGGAGGCAGTCTTCGAGTCCTATCAAAAGAAAAAACTGCAAGGGTTTATTAATTAGAGTAGCAAATCAATGATTTTAAACATGGTGATTGTCACTGGGAGATTATTATGCTCATCTACGTGGTCTTCGGGATGGATTAAGCCAGCATTAGCCCATACAATGTTCTTGTACAAAGGAACAGAGAGAGAGAGAGAGAGAGAGAGAGAGAGAGAGAGAGAGAGAGAGAGAGAGAGAGAGAGAGAGAGATTTTGGAACAAAGGTAGATTTTTGGTCTTTTATGGGGAGTTAATGGAGAGTATGAAACAATTAGGGCAAATGTTTGCGGTGGCGAGAATTTTCCAGCACTTGGTAATTTTTTCTCCCTTCTTCAGTATGAAGAAACTCGACGCAAGATAATGACAGTGTCTATGGGTGAAACTGAAAGATCTGCCCTATTCACAATTTTTAGTAGTAATCGAGGTGGACGTTATAGGAGGTACGGTGGAGGCCGAGGTGGTGGATGTGGTTGTGGAAACCTCACATCTGATGAGAATGACAAATTAAAATGCATCGACTCAACACACAAGGGAAGCATATTAGAATCTAGTTCAGTGTTCGCAAAATCGATCTGAAACGGCTAACTTGACATGGGCTCGGAAGCGGTTTAACCGGCCTAACCGGTAATCGGCCGATTCAACCGCTCTAACCGGGCAAGTCCCGGGCGGTCAAAAAAGGGTTGCAAAAAATTAAAAAGATACAAAAAAAATCTACTATAATATGAAAAGCGTATAAAGAATGATTAAAACAAAACACATTCAAATGAAGCTAAAAATTAATGAAAAAATGGGTTTTAACGAAGCGATTTGTGCTCAGGGGTATTTTTAAAATTTGATGAAAAAGATGGGAAAATAAAAG
This sequence comes from Amborella trichopoda, assembly GCF_054954075.1. Classification (NCBI taxonomy): domain Eukaryota; kingdom Viridiplantae; phylum Streptophyta; class Magnoliopsida; order Amborellales; family Amborellaceae; genus Amborella; species Amborella trichopoda. The sequence continues at coordinate 41,485,716 of NC_142348.1, forward strand.
TGAGTATTAATGACCAAAACAATTTTTAATCTTTACCATAATGTAAAGAATATTAAACAAATGCATTACAAATCAAATTCCTTATTTTTGGGAATTTATATACATTTTTTTGATATTTTTTTACATACCGGTTGATCACCAAAACCGCCCAAAATCGGAACCGGCCACTGGCCGGTTCTGATCTAACCGGGCGGTTAGCGGTTAGATTGCCTGGTTTTGTGAACATTGATCTAGTTAGACACCCAATGTGAAAATTACCAAAGGGCAAATTCAACAACAATATATGAAAGTACTGCCCTAGTTATTGAAGGGCAGCAAGATGCCATCTCCTTTGCACCTCAAGAAGAGTTGGTGACTATTTTTAAAAGAGAGGGCCTGGATCTCAAGCAACTGGCTTCCATTCTAGACCCTTCCTCCTCTAAGTCCCATATTGCACATTCAGGTATATCTGCATCAACGCATCATATCTCTGTAAATAGCTCTGAAACCCATGGATTATAGATTTGGATCAACATATGACTGGTATGGCTGATTTTTTCTCCACTTATATCCCTTGTTCTAGACATGAATTAGTAAAAATAACATATGGTTCTCTTATTCCAATCAAGGGAAAGGGAAGCATAAATGTTACTCTTTCTGTTAAGTTGTCATCCACCTTACATATTCCCAAGTTTTCTAATAACCTCTTGTCAGTTAGTAATTGCACAAAGACCCATACTACAATATAACCTTTTTTCTTTCTCACTGTGTATTTCAAAACTTGATGACGGGGAAGACATTTGGACATGGTCGTGAAAATAAAGAGTTGTATTTTTTGGAGACTCTTGATCGTGCATTGACTACAATAGTTACATCTTCTATTGCTAATAAAGAGGGTGTATTTGTGGTACACCTGACTTGGTCATGCATCATTTTTTCGTTTGTGTTCTTTTGTTCCTGAATTGTTTTGAGTCTCTGGGTCAAGTTTAATTGCATTTGACATTTGTGAGTTGTCAAAACATTGTAGAAGTTCATTTCCTATCAAATATTTATAAAAAGAGTGATGTTCCTTTCTCTTGTACACTGATATGTGGGGTCCTTCATCTATTACATTTGTGTTTCTATTTTGTTTCTTTGTTACATTTGTGGATGATTGTGCTAGATTTACAACTGTCTATCTAACGAAACACAAATATGAAGTTGCGAATCTATTCCAAGTCTATCACAAAATGGTTAAAATTCAATATGATGCACAAATCAAAGTCTTGCGGTCTCACAATGGGGGTGAGTATGTGTCGAACAAACTTAGAGATTATCTTCTTGATCAAGGGATTGAGTTCCAGGCAACGTGTCCATACACACCTCAGCAGAATGGTATAGCTTAGAGAAAAAACAAACACTTGTTGAAAATCACTTGTGCTTTTTTATTAGTAATGAAAGTTCCAATTTTTTTTTTTTGGTTTGAAGCAGTTCTATGCCTTTTTAATAAACCGCTTGCCCTCTTGTGTTCTTGAGAGAAAATCCCCCGCAAAATTTATTCATCCCAACTCATCCATGTTCCCTGTACCTCCTAAGTTGTTTGGTTGTCTATGTTTTGTCCACATCATTGGTCTAAATAGGGACAAGCTTGATGCTAAAACTGCCAAATGTATTTTTCTGGGGTATCCATCTCATCAAAAAGGGGTATCAGTGTTATGATGCTATTACTAAGGTCTGCTATGTTTCCATGGATGTCATTTTCTTTGAATTTGTTCCATACTTCTCCTCTACAGGTCATGAGTGATCTCTTCAGGGGGAGTTGAAGACCACTTTTTTCTGAAGAGAGAGGTTTATCTGAAAGGAATGGTGTGTATTTGGAGGAGTTGAAGACGTCCCTTAGGAGGTAGAAAATGGTACAACCCGAAGTTCTAAGCGATCACACCTTGTATGGTAACCCAGAATCAGAAACTGTTCCTGACCCAGGTAACTCTTTCACCCTCTCAGAGAATCCTAATTTGAACTTACCTATTGCTATTCGCAAGGATACACGTTCATACATTCATCATCCAATAGGAAATTTCATATCCTACAGTGTCTCCCTCTGATCGTGCCGTCATATCTGCTTTGTCTTCTATTAGAATACCTTTCAGTGTTGCAGAACCACTTTCACAACCTCAATGGAAAGCTGCTATGAGTAATGAGATGCGAGCAATTGAGCAGTATAATACATGGGAAATCGCTAACCTTCTTGATTAGTTGCAAAAGGTTTCATCTAGACTCCTAGTATAGACTACCAAGATACTTTTGCACCTGTGGCTAAGTTGAACACTTTGAGGATCATTCTTTCACTAGCTGTGAATAAATCCTGGCTACTCCATGATCTAGATATTAATAATGCATTCTTACATGGTAACATCCAAGAAGAAATCTATATGGCCATGCCTCTTGGTTTTTAGATTAAGGGGGAGATAGGAAAGGTTTGCAAGTTAACGAAGGCAGTGCATGGGCTTAAACAGTCTCCTAGAGAATGGTTTAAAAAATTCAGTAAGGCACTCCTGGAATTTGGGTTCAAAAGGAGTCAAGCTAAATCTACACTCTTTGTGAAGAAGGATACTGCTGGAATTACTTCCTTTATTGTGTAGATGATATTGTTGTGATAGGGGATAATGTGAAGGGTATTGAAGATCTTAAATCTTATTTAAACAAGGTGAAATATCAAAGATTTAAGACCCCTTAAGTATTGTTTGGGAATTGAAGTGGCGAGATCGAAGAAGGGATAGTCATCTCTTAGAGAAAATATGTGTTGAACTTGTTACAATAAATGGGGATGTTGGGATCTAGACCTGCAGATACTACTGTAGAAGTGAATCATAAACTTCTTGGAGATATGGGAGAGCTACTCAAAGATCCTAATCAGTATCAACGAATAGTGGGCAAGCTTATACATCTCACCAGCACTCGACTAGGCATTTCTTATGCAGTTAGCATGATAAACCAATTTATGCATGCACCACGTAAACCCTACCTCGATGCTGTGTATGGAATTTAAGATATCTCAAGTTCACTAGGAAAAGGGATATTTTTCTCAAATCAAGGACATCCTGGTGTTGTAGTTTACATAGATGCTGATTGGTTTGCCAAAGTGATAAAAGATTCACAATTGGCTATTGTACCTTCATTTTAGGAAACCTGGTTACTTGGAAAAGCAAGAGGCAAAATGTGGGGGCAAGATCAAGTTTTAAAGCAGAATACAGAGCAATTGCTCATGGTACATGCGAAGTAATGTGCATGAAAAGTGTTCATTTTGATTTGGGTGTTAGAGTTAAGCTTCCTATGACTCTATATTGTGACAATGACGCAGCCATTGATATCACAAAAAATCTTGTTTTTCATGAAAAGACTAAACACAATGAAATAGATTGTCACTTTATCAGAAAGAATGTTGCTGCCAAGATTATTTAGATTTCTCATGTGAAGTCTAAAAATGAACTAACAGATATTTTCACCAAAGCCGTTGGATAGGACAGATTACATGATATCACGAGCAAGCTAAGCATGATTGATATCTATGCACCAGCTTGAGGGGGAGTTCGAAAATAAAAGGAATAAGCTTTATTGTATTTGATGGACATATCTGTCATTTACCTTTTGTTTAGTCCTTGTTTGTCTTATGTATCTAAACTAAGGGCAATATTGTCCAGAAGTTGTTATTAGGGTTATTATTTAATGTTATAAGAGGGGTAGAGGTCACAAGTGACTCCTAAGCCACTCACTTTCCCTCTCTATACATCTATCTCTCATATGTCTCTCTCTCTCCCCCTTCTTCTTCATCATCTTTATTTTATTTCTTCTCTCTCTCTCTAGATCCTACCTTGCAGTTTTCTTCTTTACTTTAATTTCAACTTTTTGAGGTTTAGAGGTAGCTAGAGTTCTTTTTTTAAGGAAACTGTATCGAGCATTAGTTCCATTAGTGTTGGTTGAGCCCAATGCCGGGGATGAGGCTGTATTCGAGGGAGAGAGCTTGGCATGGATCGAAGTGCAAGAGGCGGTTGGTTTGGCATTGAGCCCTATGAAAGATACTAGATCCCAAACATAGAGAAGGGGGAAGGAAGTGGCCTAGGAAAAGGGAAAGGGGAAGGGGAAGGGGAAGGGGAAGAAAAAGGTGCAGACGAAGAGGAGGACCTTGATCTTGGAGGAAGAGGAGGACGATGATCTTTGTGGGGTGAAGAAGACTACTTTTCGTTGTTTATGGTCTTTGATTGTTGGAAGTGATTTTTTTTTAAAACTTGCTTTTGAGTATCTGTTGTGACTTGTGAAATTTAAACGACTTCTCGAGCTTGTTTTATCTTTTAATGTTGCTTTTGAGTTTTAACTATTTTATTTACAGCCTAAAGTCATAAATATTTATGTTCGATCTGTACTTTTGACTTCTGAACATTATATTATATACAAAACTTACTAATTTAGTAAAAAAAAAGTCATTTTTATATACAATAAAATGGGGGGAGGTGTGGGGGGTCCAACAAACCGCAAGGATCTACCCCTTCCACAATGCAGGCCACCTTTGTTTTTGGGCACCCGCTTAGGCGGGGCCGCCTTAGCGCCTAGGCGGCCTAGACTCCTGACCACCTAGGCGGCCGCATCCACGTTTTTGAACCTTGTCTGAGAGTGAATTTATCTTGATGGATGTAACCTTTTTTAAGTCCACGCCTTTCTTTCTTGCCCCTCTTTAAGGGAAGAATGGTGTGGAGAGAGGTTCTCTATTCCTCTTCTTGTAGAAGAGAGGGCCTCTGTCCTCTTCCTGTGAAAAAGAGAGGTCCTTTGTTCCTTTTTCGATCCCTATTGTTTTGGAATCTGGAACCCAAGATGATAGTGGCTGGCATTTTCATGGTGCTAAAAAGAAAGAATTGAAAGTCTGTATTCAGTAAAAACAGAGGTGGAGACCACTATGGCTAATGGGCCTTCATGCCAATTGCATACCTCCAATCCAGGTAATACTCCTAAACCCCAGTGTGATGATTCCGTTCTCCCTATTGCTGTGCTCCAAGGTAGATGAAGTTGCACAACAGCCCAATTAACAAATTTGTTACCTATTGAGTCCTTGTCTCCTTCCTATCGTGCTTTTGTATCTTCCACGTCTTCTCTTTCTATTCCTTCCAGTGTTACAGAAGCCTTAGCTCATTCCAAGTGGAAAGGGGCTTGCGTTAGGGAATGAGGTCCCTAATGAACAGTGGTACTTGGGAGTTGGGACCTGGTAGATCCTCCTAAAGAGAAGAATATGATTGTGGTTGCAAACGGGCTTACACTACAATGCACAAGGTTGATGGTACAATTGACAGATACATGGCATTGTTAGTTACTTAGGGGTTTGCTAGACTATCAAGAGACATTTGCTCCCATGGCCAAGATGAACTCTATTCTAGTCCTTTTATCTCTGCTAATATGGAGTGGGTGTTGCACCAACTAGATGTTAAGAATGCATTTCTTCACGGGAATTTGCAGGAAGACGTGTAGATGTTACCTCCACCTCGATTTAGGGCTCATGGAGATTGGGGAAAAGTGTGTAGATTGAAGAAGGCCATTTACGGGCTAAAGCAATCTCCCCGGGCATGGTTTGAAAGGTTTAGTGACGCTGTCAAAGAGTTCGATATATTCAGAGTCATACTAATCAAACTCTTTTTGTGAAACATACTATCTCAGTACCATTGCTCTGATTGTATAAGTATATGATATTGTTGCAGCAGGGAATTGTCTTAAAGAAATCCAACAACTCGAGCTTTCTGACGAGGGAATTTGAAATTAACGATCTTAAATATTTTCTTGGGATAAAACTTGCTAGAGCCTAGAAGAGGAATCTTTATCACACAAAGGGAGTATGTGTTGGATCTCCTTTAGGAAATAAGGAAGCTTGGTACAAAACCTGTTGATACTCTATGGAACAAAATCACAAGCTTGATGCCAATAGGGATGAAGTACTTAAAGATGTCGGTATGTTGCTAAGGTTGGTGGGTAGATCGATATATCTTTCACTTATGCTCCAAATAATGCACATGCTGTGAGTGTGATCTGTTAGTTCATGCTTGCTCCTAGAACTTCTCATCTTGAAGCTGCTTATAGAGTTCTTAGATATTTAAAATCATCATGAGGTAGAGGATTGTTGTTAGTGAATCATGGGCACTTATGAGTTGAGTCTTATACAAATACATATTGTGCTGGCTGTATTATGGACCGAAAATCAACACAAGGCTGATGCACTCTAGTTGGTGGGAACCTGGTGACTTGGAGGAGTTAAAAACAATCAGTTGTAGCCTGGTCAAGTGCAAAATTAGAGTACCATTCCATGGTTCATGGTGCATGTGAGTTGTTGTGGTTAAAAATCTTACTATGGGAACTTGGTTTTCTTGTGAAGGGATCAATGTCCTTATGCTGTGATAACTGCGCGACCATTAGTATAGCACACAATCCTGTTGAGCATGATTTGATCAAGCATATCGAGGTAGACTGACATTTTATTCGTGAAAGAGTTGCTACCAGATAAAATTTGTCTTCCTTTATGCAAAGACAGAAGATCAGCTAGCAACAAAGGCTGTTGGTAAACATAGACTACAAGTTATCTTAAGCAAGCTGGGCATGATTGATATCTATGCACTTGGGGGCAGTGTTATTAGAGTGATTATTGAAGGCTTGGTCATATTGTACATAAGTCTCTAAGGACTTATCTGTCCTTTTCTTCATAAAAGGGCACTCTTGTATAGTGAGTAAATTTTTTATAACTTATATATATATATATATATATATATATATATATATATAGAAAAGTCTTAAAAAAGCCATAGGGCGAAAATGAATAGTGTTTTCACCCGCAACGGCTCTCGTAGAGCTGTTGTGGTTTAGCCTGAAATGTCGCAACGACTCTTGTCCAGTGCAATTGATTTATTCATGACGTCCGAAAAAATCAGACGGTGCCGAGCCTTTGGGGGAAAATACTATTCATTTTTGCCCATAGACATTGCGTATGTGTGTGTGTATATATATATATATATATAATATGAGAGATACTGGAGGTTAGTATGACATAACATTACCCTCTCTTTCTGCCTATCTCAATATCCTCTTCCTTCATTTTTCTCTTGCTGAGCACTTGATCTCTTCTTCTTTTTTATTCCTTTTTCTCCTCCGTTCATTATTTATTTATGTATTGTAACTTAAATATGAAATAGTATATATTTTTACATTTATAAGCCCTTTTTATTAAATTCTAAAGAATTATATACACTAGAAAATAAATAAAATAAGAAATTAATTATTATCAGTAAAGATGAAAAAGTATCAGGACATATAACTATGCCATAGCTATAATGCATATGCTAAATTTCTTAGGTTGTCATTCAAAAAAAAATAAAAATTCTTAGGATGTAGATACGATAGTTATCACTAGGCAATAATGATTGTCAATTTGTTTTGTTGAATAACAAATTAGGATTTTCTCTCCCTCCTTGCAAACTAGAATATCTTCTTAATTTGAGTCTATGGATAAGGTTTCCTTACATAATTACGAGATAAGTTTCTGATTCCTATTTTTTTATCTTTACATTAAATTATAGATTACTAGGATACTTTCTTAGTTTTTTGTAGTTTAAATTATGAATTTCTTATTTAAAACATTTAAGCGTACCTAAAATACGAGAGATGAAACTTTGACTTCTAATAAGAATGTTAACTTGCATATATAGGATTAAGATATATATATATATATATATATATATATATATATATATATATATATATTTTTTTTTTTTTTTTTAAATTTTATTCAAGTAAAAGGTAAGCAATGTGAAACTTTGCTATGTTTTATATTTTAATTACAATTTTTGTGTAAAATAAGTTTTTGCAAATTCAAAGTAAGGGAGTTAAGATATGTTTTCTTCCCGATACAATGTGTAGTTAATCTATCTAAATCTAGTTAATTTCTCTAAGATTTAGATATAAAAATTTCCATGTTGATATCTGCATGATGCTTGCATGTGCATCTCATAGGCTGCGGATTAGTTTAAGTTTAAAATTTTATGCTGTGATCATGGTTTTGTAGGTTCCATGTATTTATCAAAGTTTGTGCTTTTTCTGGCGCCTTGAAGGGAATTATGGGAAATAGTTCAAGTTGTGGCAACATTACAGACCCAATTATGGCCTTAAGAAACTAGTTTTCAGCTGATAAAAATCTGGCTGCATACTCTCCTGAGTTGTGACTAGGGTGATCTTTCGTGTTACAGATATCATGTCTACTTGTGAAGTCTAATGGGCAGGTTTAGTTGACTTTGGCAAGTCATAAGTTGATTGTTAACTGCTGGAATATGATGCTATGCAATCATCAAAATGCGGTGATATGCAAATCATAAAAGTGATATATCTAGCCTACTCAACTGTCATGCTTCCTCTTCAGGGGTGGTTCCTTTTTAGGCTCTAGCTTCAGGTGCATTTCATCATTGAGATTAGTCTATGAGGTCTGTGTGATCATTGACAAATAGGTCTGCACTACTGAAGCATTCTTGCTCCTATTTTTTGCTGGGAATTAGTCTCTTGATGTGTTCTTTTCTGCAATGATGTGTTTCTTGCAATGATGTGTTGATATATATATATATATATATATATATATATATATATAATGATCCTATGAGACCCTCCCACACCCATGTGTGTAGGACCTCAAAGGATCACTATTAAATTTGGCACAGATCTCTAAAAAAGTTATCATATGGGTGTAGAACTTGATTTTTCTAGATATCTGTGCCAAATTTAATGGTGATCCTTTGGGGTCCTACACACATAGGTGTGGGAGGGTCTCACAAGGTCATTTCCCTATATATATATATATATTATTATTATTTTTGGCGTTGAGTAACCCTTTCAGATTTTCCTCGTTAAATGTAATTTTTTTTCTGGGATCGATTGTGCTAATACGGAGAATTTCTTGCTGATTGGTCTTTTAGGTATTATGGAGGATGGACGGCACCTAACATATATTTCTTGGGCTTTGCTGGAGTGGTCAAATTTGGAGACATTCGTATTGGGGGACTCTCTGGGATATATAAGGCACGTGATTACTATTCAGGCAAGTGAAACTGTTGCCTTGCTATTTTGGTCTTTTTTGACTGATCATTTTGCAATACTCTGCACCATCTATTATTTTTCTTGTACTAGAAAGGTTAGCTCCTCTTCTGCTCAATATTTGTTCCATCATATTCGCTGAGAGTTGTTTTGATTATGAGCAGTATGGTGCTTTAATTGGCTTTTGATTTCCTTAAAATTCCATTGGTGCAGTATAGCTGTTTTATCATGTATTTCCCTTGAAGTAATCTGGAATATTGTCAAATGAGCAGGACATTATGAGAGGACTCCTTATAATAGCAATGACATTCGGTCTATATATCATGTGCGTCAGTATGATGTTTATAAGCTCATGCAAATTGAGGAGAAAATTGATATATTTATTTCACATGATTGGCCTCTTGGCATCACTGATCACGGGAGCTGTAAGGAGCTTATTCAACAGAAGCCTTTTTTTGAGAGAGAGGTAATCTGCACTTACACTTGAGTTATATTCAGTTCCCTGGACATGATTATAAATCTCAAGTTTGGAATTTATTGTGTTTTATTTATTTATTGTTTGAATATTACATAATCAAAATTAGTTTATACTTAATAATATCGACACATTCTTTTTGGTATTGATATATTTAATATTCATTCACCTGTTCCACTAAGGTTGCTTTATTATTTCGTTTCATATTTCACATAGAAAAGCGAAAGATTGTGGCGGTGTAAATATTCAACCTGGAATTTTTCCTAAGTTTATGCCTTTAGATTGCATCTCTGTCGCAATCTGAGAAAACTGTTTTCCTCTAAATGGTAAAAATGGCAATCCGTTGCCTGGCTTGATACATGGGAGAGCCTGGAAATTTCTTGTGTCAAGGAGTTGTGTGTGTCAAGGCTTTAGGCATCACTAATGATAAAGAGAAGCAAGAACAAAATACAGTTGCTGAACGGTAGAAAGGAGAATTATGGGTGGAGATGAAGATGGAGAGGAGAAGATGAATTAAGGAAGAGAAAGCATGAGCTCCTCTGCGGTTGGATTCTTCAATCATTGCATGGCAGAAATACGGTACCACGGGTATATATATCCTCCAATAAAAACAAGAGCAAATTGTGAATCTTTAAAGATATTCTGAAGACCATTCAAGTCCAACTCACTGCACAAGCAAATGTACGTCAAGTACCCCTTAAACTCTAATTCTAGACCAGAGTATGTGCAAACTTAGACCAATATTTTTGTGGTATGTTCTTTCAAGCACAAACTCATGACTGCATGAAACTTTTAGTGTTAGAATCTTGAGCCTAATTGTGACTCAGAAAAATTGAAAGTGTTGAGCCTGACTTCCCTACACTTTTGTAAGACTAGCATTCTTATAAAAGTTAGATTAAACCGCAACCTTAAAATAATGACATAGAATAATCACATGTCCCTAGGGATGCTCTTGTCCCTTATTCTGGAGTGAACGGCAGCTGCAGATCTTTAAAGATTTGCTTCCTATATCAACTGTGTTGGATATGGATGACTTTGAGCAGTTTCTCAACTTTCATATTTAAGTGGTGGACCAGGAATGTGCTTTTTAATGGTTACCTTGGTCCCTCTTCTCTTTATCTGCTGATCATCTTTTAACCCAAGGAACTCAATTGCATTGCATGACAAGTGTGTCCAATTAATCCTATCCCAACTTGAATGACACTTGTGGGAATGTTCTTAGTAATAGCCAATCTCTTAAGATGTAGGGGCTTTTAATTTTTGACTCTATGGAAAAATAGTAGAAAATAAGATTTCTACATCTAAAATTCAGCATTTCTTGGAGGATCTCAAAGCCGTTTTTCTGAGGCCTACGAAGAGGCCAATTTTCTTGGAAATCTGCTTAGTAGCCACGAAACTAAGATTGAAAAATTTATTGCCAAAGGACCTTGGCAGTATCAATACACAATGTATCAAACAGTGGGGTTCTTGGGCAAACAGTATATGCCTTGAATGTATTAATATGTTCTTTCTTGGGATCATCTTCCTCTTCTGATTTTTTCCACTTATTTATTTATTTTCACTCTTGACCTTTATTCCTCTAGCAGTTAAGGCATATTGAACCATTGAGGAAGATCTGCTGGCATAAAATGTTCATGTTGAGCTTGTGTTCTAGCTATTTCCTGAAAGCAATTTCTCTAATGTAGCTCACTCATTTGTATGGTAGATTGTTGTGACAATGAACTTTTGATAATGAACTATCAAGGCAAGTACAACGCTCGTCAACAGTATTTTCACCTATTATTACATTCGAAGTTTTCAATACTTCCTGTGGAATCTGACATAATCTATTTTATTATATTTTTTCTTTTTACAATATAATTTACTCTGTTATCAACTCTTTTGGTGTGAATATCTAATATGTTTATTTTCTTTCTTATCAAAATATGACAGAATTCTTTCTTCTGTACTAGTGTTGATGGATTTTCTGAGGAAATGCCATCTAACTCTTCATACTTTCCATTCTCTTAGCTAACACAATGTGAGAATTATTGCAACTTGGGAAATCCCTACATAAGAATATCAATATCTCCCATGCAATCAAGTGGCTAGGAAGCAAGATTTCTTAGACTTTGTTTTGTGGATTCAGATATGTTCTCTGTTAATAATTTCAGATTAGGGAGAGAAGTCTTGGAAGTAAGCCCGCAGCAGAGTTGCTAGAGAAACTGAAACCGGCATATTGGTTCTCTGGTCATTTGCATTGCAAATTTCCAGCTATTGTTCAACATGGGGAGGATGGTCCCATCACAAAATTCCTTGCGCTGGATAAGTGTCTCCCAGGACGCAAATTTTTGCAGGTTGCCTTAAAACCTCTTGGGTACTCTGTTGACAGCATTAGAGCTAGAGTATTTATACCTGTGGGTTTCTTGAATTTCAGATCATTGAAATTGAATCCAATCCTGGACCTTTCGAAATTCATTATGACGAAGAATGGCTCGCAATAACACTGAAGTACAATCCTTTGCTTCCTCTGACAAGAAAGTCTGCTCAACTGGGGTATAGAAGTCTCTTGAGAATTGTCTTTATCTTGTGTTTATCTTGTCATACGTGGTTGTGATTGCTCCTTGAACCATGTTACTTGCATCAGGGGTGAAGAGCCAGGTCTCCAAGGTTACCGAGAAAGGGTCAAGAACCAGCTAATGGCTAGAGGATCAAAACCTTTTGAATTTTCACCTACGGTTCCAGCACATGATCCTGAATCATTTTCGGGTGACCCTTCTTTTCAAGGTAAATTTTCCTTTCTTATAATTTTTTGGCTAATTCATGTACTGATACTCAGGGGATTAGAATATTATAGCTTTTTCCCTTCAAATTTTTACTATGGGGTTGTTATTCAATTCCGTTGTGCTCCAAGTTGACGAGCCTAGTAAGGTATAATCATGCTGCAATATATGGTTAGCATCTCCTGCTTCCTGCTTTTCCTTTATACTCTCTGGAATCAGATCTATAACTAGTATTCTTGAAGGTTTACATATGTTTTTTGAGTTGTTACATATATTTTTTGAGTTGTTACATATATTTTTTGCACCATATCTTATGCATGCTATTGGTTTTTTCTTTATTTTTAGTATTTGATTGTTATGGCTTCCTAATTTTAATAGAGAACTTTACAAATGGCTTCCTAATTTTTGTTAAATGATACCACATTTGCTGCTTCAATTGGTTTGCAATCTTCATATTCATGGACATTTCTTTCTGCTTCTCGTCAGTTCGCATCATAACGTATTTGGTCTTTTGATTCAATCTTCTTTTTGTTGGAAGACTTGTTTTTGTATATTATTCCTGTTTTATATGTATTCTTTAAGATTTGCTTGTATTTGGAAATATGAATTTGTACGAAGGAGTTTTTGTGGAGCTGTTGCCCTAATAGAACACCACTCATTTAATATTAAGATTCGTTATCCTGGGGTTGATACAATAGCCCAGCTTTATTTTCACCTGAGCCAGCATGCCTCTTGTCTTCTCTCTCTTGTCTCCCTCTTGTTTGTGTTTCAGGTGCAAGATCTTATCAACATAAGTTAACATGGTATTAGAACAGATTTGAATACGCTCTTAGCATGATCAACTCTAATCATGGTGACCTATAGTTCCTCCTTGAAGATTCATTATCTCTTCCTCTTCTAAACCCTAATATTTATTTCTTCATCTTTACCCTCTTTCATCATTCTCACCCTTCCTTCCTAAACCCTATTTTTTCTATCTCATATTTTCTCCATATTAGGGGCACCTACTGATCATGCTACTGTTCATGTCACTATTCATTTTACTGTTCACACTAATATTCACATCACTGTTCACACTACTGTACTTTTCTTCATAGCCTCATATTTCAGCTGCAAACTTCTGATTCTCTCTTCATTCAATATAAAACCTAGATTTTGTTTGCAATCCTTAATACTGCTCTTGCTATTCTTCTTTTCAGTTCTTTAAAATCTAGTCCAACACCCTAACTGCTTTTCTCTCTCCTGCTCTATTCTTGCTCTCCAGCCCAGCCACCTTTTATATACTCTTTTGGTCTTATCTCTAGATTTTCTTATTCTCTATAGACCTCCTCTTATTCTCCTTTCTCCAGATCTGGTTTGATTATAATTCTACCCCATCTTCCTCATCATGGTACGATCATCAAGTTCTAATTCCTTTTCACTACTAAATCCTCAATATGTCTCCGTCAAACTTAAATCTGATTATTTAATTGTCTGGAATGGAACTGTTATTTCCTTCATTAGAGGTCACGTCTCTATGGCCATTTGGATGGATCCACCAGTTCACCACCAAAATATATTGTTCAAGAAAACACAAATTCAAATGAAAAGAAAGAGACCACTAGAGTGATCAATCCATCCTATGAAGAAGGGCTCGTTAAATATCAGAATCTTTTTGGCTGGATTATTGTATGAAACAATTTTGTCTCAAGTGTTGAATCTATGTACAACATATGATCTTTGGACAGCCCTCATTGAGTCCTACTCTCAGGAATTGGAGGCTTGTGTATGCAATTAAAATATTGAATTTCAAGATTGTAAGAAGGGGTAGACGTGAGGATTTGAATTTTACTTCCTGGATGACATGGGATTATCTCCCCTCTTTTGCCAACCTTCGATCCATGTTGCTCCAACATGAGGCATTGTTCTTTCGGAAAGAGGCACAAAACTCATCTCCCTATAATGAGAACCACAATGTCCTTGTTATTAACAGAAGCAATACTGCACAAAATTTCAATAATTTTTGGTGAAATAATAGAGGTCTTAGGGGTCAAGGTGGCAAAAATGGGCATGGTGGCAGAAACTTCTATGGTATGGTCGAGGTCTCTTATCTACTTCTAATGGAAATATAAATATACTCATCAGTCTTCGGGGAAATAACAGAGGTCACAATTGAGTCTTCTTTTGGTCCTATTATCTTGAATCTTCTTTTTCTTGTTCCAAATCTTAGTCATAATCTGATTTTTGTTTCCCAACTAGCGCGTGATAATGGGATTTACTGTTTATGTCACGACCCCGCTCCCTGCCGTCCCCACCAGACCCTAGAGGGCTAGGCCCAGGCCAGCCGGAGGATCGTAGGACGTGGGGCCACGACCGTTTATTTTCTCCTGATTGTGTTTTCTTGAAGGAACAATAATTGGGAATCATTTTTGCTAAGGGAACTCGTCGTCGACAGTTATATGTGATAGATTGCCTTGAAAGAAGCATCCGATGCTGGTCTCAAGTCTAAATGTTAATAAAGATGCCAATTTATGGCATCATCGGCTGGGTCATTATAATGAGTCATTCAATAAACTATGTAATGAGGTGTTGTACCCTCAAATGTCAAAAGATCTTAGTCAATTTATTTGTTATGGATGTCAATTGAGCAAAAGTTCTGAACTTCCCTTTTCTTCAATTAATAAGAGCTTCTTTGTCGTTTGAGTTAATTCATTCTGATGTGTAGGGTTTGGTCTTGTTTGTTCTTCTTGTCATTCTTACTATTATGTTACATTTCATTGATGATTACTCTCGATATACATGGGTGTTTTTTCTAAATAACCAATGTGAGCAAGGTATTCATAAAGTTCAAGTCATTTGTTGTATAGCATTATCGAAGTCCAATTTTATTTTTTCCTTGTGATGAAGGGTGATAGTGATCCTCGTTTTTGATAGAGAACCATATGATCCTCTCTTTGATATTGGTCATATTTTTGATAAAGAACCAGGTGATCCTATTTTTGAGAATAAAATTATTTTAGATAAAAAACTAGGTGATCCATCTTTGATGGTGAAGATGAAGAATTAGGAAATGTTGTCTATGACGAAGAACAAGTTACAAGTGATGGTGATGGTGGCAATGGTGGTAATGATGTGGATAGTGTTGGTGAAGATGTTCAAGAGGAGGCAGTTGGGGGCAACAGCTGTAAAGAGCTCTTATCTCTCTTCAATGGTGGGGTTGATCTTTCTTGTTTTCAATTTGAAGATTCCACCCAATAGTTGCACCTATAGTTGGTTCTGCGAAACCTTTAGTAATTGGTTCGAGGATATTTTAATCAGCCCATAACCTATGGGTCCTAGGTTCAAGGCCCAATGTCAATGAGCAATATTTGGGTTGAGAGAGACCTTGTGTTTAGAGGAGGATTTATATTAACACACTTCAGAACTCGATGATGAGTTTTCTCCAACCAGAGAACAAAGATGTAGGAAAAATTTATTCTAGGTTTTAATTTTTGTTTAATTTAAAAAATGTATATTTTATTTTTATTTTTAGGGTCTAGTTTTTAGAGCCTTTTCCCAATTTATGGCTTCGTTGAGGGTATGGCCCTTGATAGAGCATTATCGCTGAACATGATTCGTGTAGCTGACCCTCAATAGTTGGGAAGAGGCTCTGATGATGATGATGATTTACTATTCATTAGTTACTATTCATAGGTACAGTCCATGGGTATACTGTTCATGGGTACTATTCATGTGTCACTGTTCCCACCTTTCCTTCCTGCATTAGAGGGGCAAGCACTCATTCCATGCTTTAAAAATTATTTAAAAGGATCATGGGATGGCGCAACAGATCTCTTGTCCTCACAGTCCAGTCCAAAACAGAGTTGTTGTGAAAGAAAGAATCAACGTATTAATGAGGTAATATTGTCTCTTATGTTTTCTAGTATTGTGCCATAGTACTTATGCACTGAGGCATTTCACACAGCTATATACCTCATTAATAGGCCATTAAGTGCTCTTAATGGGATCAACCTCTACAGAGTATGCATTGGTAAACATCTAGATTGTTCTATGTTGAATGCATATGTGCACATAGATAGCAGCCAAAGAAATAAGCTTTTCCCTGAGGCAGAAATGTGCATATTTGTTGGCTATTCTGATGAGTATAAAGGATATGGATGTCACAATTCTAGCTTGAAAGGATATTAATGTCCAGGCATGTTGTTTTTGATGAAAGGCGCTTATGGAATCCTCCAAAGGAAATGTTTACAAGTGATGCAGGTTTTGAAGGAGATAAAATTCAAGGTGATACAGCTCGTTACCTGCCCTTGATAAATAGTTGGAAAATTAAAAAACTCTGTGGAGAAACAATAAAGTAATCAGGGAAACGATGCGAAGGAAATTGGAGATGATGCTGAAATAAAAGGGGTAGATGGAGACATGACTGCCCAAATCAGAAGGTGGTGAAGAAAGCATCCATGAAGAGGTACAATATGACCCAAGAGAAGATTTTGGCCCTTCTTTGATACCAATGAAGAAATGCAAAATAAACAAAGTAGCAAAAAACTAATCTTATATCAAAGAAGGTCAAAGATTGGACAACAAACTCATAATTTACAGCCTCAAGATAGAGAATGACATGAAAATGAGCAGCATGATGAAGTCAGTTTGAGAAGATCAGCAAGAGTGAAGCAGCCTATTGATAGATTGGTCAACTATGGAAGTTTTAGACATAATTTTCAAGTGTTTATGTGTGAAATGGCGAAGATAAAAGCACCCAAAAATTTCTTTGAAGTCAGAAGAGATGAGAGGTGTTTTAGAGACATGGCAGAAGAGATACAAGCCATGCATGTTAACCGTACTTGGTGCATTGTATGAAGGCTGAGATACAAGAATGCTGGAATTATGTCCTTTCAAGGCCTTAATTTTCGACATTTTCAATAGCTCTTAACTTCAATGGGAGTAAAAGAGGGACATGACTCTAGGATCTTGTCGCACTGGGACCAAGAGTCATGGAATCCTGAGTGAGTCATGAGGAGGATTTATATGCATGGGAGAATCGACAGGGTTGAGCATTACCTCTTGTCAGGGTCGGATATTATGTTTGTGCCTCATGACTGGGTAATGGGCCAGGGCGATACGATTTATGTGAGTATGTGATATGATCTTGATGATAAAATAGCCTTGTACAGGAAGGTTAGGGCCAATAGAGGTCATTGGTCTAAACCCTTGACTCTTAAAACTAGCATGTGCATATACAATCGCAATGCATGGGAAGCCACTCTTTCAGGGATCCATTGGTTGGAGGTATGCACATGTGCCAAGAGAGGAATCCCCACACCATTTGCGTGCATGTCCTCTAGGGGTGCACCTGAAATCCACTGATACTTAGGGATTCAAGGTCACTCAATGGTTTGACTTAGAAAAACTAGGATCATGAGCCCCTGATTATACACTATGGGTCATGAATCTGTTGAGTTATACCGAGAAGGTGGCTTTGGATTCGGGGTCTAGCTAAGTGAAATGCTTCAATTCACAATTCAACTCCAAGGATCCTAATTTCCCTTATAATTGTTTGTAAACGATGTCAAAATGATTTATTTCGATGGATAATCATTAAAATGATTTTTGTGGATTTTTGAGATTGGGGATGGTGAGCTAGGATCAATCCTCTTTTTTTAGCCATTGGATGATGCATGGAGGGTCAAGATTCATCAATCTAGAAGCATCTCTACACTCAAAGGTTAGAAGCCTATAAATACCCCCTTGAGCCTTCATTTTTCATAGGAGTTTACATCCACTTCACTCTCTCTCTCTCTCTTTAAGTGACACGCCTCTCTCTCTCTCTCTCTCTTTACTCATAGAGTGGCATACCCATGTCACTTCTCTTCTTCTCTTTCTCTATAAAATTGTCCTCATGTTAAGGTGAAAGAGAACTCCATTGTAGGTGATTCACAGCTCAAATTCAAGCTATGGATGATCTAGTCTTGAAGCCTTCAACAATTGAGTAAGATCTCTTCCAATTTCTTTGATTCTTATTGATTCTTCTTGCTGTAAATTCTCAATTACAACAAGTTATTTCATCCTTGGTGAATAGATCATTGATCTTTTGAATCTGCTTCGATCCCTCTTGATCCAAATAGTTGAAGGTATCATCCATGCATAATTTGATCTAGCTTCCAAGAGCTTTTCCCTTTGAGTTTTGGAGTATTTTTGGCTGATAGTTCTATGAGTTTTTCATGACCAAATCAGTCAATTAGATCATCATTTTGATTCCTTGAATTGTTGATTTTATAAGAGGAGACTATACCGAAGTTGTGTGGCTCAATTTGTGAACTCAATTGAACCATTTTTGTGTTTTAAGAGCCTCATTTTCTCCCACAATATTTCCACTTAATTTGATATTAAAATCTCTGAAAATCCTTCCATGTTTTCACTGTATATCAGTAGATGCTTGGCTTCCCACTCTTGAGACGATGGATTTAGTCGGATTTTGTATTATGCCATCACATGTCACCCAATGGCACATAGCTAAGACCCAAGGCTGTAAACCGGGCACTCGAGAGCTCCGATCGGCTTCCCATGGTCATGACGCATTGCGCACTTGAGTATATGTATGTTTTTATGTTGGAGATCATGTCATGTTGAGTTTTATGGAGTTTATTGTTGTATAATTTTTCGTTGTAATTTTGAGTGGTGCAGAATTTTCAGAAGCACCCTATACATGTGTAGTTTGATGATCTCCATGAGTATTTTGATTTGTTTATAAACAAGGGACCCTACTTGAGTTGTATCCTCTAATTTGAGTGTATTTTGAAGTCAATCATTCACTGTAGTGACAATGACCTTGCTGTAATTTCATTTTGCAAGTTGAATCTCTAGTGTATTGTATAAATTTCAAGGTGCATTGTCTTTTCTTGTCTCTATTGTGCTACCAAGTTCAAGAGATTTGGTTTCGATACACACTCAAATGTGGTGAGTTGTAATGTGTATAGAAAGTGAAATATAAACCTGATGGAAGCATTGAAAGATTAAGGCAAGACCTGCGGTAAGAGGAATTAACCAACGGCATGGCTTGGACCATGAGGAAATCTTTAGTCCAGTTGTTAAAATTGTTACAATAATGGTTGTTATATCCTTTGCCCTCATGCACAATTGGCCACTTTATCATTTGGATGTTCAAAATGATTTCTTGCATGGAGAATTAAATGAGCAAGTATATAGGGATCAACTGCCTGGGTTGGATGAAGCAAACCCAGTTGAATATGTTTGTAAGTAAAAGAGATCTGTATATGGGCTGAAGCAGGCCTCTAGAACCTGGTTTTATAGTTCTTATGAAGCATTAAACGGGAGAGGTTTTATCAGCCAATGGTAATTCTCTACTCGTTTTGAAAGGTGAGAAAGGTTCTATAGTTAACTTGTTATATGTGGATGGCATTGTTTTGGAATCTATATGAGGATGATAAATGAAGTAAATGAGCTCTTCAATGAAAGGTTTCAGATGAAGGACCTAGGAGAATTGAGGTATTTTCTAGGAATTGAAGTGGATATTTCTTGTGATGAGATTTGCCTTTCATAGCAAAAATATGCTTTAGATATGCTGGTAAGGGCCAATATGTTGAATTGTAAATCTTATAGCACTCTAGGAGCTTTAAATAGAAGATTATGTGCCGATCAAGGTGATCCATTATCAGAGCCAGAGAAATACAAGAGTATGGCAGGGACATTATAGTATTTTACATACTGGTTATCAATTATGTCATTACATGCACGCACCAATCACTGTACGCATGGGGGCATTGAAAAGGATTATGAGGTGTGTGAAAGGTTCCCTTGGCAGTGGTTTGATGTATAAGAAAAATAAACAAGTTAGTCTAGATTTGGGGACTGCAATTGGATATTCAAATGCAGATTGGACAAGAGCTCCAGATTCTAGAAAATCAGTTTTGGGTTATTGTGTTTTTTCTAGGAGATAATTTCATATCTTGGAGAAGCAGAAAGCGAAAAATGGTTGCCTGATCAAGCATTGAAGCAGAATACAGAGCTCTTGTTGCAATGGGGATAGTTATTACATGGGTTCGTAATCTCATTTCTTGGTTGGGTTATAAAGTTGGCAGATCATCTATCCACTGTGACAATAGAAGTGCTTTAGCAATTGCTGCAAACCCAATATTCCATGATGGAACAAAACACATTGAGATTGATTATCATTTTATCTGAGAAAAGATAGAGGCTGAAGAGGTTGAACCAAAATTCATTGGTACAGAAAATCATATCGTGGATATATTTGCAAAAGTTTTATCAAGGAAAAAGGCATGATTACTTAAAAAGCAAGTTGTACATGTTTGAACACGATGCACAACCTGAAGGGGAGTCTTAAAAGACTTGTTTTATGTATATTCTTTAAGATTTGCTTGTAGTTGGAAAAATGTATTTGTACAAGGGCATTTTTGTATAGCTGTTACCCTAATGTTACACCTCTCATTTAATATAAGGATTTAATATCCTAGGCGTGATGAAAGAGCCGCTCCAGTTTTATTCTTGCTTAAGCCCAACGTGCCTCTTTGTCTTCCTCTTGTTTGCGTTCCAGGTGCAAGATCTTATCAACATAAGTAAAATTATATACTGGCCATCAGCCCTGTAAGATTATCTAGGTCTTTGTGGGATCATTGTTACTAGTTCATTTTTAGAAAGTGATTCTCTCTTTTCGTAAACAGTGTTATGACAATTCATTTCTTACAATAACTTGTTGAATATTGCATAACATGTGACTTGGGTTCATCCACATTTACCTCATTTAAATTTTGGTAGTTAGGTTTTTCTGTAAATTCTATGATCACAACATTGAGAGGCACGTAATAGAATCTGTTTGTACGTGCAAAGCTTGGTTCTACCAGAGGGGCATGAGAATGTGTAATAAAGTGTAAATTTTCTCATTAGTACCCTTCAAATATTACGTTATATAATGAAATTGCACATGGATATAGTCGACAACATGGAATATGAGTCTGTTGTCCTTATCGTAGGGTATATCATGAGGATCTCTTCATGGTATTAAAGCTGTAAACAATTGTTAATTGTTATGGATTAGTGATGTCTAAAGCTTGTAATCAATATATTCTTCATATTGACAGGATGTCGTACTAGTTTTGGATAATTCTAGGTTGGTTGCAATTATAAATGATTTAAATATGAAAATAGAAATGAAGAAAATAAAAAATTATGAATAACATTCTGAACCCACGATGTGTCTGGTAAAATGTGTTGCGATATTACCAAACTATAATGGGTAGTGATTTCATGCAATGGTTGTATAGTAATATAATGCAACAATCTTTAAGGTCCTCATCCTCATTTCTCTCTTATTGAGCACTTGAACTCTTCATTTAATTTCTTCCTTTTTCTACTCCTTTCATTATTTACTGCTATATTTAACTGTTCTATGCAGTCAAACCTCAAAGCGCAAGAATATACACACACAGATACATGCACACACTCATACATCTATATACGCGTCTATAAATGTATGTATGTACGCGTGTATATGAAATCCTGTGGTTGGTCTAGGACTTAACAGACTGCTTTGGCAGTTTAATGTTAGCGTATAATAATATTAGTGTTGCATCTTCAAAAAGGAACAACTTTATTCGAACTACTTTAAGATTGTAATAGAAGTGGTTAAATCACAGCACTTTAATTTGAATTTGATTAGAGCCCCAGGCATTGGAATAGATTAGCTGTGCAACTTCTGGGGGAGTATTCTTGGAAGATCGTGAATGATAAATTTCTCCTTTATCTGCTGGCAGGCTCTCTGCCATTTGGTTTTGAGACACTTGTAAAGTTCCATTTCATAGTTACCGGAATCTCTCACCCAAGGTCACGATTCCGAAACGGAATCCCAATTCCACAATTCTGACAACGAATCTTCACAGAATCTGTTTTCGCGAAGTTAGGATTTTCGATTCTTTATTTTAGGAATTTCGATTCCAACACTTACCATATCGTTTCTAGTATTTAATGATCCTCAATTTCGCAATTGTTGAATCTTGATTCCATATTTATTGAATCTGGATTCCAAATGTAATGATACTCTGGCCAGCAAATTAGAAACATAAACATAGGGCCATGAACTACAAAATAAACAATTTAGAGCTTCTGAGAGACATCAAATTAGACACTTGATTCCAAAGATATTGGAATGCTGATTGCATATATGAAGAAATCTCGATTCCATATGGGTTGATTCCAAATAAGTTAGAAACTTGATTTCAAAGATGATAGAATCTCAATTCCATAAAAGTAGGGATCTCGATTGCATTTGGGTCGAATCTTGATTCTTAAAAAGTAGGATTCTCGTTTCCTGCAATTTGCCTTGTACTGACATCGATTATGAAAATATGAATCTTCTAGCTAGCCGCGATTTTGTGATTCCGATTCATAGATTGATTCAGAATCTTAAGTGTTTCCAACAACTATGTTCTATTTAGTGTTAAAAATTTGAGGCCAAGTTGTGGAGTGTGGAGGTCACCTTCACTACTATGAAATTAGAATTGGTTTCTCTTGGCAAGCTTAGTCCCCGCCACTTATTGTAACTTCATGGACGAAATTGGATCAGAAGTAGATATGTCCACCATCATTATCCCTCATTATCATATTGGAGGGCCTGTTCTCTTTGATTTTCTGGATGGCAAATAACTATAGTAGTGTTCGATTTCATCCAACCTTGAGTGGCTTTTGGGCACACAACTTGCAAGTGGGACCTTTAGGCAGCAAAGGCAACCTTAGAAATGCCCCCCTGTATATGAGGGCACCGGGCATATGATTTAAGTTGTTGACTTCAGAAAACTCCTCCCAATGTTAACCATCAAAAAACCAAACTGTTGCTAAGGCAAGTTTCATGGGAGCATTATCACCCTTATGTAAGCTAAAATCACTGGCTCTTTGATAATAATAGGGAAATTGATAGAGCAGTAAAATAAGCAAGAAATTAAGCCAAACACTAGCAATAACTAGGAGAAACCTAGTGTCTTTTCCTCACACCCAAGCTAGGGTTCAAAAGCCTAAAGCTCTCACTTTCTTTTCTGAAAACAAACTCACGTGGTATGCCCCCCCTAGGGCCTACACATCTCGTAAATAATATTATTTAATATTCAAGGACATTAAATGTCTATAGAATAATGAAAATGATCCCAAAAGTCCTAACTT
Source organism: Amborella trichopoda (assembly GCF_054954075.1). NCBI lineage: Eukaryota > Viridiplantae > Streptophyta > Magnoliopsida > Amborellales > Amborellaceae > Amborella > Amborella trichopoda. Next base: position 41,509,179 of record NC_142348.1, read on the forward strand.
ATATGAAAATTTGTTAATGACAGTTTTACCTCTAATAAAACAAGTAATTCCACAAGTACTCTAGCCACTTTTCTAAACATCTCCCAAAATCCTAAATAGTATAAAAGAATCCTAGAATCCCAAAAAACTTAAAAACCCTTAAAATAAACCTTAAACTATATTAAAAATTTCAGAAATACCTTTGTTAATTAACAATAACTCATGAATAGTACCGTTGAACAGTACTCATGAACAATACTCTGAATAGTACTCATGAATAGTAAAAAAATAATTAAATTTGTCCTGCATCAATCTTCTATGGTTAGAGAAAACTTGTCCTTGAGTTTTGGAGTGTGTGCTAAGATGAAATCAACAACAAAACTTGGTATAGATAGTAAATAATTGATACAAACTCATTAAATTCGGCTATCCTTCAATGCACTTTGAAAATTTTGTAGGAAAGTCCAAACTCAATTTTCTGGCCTTTAGAGGCTTTTTCGACATTTATTTCATTCCTTTTTGAAATTAGGGCTGCAATTTGCAGTTTGTGAGTTGATCATGCTTCCACTATGCTACTCTAGTTCCAATGCCCTAAATCTCTTGTATGCTCCACCTCTTCAATATCTTTGAGATCTTCAAAAGCCATGATTTTGATCAGTCCCCCTTGCCTTCTCTCCACATTCTTCTCGATCTAGATCCTCTTTTGAAGCATCTTCATCTTTATCTTGATCTTTGTCATAGAACGGATCTCTTAGGAGATGTTGCTATTCATAGGAGGACGTATTGAAGATTGGTAGGAAATTCCCATCTATAACATGCAGATTTTTTATACGGCCTGCATTAAAATCAATAATGTCCTCCCAATTCTAGGCCTTCTGTCTTTGCTCTCATCACTCAACTCCACATGCGGAGCGTGCGGTAAAAAGTGAAAGATATGGCTGCAGAAATCATTGCCATAGAATCAAAAAAATTTCGTCTTTTCTTTATTAATGAATCTGAATTCTACTTACAAGTACCACAAAACACTGCTGCAAGCGAAAGAAATACAACTTAGGACATGTCCTTTTACAACGAAAACAAATGAACACAATCCAGGAATAAAACCCATTCTTCGAATAAAAACCAACCTTCCGTACACAATTTAATACAGATAAATGTTCCTGGAAAATCGCAGTAGATATGGTCATATGATTGAAAAACAAAAGTAAATAGCCGGAAAGACTTACTCGATTGTGTTAAAGGTTACCCCCATAGGACTTATTGGTCTTGCTGGAATTTCAGTGCCGGATGCTTGTATAGGAAATATCTCTCAAACTGGGGTTTTAGAGCGCATCAAAACACAATTAGGGTTTGTAGGAACCCTTTTGGAATATCTAGGGCATGCCTTCGGTGCCTTTTAGGGCTACGCGTGCCCCTTACTCATCAAACCCTCATTAGGGTTTCTTTGGCATACCACTCTCTTAGTATTCTTTTAGGGTGGTGTGCCACTTCTATTGAGAGAGAGAGAGGAGAGAGACAGGAACTTAAGAGAGTTAAGAGAGAATTTTGGGGCGTGGTGGAGAGAGAGAGAGATAAATAGGGGAGAAAGAGAGATCAGAGAATTGTAGAGAATGAGGTATATAGGCATCAAGACCCCCCTAAGTATACCTATCCAATGACAATGACTCTCCTTGACTAATAGGAATTTAGAAAATCTGCGGTGAGAAACAAATCTAGGCCATCCATCCTATAAATCGATCATCATGATTTAGGAAGGCATATTAGGAACATTATCCCCTTAATATATGGCCCATATCCACTTCTATTCAATTTAAGATTAAACTAATTTAAAATCCTTTTAGAACTACCTTTTATTATCTTAAAATTATAGGAAGCCAAATAATATAATTTTGGTCAGATCCAATTCCCACACATAATCTCTTTAAAAAGATTATCTTTAACTAACTTAAAAACATCTTTAATTAAAAAATAACAAAACATAAGAGAGATGGGGGCATGCCACTCCATGTGGGACATTTGGCCCCATAGGCCCTACGGCCCACCCATGGTGTGTGGCACACCTGTGGGGCTGGATCCAAGGGCCGACATGTGCCCTTTCTAACTCACAAAATTCAAAAACACCCATTTGGAAGGAAAATATAGTAGAAGTAAAATTTAACAATTTGAAAAAATTTGTAAAATTTACAGAAGCATTTCTAGTGCTGAAATCTAGAGGTGGACTGGTACCAATGGTTAAAATAAACATCTATAAGGGCACTTTACCCAACCTAGTGACCATGATTCACAACTAACTTCTCAAACCAACCCAACGAAATCTATGACCCACAGTCTTATGAAGGGGCTCATGATTGGCTTGTCAAAGCTGGCCAATAAACAGTGGGACCAGAGTTACGAAAAGTGGATTACAGTTTTCTCGTTATGCGCAAGTCAATCACATGTCACTACAATCCAAGGGGGACTCTCTCTATTCTCATGTATAGATTTCCCTTTTTAGGGATGCTTCCTGGTAATGCAGCCGTCATATGTACATATTGTGTGGACGTTTGTTGAAGATTTAACCTTGATTCTCACAGGCTTACCTCCACACATAGGAGACGACACAACTCTTTTGGCCTATAAACCATCGCTGGATATCTCTCTAACCTCGATAAGGGATGACTCACTGTAAAACCCCTTTCAGTACTGTCACATGCTTAGGTAAGGGTTTTGGACATGACCAAGGCCATAGACCCTTAATCAGTCAAACAATACACACTCCCACTGAAGTGTATAATTCACTGTAAATGTCTTTTTACATGTTCTCACGGCCTTTAAAGGTCAAACCCCAACATCTCCCACTGGGCCCTTGAAAGACAATAACTCCCTCTTAGTCTCTCTCAAGCCCATCCCATGTACATGGTTGCAAATATATTTGCCACCAATCCTTTTGTCAAAGGATCTGATAACATAGTCTTTGTAGGGATATAAGCAACCTCGAGCCTTCTTGCTCAGATCTCGTTACAATATGGTTGTAGTCCGCCTTAATGTGTCTTGATTTCTTGTGAAACCGTGATTCTTTGGTCACACAAATTGTTGCCTAGTTGTCGCAGAAGATTCTTACACAGGCAATTCATCGGATAAAATTTGAGTTTATTTAGGAACTTCCTCAATCAGACTAATTCTTTTGCTACGAGACAACGAGCTACATATTCTGATTCCATAGTCGAGAGTGCAACAACATCCTGTCTCGTTTCGCACAATGAAACAATTGTACCGGCAAGAGTGAAAATATACCCAAATGTAGACTTCATCTCATCTAGATCACCATGATAGTGCTCATCTGCATATCCCTGTATCTATATATTCGAGACTCCTCCATAAGTGAACATGTGACTAACCGATTCATTTAAGTATTGCAAAACTCTTTTGATTGCCTTCTAGTGCTCCATGCGTAGATTACTCTAGAACCTGCTAATCATATTCATTGCAAGTAATAAGTTTGGTCTTGTCCCTGACATACCATACGTTAGTGACCTAAGTACTTCTGTACGAGATTCTTTGCATGGCTTCTTTTCTTCTGAAGTTAGTGGGACACATGGCTAGGTTTAGGTTGGTCTTCTTTTCAATGGGGGTTAATATGGGCCGGCAATCTCCATTTCAAATCTTTTCAGAATTTTCTTATAGTATCTCTTGAGATAACTGAATGTTTCTCTCTCTTCTATTTCTGGTGAACTTGATTCTCAAACATATGATGCGTTTGCAAGATCTTTCATATCAAAATTCTGTGACAAGAAAGCTTTTGTTTCCAATATGAGAGTCATCGAACTACTGGTAATTAACATGCCATCCACATATAGAGAAATGAATAGAGCATCACTTCAAATGACCTTAACATATACACAATAATCCTTCTGGTTAGGCACAAAACTAGCTTTCGACAAGCTCTCCTGAAATTTAATGTACCTCTTCCTTGATGTTTGTCTAAGGCATAGTGGGACTTCCTAAATTTACACACGAGCATGTTCTTTGCCTTTTCTGTGAAGTCCTCTGATTGTTTCATGTAAATTTGTTCTTCTAGGACGGTAGCACCCCATTTAGAAATGCAGTCTTAACATCCATCTGGTGGAGCTCGAAATCGAAATGGGCTGTTATGGCTATTAGGATCTTAATGGAGGGGAACTTAGCTACATGAGAGAAGGTCTCACCATAATCTATTCCTTCTTTCTGGGTCCCTTTGGTATTTGTCTAGCTTTATATTTTTCTAATTTCCCTTCCAAGTGTAATTTCTTCATATAGATTCACTTGCAGCCTATGGATTTTCTATCGGCAAGTAAGTTTACTAAGTCCCAAACATGGTTTTGTTTAATCGAGTTAAGTTCATCAATCATGGCTTTTTCCAACTGTATATTTTCATGGCAGTTTATGGCTTCTTGATAGGAAAAATGTTCATGTAGGGATTTTTCTTCAATCCTCTCATAAAATTCTCCAAAGTCGGTAAAGAATTCAGGTTTTCTTGTAATTCGGTTACTTCTCCTATGACGAGGTGATTCGGGATCTTGAGCCTGATTCTTGTCACTTGTTATCTCATAAAGTTCAACTTGTTTATGATAGGCACGACCTTCAAGGAACCCTTCCTCATGGAAATGGGCATCCCTGCTCTCAAGGACAGACTCTGTGTCAGGATTGTATAGCCAATATCCCTTACCATGTGGTGGGTATCTTGTGAAGATGGACTTAACTGTTTTGGGTTTCAGTTTGTCCTATTTTGATGGGTATTATGACATGGGCTGAACATCCCCACACTCTTAGATGATCAAGGTGGAGTACGACTAGTCAAAGTCTCATGAGGAGACAGTGGGACTGCCTTTATACGAGTTTGGTTAAGAGCGTAACCGGCTGTCAAAACTGCTTCTCCTCAGAACTCTTGGGAGAGTTTAGCATGACCCATCATACTCTTTACCATTTCCACCAAGGTCCCTTTTCATGTCTCGAGTAACCCATTTTCTTAAGGAATGTATGGCATACTATACTAGTGTATAACCATACTCAATACAAAATTCTTTAAATAATTGTGAGGAATATTCTCCGCCCCTATTGGTTCTAAGTATTTTAATTTTCTAGTTTGTTTGGGTTTCTACCTTGGCTTTTATTCTTTGAAGTGGTCTAGGGCTTCCGACATTTCCCATAATAGGTATACATGGCCAAAATAGGAGTAGTCATCAATGAAAGTGATAAAGTACCTCTTGCGGCCTTTAGTGGTCACATTCATAGGTCCACAAATGTCATTATGGACAGCTTCTAAAATGTCAGTAGCTCTCTAATCATTCGCAAAAGATTTTGTTACCAACTTTTCTTGAATACTTGATTCACAGACTTTAGTTAAGTTTCCATTGAAAATTTTCAATAATCCTTTTCTCTTTAATCTCTCCATTTGTTTATAATCTATATGCCCCAATCTCATATGCCATAATGTATGCATCATCATCATCATCATCATTATAACATGGGACATAAGAAATGGAATTCTTTATTGCAACTGTAAAGAAACTGTCTACAAGAAGACCATTCATGACCAATTCATCCTCAAATTTTACCTCCACCTATTGCCAAAGAAAATGGAGGATTTTTCAGCCTTAGCCAATCTAGCAATCGAAACCAAAATATTGGTTGTAAGTGTTTTAATTTTCTAGTTTGTTTGGGTTTCTACCTTGGCTTTTGTTCTTTGAAGTGGTCTAGGGCTTCATACATTTCCCATAATAGGTATACATGGCCAAAATGGGAGTAGTCGTCAATGAAAGTGATAAAGTACCTCTTGTGGCCTTTAGTGGTCACTTTCATAGGTCCACAAATATCATTATGGACAACTTCTAAAATGTCAATAGCTCTCTAATCTTTCGCAATGGATTTCTTAACCAACTTTTCTTGAATACATGATTCACAGACTTTGGTTAAGTTTCCATTGAAAATTTTCAATAATCCTTTTCTCTTTAATCTCTCCATTCTTTTAATCTATATGCCCCAATCTCATATGCCATAATGTATGCATCCTCATCATCATCATTATAACATGGGACATAAGAAATGGAATTCTTTATTGCAACTGTAAAGAAGCTGTTAACAAGAAGACCATTCATGACCAATTCATCCTCAAATTTTACCTCCACCTTATTGCTATAGAAAATGGAGGAATGTTCAGCCTTAGCCAATCTAGCGACCGAAACCAAAATATTTATCTTATTAGGAGCATAGAAAGTTTGCTTTAGGACCATGCTCTTGCCCTTTTCGAACTGAAGGCGTAATCTCCAATACCCAAAACCTTAGTTTTCTGGTTCCCATCTTATAAAGATATGCTTCTTGATGTCGAGATGATCAATTTGAGGATATTTGGGCATCAAAGCAACTTCTTCTAGCAAAAGTTTTGAGTTGGGCTCTAATTTGATTGTTTAGAGCGTCGGCTCTATATAAATTTTTTCCTAAAAGTAAACCCTAAACAAGATTAGGAATTCCAAAACCCATGAACGATACACATGAATAGTAGTCATGAGTAGTTACTCGTTAATAGTATAAAAATAGATTAAATAAAAATTTAAAATAGGAATAATTTTGTCCTGACTGCATCATTTTTTGGATTTTATGGTGCATAGATCGTAGAGCCATCAACTTGTAATGTTTTGACCTTTTCCCTGATTTTTAGGATAAAATTTAGTTAATATTTGGTTGTCATGATACTGGGAAAGGACAATATCTTTAGTATTTTTCAAGCAAATCATGGAGGCTTTAATGTCATGCTAATGAGGCTGTAATGTCATCCTTTAGTTATGACCTACGAGTTGAGGCTTAAGATTGTTTTTTACTTCCTGGCTGCATGCTGATATTAAGTCAAAATCTATATTATCCAGGACACATTCGGAATCCACAAATAGAATCCTTTCTGCAGTTATTGGGACTTCCATATCTTCTTGATAGCAATCAAGAATCTGATGCTTTTCTCCGTAGTTCCTCATCCTTGGAGTTTAGAGGTAACTGTTTTGTACTTTTTTAATTCCAGGTTTTTAAGGGTGTTTTCCATGTTTCAAAATACTTTATTTCTTCGCATATTCATTTGCTGTATTGTTTTGTTTGCATTCTATTGGGATTGTCGTTTAATTAACATATTTATGTCTTTTATCTGCTACTAGTGTTCAACTTCATTATGTTTTGTTGTATGAGCTGTAAATGCATCATTTGCATTTTTCAGTTCTATATCTCTTCTTCTCGGCTACTTGGAATTTGTAATGTTAGCCTGATCAATTATGCATGTCTTCCTGATCCATAAATGAGTAAAAGAAAATAGTTTTTGAAGGTTGCAACTTAAATGGATTGGCTGAAACAAAGGTTGTAATTCTAAAACTATGTGAAGGATCTTATAATGGTATAGCTTTGTGCAAATTGCTTGAATTTGAATACAAGTTGATGCTAATGCATCTATAATAGTTTTCTTCTTTTTTGTTTTTAATCAATAACCATTTTCATTTATAGTGTCAAAATTACTCTCTCTCTCTCTCGATCTCTAAATTGCTCTTTAAGAGAGCTTGATATATTTTTTTCTCTCTACCCTGTCCTAATGTTCAATTTAAAGCAAAATAAAATTAGTTTTTAATAAAACAAAATTAAATTCAATTTAAAGGAGAATAAGGGTTTGGATGACTAAACAATGTTGCGGTCGCGTAGGAGTTTTGGGTGCCTGGCCGCCTAGAGACAGGGTGCCCTCACCAAAATTGAAACCCCCCGCCCCCTTTCCCAAAAAAAACAAGGGAGTCCTTAGGGCATGGTTTTAAGCCTTAGGGAGTTTTCAGGGCAATTTTACAGCCCCAAACTCCTCGTGAAATAGACGAAAATGTAATAGTACAATCACAAAATAGATTTACGAATACAAGTCTCAAAAAGATTGTAACTTGTAAGACACAAAAATGCTTGAAGTCCCAAATGTCATTGTACGAAACTAGAAGTCTAGACTAGAAACGCAAAAACACATGATTCATCATCCAGGTGAGAAAAAATTCATTTAATCACAAAAAAATCAATCTTTTTACTATAAACATGTAAATATATTGTAAAAGAAAAAAAAAAAGGTAAAAGAAAAAAGACATGATTCACAACATAATATATTTAGCAAAATCAAATCAAATCCCTCTTTCTAATATAATAATAATTTTAAAATAGCAAAATCAAATCAATGTCGATGCAAACCTCATCTATTGGGTCACCAAAAGTCCTCAAAATCAACTATTAGAAGCTCCAAATCCACCCATAAACTATTGCCTTTGTTTTGAAAAGAAATTTAAAAAATAAAAAAGTCATTGATCTCTCGATAAATCTCAAAAGAGTGGTTTTTGGGGATTTTTTCTTACCCTAAAAGCCACGGTTTTGGTTTTGGGGGTTTAGAATACCTCCCAAAACCCTTTCCCCCCTTGTTTTGGGGGAAAAAATGACTTTGTTTAATCCTCAACGAGACCCATTTTTCACGTTTTCTCAACTTCTCACGAGGCCGTGCCTAGGCGGGCGCCTAGACTGTAGCACCTAGGCTGCGCCTTGCCCGTGCAGGAGGGCGCCTAGACGCAAGATGCATAATGAACCCACCTAGCAAGCGCCTAGTCGTTTTTAAAAAATTTCCGCCTAGGTGGTCGGGCTGGCAAATTTTTGAACATGGTGACTAAGGGATAAAGGTGTAATTTCAGGCCTTCATTCATGATAGCTGATCAAGGTAGTGGATAGTTTGATTTGAAGTCTCTCTTCACTCCTTTTATCACCATATTTATTGGCTATAATCATTTATTGAAATTGTAACGAGGTCTTGTAAGACGTATATCCAAAACATTAGTCATTGCAATTTCTTCATTTGTTTGAGTGTAGTGTTGTCATGTTATTGTACAGGGATGGGTATTCATCTACTTCGTACGTCCCAAACATAAGTTTCTCAAATTCTAACAATATTTACGTAGGCAATTGTAGAAGGGAGATTACAATGCATTTTTCTTGAGGGACAAATCAGGCATGAGAGATCACAGACCAACTTGAGGGGGAGTGATATGAAGATTTAGATAGGGATTAACATTGTGGAATTACAATTTAATAAGTGATTTTTTAGAAGCTGCAAATGATTTTTCTATATTTTGTGTTTTTGGGCAATGGATAAGCCGAAAAGGTAAAATTGTAATTTCTTTTTAGGCCGTTATGGATAAATGTGTTATGTTTAGAAAGCATAAACACAGTGAATGAGTACTGAACCCAACTTAAATTAAACATGTGTGACCTTCCAAAAAATGTGTTCGTATATCTTCGTTCTCTCTCTTCTATTTTCTTCTTTTGCTTGGGTTTAGTGCTATTGGATTACAACGTATGTACATATCATGCCAGTATGTCATGGTTTGATGCAAGGAAAATTGAGAGAACAATAAAATTAGCAAGAAACAAGCCAACACAGGCAATTTTGGAGAAACCCTAAGGCTTTCTTCGACCTATGGCTCAAGCGCTAGACTTCTTTTACAAGACAAAATTTTTGTTTTCTTAATGCGGAATGCATGAATGCTTCTCCTTCACATTTATGCCCTTATTTATAATAGAAAATTGTTGTTTTGGACCATATTTGTCCATACAATTGAAACTTGACCAAAAGGTTCTAACTTAAGTCTAAATATTGAATGAAAGTTTTACCCTTGTGAATTGTACCCATGAACAATACTTATGAATAGTACTCATGAAATAAATAAAAAAACTATAAAAACCCTAGAATTCCTAAGAATTAAAAACCTTAGAAATAAACCCTAAAACTATAACTATAATATACATCTTTTAATGTTGAATAAAGATAAAGCATAAGAACAATTTTTCCCTCCATCATTCTCCCCTGGTTGGAGAAAACTCGTCTTCGAGTTTTGAAGTGTGCCAAAATGATAATTCATGGTTTTTCTTTATTGGCTCAAATATAATTCATGGTAAAGATAATTCCTCGAGAAACTAATGTAGAGAAATTTGAGGGAAATAATAAAACCAGCAAAGATCAAGCCAAACACAAGCAATTTTGGAGTAACCTTAAGGTTTTCTCCCACCCAGGGCTCAAGTCTTAGGCTTTTTTTTAAAGAAAAAGTCTTTATTTTATGAATGAGGAACACGTGAATCACGTTCCAGCCCATTCACGCCCTTATTTATAATAGAAAATTGTTGTTTTGGATAATATTTGTCCATATAATTAATTTTTGATCAAAAGGTCCTAATTGAAGTATAATTTGAAACTAAATGCCCTAATTTAAATTTAAATTTTGTAATGACAAATTTACCCTTATGAATTGTACCCATGAATAGTATTCATGAATTGTACTTCTGGATAGTTCCCATGAAATAAACAAAAAAATATAAAAACCTTAGAATCCCTAAAAACTAAAAACCCTAGAAATAAGCCCTAAAAGCAAACTATAATATACATCCTTTAAAGTTAAATAAAAATGGAGAATAAGAACAAATTTTTCCTTCATCATTCTCCCCTAGTTGGAGAAAACTTGTCCTTGAGTTTTGAAGTGTGCCAAGATGAATTCAGCAACAAAATCACCCTCTTCAATCTTCTTTTTCTTTGTTGGCTAATATTATTTGCGGTAAAGATAATTCCTCGAGAAATGGATCCTGATATGTATATCGAGTACATAGGGCCACAATTTGCAAATTCTGAATCGACCCTGCTTCCATTGCACTACTCTGATTCCAGTACCCTGAATTTCTTGAATGCTCTATCTCTTCAATATTAATGACATCTTCAAAGGTCATGATTTGGATCAGTCCTCCTGTTGCCTTCTCTGAATATTCTTCACCCTCTTACAAGATATCTTCATCATCATCTTGATCTTTATCATAGATCGGATCTCCAAAGAAATCTTGTTGTTCGTTTACGTATATATCGAAGATTGGTGGTGAATCCCAATTTACAATTTGTTGAATTTTCGTGCACTGTGTCGAAATAAAAAATTTCATCCTCTAAATCGAAAACCCTAGAGTGATGTTTCCTATATCTAGGTCTTTTGTCACTATCGTTATCACTCAACTCCTCACTTGGAGCGCAAAAGTGAAAGGGCTTATACTCGAGATCCCCTGTGACTGAAAGATCGTCTTGTCCATTACAGAGGTTCGCGAATTGCTGCTCCAGTTGTTGTACTTGCATTTCAAGTTCTTCAATTATGTCATCTATGAGATCTCGGAGTGGATATATGAAAATCCCCCTTCTATAGTTCCTTTTCGCTGTCATGGGTTCGTCAAAAGCACATACCCTAGGCAATTAATCAACAAAAACTGCTAAAATCAGCAAGATCCAGGTTGTTTTGACAAACTTTGGCCAAAATCAGCAAACCCTATACCCCACTATAACTTCCCTTCTTTGTTGTTGACCTATGGCACCGGTGCTACAGTAACTCCGTACTTACTACAGTAACTTCCATGTAGATCGCGGGTCTGATACCACTTGATGCAGGGAAAATTGAAGGAACAATAAAATTAGCAAGAAACAAACCAAGCACAAGCAATTTTGGAGAAACCCTAAGGCTTTCTCCTACCTATGGCTCAAGCGTCAGGCTTCTTTTACAGGACAAAGTCTTTGTTTTCTTAAAGAGGAATACATGAATGCCTCTCCAGCCCATCCACACCCTTATTTATAATAGAAAATTATTGTTTTGGACAATATTTGTCCATGCAATTAACTTTTGATCAAAAGGTTCTAACTTAAGTCTAAATTTGGTAATGTTAGTTTTACACCTATGAATGGTACACATGAACAATACTCATGAATAGTATTTATGAATAGTACTCATGGAATAAATAAAAAAAATATAAAAGCCTTGGAATTCCTAAAAAATAAAACCCTAGAAATAAACCCTAAAACTATAATTATAATATACATCCTTTAAAGTTGAATAAAAATAAAGAATAAGAACAATTTTACCCTCCATCATGGTTGCTAACTAGATGGAATTGCCATGATGAGGCACAACCAACTTCTTGTTACGAGACCATGCATTTCATGTGGCCTTCTCATATCAATCCAACTCACATGTCATTCATTGCTGTAGCAATGCTTGCTTTCCTTTTGGATAATTTGTGTTTTCTTTAAGCTGGTGACACTTGGTTTGTATCCATTTTGTGTCTTAGTGTCTTGGTTGTACTTGATGATCTTTAGGGATCACCAAGCTGATTTATAAATTTTTATTGTATGCCAATATGGCATGAAAAATGATGCGTTTTCCTTTCAATAAAAGTTGTTTTTTGGATTTTTTAAATAGATGCCTTTTACTGGATCTTTTGGCCCATGTTGATTTGACGATCCGTTCCTGATTTGGAGCCATTCTTGCACTGGATCCCGGTAATTATGATATCAACATCCTTATCTCAGCTGCACTTATCTTATGAATATTTTGTTTCTTGAGCGCCCAACATTCCGTCCCATAAAACAATGCTGGGCTTACAATTGTCCTATAAAACTTCTCTTTTAGTTTCATTGGTATGCGGCGATCACATAAAGCTTTAGTTGCACTTTCCATTTCGCGTGGCCAGCTCTAATTCTTTGCATGACATGTTCCTCAATTTCTCAATTCTCTTGGATTATCGACCCAAGTTATAAAAATAATCTCGTTTAGGTATTTCTTTTCTATCAATCCTAATTAGTTCCTCGTTTTTACTCTTATTATTACTAAACTTGCATTCCATATATTCTGTTTTAGTTCAGCTAAGTTTAAAACTTTTAGATTCTAAAGCGTCCCTCCAAAGTTCTAACTTTGCGTTGACACCGCCTCTAGTCTCATCAATCAAAACTTTTAGATACCGATTTAACTTGTACATAACCAAAATAAAGAGAAAATATGTTAATGTACTTTCAAAGTAACATGTGTCTCGCAAATATTTGGCTAAAATTTTAATTTGTTAATAGAATTTCTCAAATATTTGAAAAATAACTATATTGTATTTTCTTCAAAAGATAGGAAACCAATTATGTTTCTTTATTAAATTTTGAAATACCTCATTTAATTACAAAATTTTATATTTTAAATTTAGTTTACCTCTAATATTTTATTTATGATTTATCAATGTTTTAAAAATTATGTCCACGCTTTTCTACTCTTCCAGTATTTTAAGCTCGCCTTTCTAATCAAAATTTCAAAATAGTAGATCATGTTTAAACTCGTGTTATATTTTTAAAGTTTTAATATTTATTGCTTTTTAAATTTTATAGACGACTCATTTTCCTCTTTTTTTAAGAAATGTTGAAGTAGAAAGGTATTTTATTTTATTTTTTATTTTTGGCAAAACTTATATGGTTTGAAAATGGTTTATGGCCGATTTTCAAATTTCTGAAATTTTTTGAAATGCTTTATTACTTTTATGTAGAATATTCTGCAAATAGGCAAGGTTTATTTCCAATTTTCAAATTTCTCAATTTGTTTTAGATGCTTCATAACTTTTATGTAGAATTTTCTGTATATTGGCAATAAGGAACCATTTTTATTTCCTTTTTCCAATTAGTCAAAGAAGCTTAGACTCTCTATTACTTTTATGCTATTAAAATTTGTACTAACTAATTTGCAGAATTTTTAAATAATAAAATATTCTATCTGAATTATGTAAGGTTTAGAATTAGAAATATTGTCTTTAGACTAGAGAAAAAAAGCAAAAAACAAAAAAACCTGTTTTTTGGATATTTAAAGAAATACCTTGTTCCATTTTCTTTTTATAATTGCAAATTCGTTATTTAAAACTAAACATTTGTGTGTTTTTGCTTCTTAAAATTGTTGTTATTAGTATTTTTTTACATTTTTTACATATCTAAGATTCATTGTCTTCTAAATTTTTAATTTATAAAATATTGTTAGAGAGACAAATATTTATGCTAAACTTTAACTTTTATTGAAACTTCTGCTAAACTTTCTGGGCAGTCAAGGGTAGATATGTTATGTTAGAATGTATAAAACACATTGATTGAAGCATGGAACGTAGCTTAAATTAAGCGTATGTTATCTTCTGAAAATGTGTTTTTGATTCTTTGTTCTCCTGTTTTTACTTCTTTTGATCTGGGGTTTAGTGCTTATTGCACGGTATAAACGTGTGCTAAACTTTCTAGGCAGTCGAGGGTAAATGTGTTATTTTTAGGATGTAGAAAACACATTGAGTGAAGCATGGAATGTAACTTAAATTAAGCAAATGTTATCTTCCAAAAATGTGTTTTTGATTCTTTATTTTCTCTTCTTTTTGCTACTTTTGATCTGGGGTTTAGTGCTTATGGATTGCATGGTATGCATATATCATGTGAGTGTGTCATCATTGCTTACCTGATGGAGTTGCCACGGAGGAGCACAACCAATTTCTTCCTACCAGATCATGTGTTGCAATGTTTCATGTCGTTTTCTCTTATCAATCCAGCCCACAAGTCAATTCATTTGTGCAGCAATGCTTGCTTTCCTTTGGATAATCTATGTTTTCTTTAAGCTGGAGGCACTTGGTGTGTATTCCAATTTGTGTCTCAATGTCTCAGTTCTAGTTGTATCTGAAGGGACCCCAGAGCCGATGAGAAACGTATTTCATAGGCCAATCTGGCATTAAAAATGGCGTGTTTACGGTCATCAGTAGATAATGAATGAGGAACAATTGTTAGAGCTTTATTGTCTTTTCAGAGTTAATCTGTATGTCTACAACTTAGTCAGAAATGGATAAAGGGTGCATTGGTCATGTTTTCTTTGCTAAGGTTTTCCTCGAGAATTTATTAAATGTCTCACTTTCTTGATTTCAGTATTCAATTTTGCAAATGATAATTGGTACGGAGATCATAGGAATTTCGTCTTACCCCAGAGATGAAGTGCCAAGTATTCTGTTTTCTATGTTACGTGATCAACTCAATAATTATAATAATTTTAGTCACATCATTATTATCTATTTTCATTCTGTTGCTGTTTTTGCTTAGTATTTGTCAACTTGTGTTTTCTTATTCCATAGCTTATTGGTAACATAGGTGATGTTCCCCCTTTTGATTTATGGTTTCTTCTTATCAGGTCAAAATGATCAAGCTTTTGATAATGATGGTGATGACGATGATGTCGATGACATTGAAGCCCTTGCAGGAGGTGAATTTTGAGGACCTTGATTCTTGGCAGTTCTCTTTGTGAATGGCGAGCAAAGCCACAAAGCAGTTCAATGGATACCCCAAGAGTGCCAGACTGGTACCAGTACTGGTCTATCACCTCCCGTTCCTTAAGAAATGACCTACAATCAGCGTGGTGACATGCCTCCATGATTCATGTAGAGGATGCAAAAATACAATTACAAAACACTATTCTTATCAGAACTCGTGATACCAATTGTCCATTTGGTAGTAGCTGATTTAGAATTTGTATCCTAACATTTGCTATCACAACCTGTCCTTTACCTCCCCAAAAGCAAAAGGCAAAGAACAGCCAAAATGGCATTGAAACTTTGAGATGATGCCTTTATTACAATTTCACAACACTTGCAGCACAGCATGTTGGCAGTTTTATACCTGTGGGGCCTTGCATTATGTTGTTACGTTCTCACAATGTGGCGACAAGAAAAAGCTCCCTTTAGTTGTCTAAAATATGCTGAAAATTTGGGCTTGACTTCTTGACATGAATTTTTCATTTTTGATATTAGTTTTCAAGTTGGGAAAGTTGCTGTGCGTAAGAAATATTGGATTGATTGGGAGGTGAGTTCACAGCTGTAAAATGTGTGGTGTGGGTTTTTTTTGGATAAGTCAGTGGGGAGAGGGCCCTTACCCTTGGTAGCGCTATCAATTAAGCCCGAGCTCTTTCCCCAGATGTGTGGTATTTCTTCTTTGCATATGTGCCTAGATGCATTCATGTTCAAATTTCATGTTCAGATCCCTTGCTTGCTTGCTTGATGTCGACTTTTATGCTTTTGATTTTTTTTTTTTTCTTGATCAACAATTACACAGATTTCGTTTGATCTGTTCATTGAAAACTCATGCCTGAAAAAAAAAAAGAAAAAAAAAAAAAGATGAAAACAAAATGTATTAGTCTAGAAACCTATCCAAAGAGGACACAGGGAAAGGAGAATAAAGAAATGAAATTATTGCACGGTTGTCTGGTACAGATTGGCTGCTAATGCATTGCTTCGAATTCTCCTCAAGGGTACGATGGGTATGAAGGGGTGGTACATGAACCAGGCTACAGTACTCAGCTGCTTTTGAATTTTTGGGTGACATTCTAGCTTGTTGAACCGTCCCAAGTTGTCCCCTGGGTGTTAATTGGTTTGGATGGCTGAAGCATCTCAAAATCTGCATGGCCTCCTGATATTCTTAAAAGAGAAAAAATTAGCTTTACTCATTTGTAAATTGTGGAAAAGGTTAAAATAGGGCTTAGGCCATGTAAGAAAAAGCAAAGCCTCACTCCCAAAAAATTGTAGTTATATTCTAACACACTATCTAGACCGTCTATTTTCAAGTGTTCATAGATCTACGAGATTTGCATTGTTTTTTTAGATGCAAATTTGATAATTAATGGTGGAAATAGATTTTAGAGCTATTTTTATGCCCAAAATGTTTTTCAGATGAAGTTTCAAGGTGCGGTTTTATGTTTATTTTTCCCCATGGGTTTTGTCCCACATCCATGTAATTTTAGTGGTATTTAGCAATAGTTAATGAATTCGCATGTGTTTTCGAATAGGTCAAATATGCATGGCTGGCCTCAGTTGATTTCTCTCGGGTTTTTTTGTCGAACCTGGCTGCATTTCAATTTTTCAACAGCTAGGTACCCTTTCTTGAACCTTTACGAACCATATACTCCTGGGTCAAATTATTTTCAAACCATTTTTGTGTGATTTGCATTGGTCAGGGTTTGAGCCTACGTCAAGTCTCAAGTCCAGGTCTAGATCCAATCCTAGTCCAGATCTAGTTCTACTCTAGGTCAAGTCCGAGCTCAGGTCCCAATCTAGGTCTAGGCCCGAGTCTAGCTCTAGGTCCCAGTTTTGGTCTTAAGTCCCGGCCCAAGCCCTAGTCCAAGCTAAGTCCATAAGTCCAAGTATAGAAGTTATGGCCGAGGATCAAGCCAGTGTGAGATCCGAACCTATGGCGTTAGTCCAGGGCACCAGGTCAACATCCTGAGAGGCACCACCAAGATCCTTCCCAAACCCATAGTGTCCATGTGGCCATAGTGTCCATGTGGGTGAGTCCAATCTTAACCTGCATGCAGTCATGCTCAGTAGTCTAGGTGTCGATGCTAGTTGTCCTCAGAAACATTGTTTAGGACCACATACCACCAGGTCCATAACTCGTACCATCTTGCTTAGTCAGGGCATTAGTCCAGGTGCATAACTCGTAGCATCTCAGGGTATTATTCTAGGGGCAATCCTGCAAGACACGAGGATTAGCTTTAGGTCCAGTTGGCATGGCCAAGGTAAAGCATATGTTCAAGCCCCTCAAAACCTTAGGTCAGCTAACCCCTGCCAGGTTCAAGCCCACCCTTAGGGGAGCTAACCCCTGTTAGGTTAACCTCGATTGTCAGTCACCTAACCCTAACGACCACTGGTTAGAGTTCAAGTGAGTCGGAGACCGCATAGGTCGAGGGCAATCCACCTACTCACCCTAGCACTAGTAGGAGCTAGTGTCTCGACCTAACTCAGTTTCAAGGGGCAACAACCCAGATTCTCCGAGACATCAGTTTATTAGAAAAATTTGATTAACTCTCTCTTAGATTGCAGCACATGGGCCAAGATTGGGAGATGAAGGAGTACTAAATGATTCTTTATCTTAAATATATCAGCAAGACACGACATGCTAGCGTCACCCAACGGTCACAGGAGGTTAAATTGTAAGACTCACACATTTTAATAAGACTTTTCCAAATACCTCTTCAAAAAAAAAAAAAGAACTTCTTTTAAAAGTTCTTTAACAAGAGAAAAAAAATTCAAATTTTTTTGTCTTGTGATTTAATAAACTTTTGTGTTTTTGTTAAAATTATAACCTAATACTGTATTCTATTTAAAAAAATTTCTCCCCATTTCCAAAATCTCTCTTAAAAAATGTTTTTAAAAATTAAGAAGTTGAAGGATTCGCCCAAGAATATCTCATCGAGGAGCAATCTACTGCCGGGAGATGAGGACGTATTGCTAATGATGGAAAAGTCTGAATCCAAGACCCAAGAGATTGCTTGAATCAGAGACATATCAAAGCAAACTATCTCCAGTGAAACCTTAAACCTCAAGTCAAAACATATAGTTGTAGTTATGGGAAGACCTAAAAAGGGAAAGGGAACTTTGGAAAAGTAGCGAAATTCAAATTTCAAGAATTCATAAATTCAAAATTTGAGAAATTGATAGCCTAAGATTAAATGGCATGGCCAGAAAATGCAGTTCAAGGTTCGATAGAGACCAATGCGAAAATATATCACAAGAAAATCTCATATCAAAAACCCTAGAATAAAAATGCCATAGATGACTGAATGGGATGACATGGCATCTCGCGTAAATGCTCTAAAAATGAGTTGGTGAGGCCCTTGGTCATTTGATCTTAGGGAAAAAAAAGGTTAATAAATATTACGGTTGCCTACTTTGCCTTTCACCTATTCTTCAAATAATAGGGTGCACCAAAGAGGAGCAACGGTAGACACCCAATTTAGCATTGATTAATTTTCTTAGGTTCTGAAACCTTAGGGACCACGATAGTAAACCCTAATCCACCATAGCCTATAACCCATAACCAGTTCAGATAAATCTAGACCGATAGATAACGTTATAGATACCTAGGAACACTTGAATTAGACATAAAAAAAAAAGTCAAAATTAAATCAAACTGCCACTCGAAGGTTTAGACGATAGTTTAACTAAATCTTGTAAAAAGTCGAGGCATACTTGGTTTGGACCAGTGGTTTAAAAAACGGATCGGTGACCCGGATTGGGCACTTTAAAAACCCATCCAGATTCGGACCTGAATCGGCGATTCGGACCTGAAATCAGCTGAATCGGTCGGATTAAAACTTAAAAACATTTCGAAAAAATTATTAAAATTCATTATAAATGTTGTTTTTTAGGAATCTAATAAGAAATGAGGGTACTCCATTAAGAATTTTCATTTCTTTGCATGAATATGCAAATATTGATATGTTCTTTCCCTGCATGAACTATTGTTTACCATTTAATTTACATCACACAAAATGATAAATATAGAATTATCATGGATTAAGTATATCATCATACATGGACTATAATAAAGCATACAATTCGTAACATACGACCTAAAAATAAAATGACAGACGACGTCGTTCTTCATCTTGGTCACACTAGTGCCTTTGATTGAATTCGCGTGACAATTCATTGACTCATTCTAAAAACGAATCATCCAAATTAGTGAGCATCTGACTATACCCAAATCCTTGAGTGTTAGTGTTTTGTTGTGATCCTAATCCAAAGTCTCTGAAGCTTGTCCATCCTTCATGCTCACCTACACTGTTGTGCTCGTCCCTACCCTCTTGCTGTTGGGACTCGATATGTGAATAATTTGGCTGGGATTGGGTGGTCTCAGAATCATCATTTCTCTCATTTTCCCTTAGACCCCCTTTCCCACTCTCCCTCATTAAGTGTAATATCACCAATATCTCCGACGAATTGTGGATATGTTGGCAGGCTGCTTCATCTTTCATGCTGTTCATCAATTTATTCAAGATCTTCCTCACCGATAGCCTCAAGGACCACTCTCTTGTGCAACACTGGTTCCTCTTCCTCTACTATCCATTGTTCTGTTGTGTTTGTGACAAATATTGTGTCCAAGTCTATCGGCCCGTAGCCTTCAAGCTTCCGTCTTATTTGTCACTCTCAGAGGTTTAAGTTGTAATGAACGTAGACTATTTTATTAAGCCTCTCCGAAGCGAGCTGATTCCTCCTAGTAGTATGCAACCATTGGAACGTACTCCAGTTTCACTCACACCCAGTAGCAGAACATGTCTGGGACAACACCTTGATTGTTATTCTCTTTAGGTGAGGTGCATCACTACCATATATCTCCCACCATTCAGCTGAATTAAAGTGCAAAAAGCATTATAAAGGCACGAATAATTCATAAGACTAAATATATGAATGAATAAAATATTAGTTAGGGGATAACCTGGATCCATCTTAGTTTGAGAATTCTTGGCAAGTCTAGTTCTGAAAGATCCTATAGCATCCCTATACATAGCAAGCTAAAACAAAATATTTCGTTTTAGTGCATTATTCTTCACAAACATAACAACTCAATGAAATTCTTACGAAAATATTAAATATTACCTCTTGTGTTGCTGCTACTTGGTTTCGATGGCTTCTCTCGAGCCTCTGACCCCTTCCATAATCTTGTGAGGAAGGTGTCAAATAAAAATATTTTAGGTTGAAGTAGTAACTTAGAAAATGCATAGATACAGAAAGGTAATTTAAAATTTTATAAAAAAATAATTTAGAAATTAAACATTCTATTGATATAAATATATATGTACCTGCATAATGAATTGGATGTCTAAATTTGGTGTTTCAGCTTTTTTCTATAATCTCGATCACGTTACTAACAAAACTACACTTCTTCTCAATAGCTGATTTGACCATCTTGATACTTTCGTAAAGGATGCCCATGGTAGCTTTCTTGTCAGCGTCCACCATTCTTAACTCCATGACCAAAGGGGCAGTGGCCTCTACGACACTAGAACATCGAGACTAGAACTTCCTATTTGAGACTATGCCGTACACGTTTAGCCCTGTACTGGACTTCGAGAGGCGATCATTTAACCACTATTCACTGGTAAACAATCTCTTTAATGCACTTTCAGATTCTCGAATGGAGTCCACAGCTAAATAATCTGTCGCAAAGTGGGTTATGACAGGCATGATTATCTCTTTTTTTTAAAAACTATTCTCTGAACAAAAATAAAATTTTAGAGTGGTTATATATAAATCTTGACACCAACCTCGTTTCCTGTAGAGTCTCCTTCACAATTTTGATTTCACCGATTTCCTCAAACATTATATCGATACTGTGTGCAGCACACGGGGTTCATACTAGATGCATCATCTTATTCATCAACTTGCTGCCTGTAGAAACACATGCACGCACATTGTCCGTAATAAACTGGACTACATGCTTATCTCCCACCTCCTCCACTATCTGATCATATAGTCGTACCAAGAAGTTTGCATCCCTCTTTATTCTTGATACGTCTTTGCTAGCCAAAAAAGCAGTACCTTTTGGGGAATAGACCAAGAAGCTAAAAAACTCTTTTTTGGTAACTTTATTCAACCAACCACCACTCATGAGAGTAATGTTTGTTCTTGGCCAACTCTATTTATATTCTTCAATCCACTTTCTAACTTCCTCCACCTCTTCATCCAAGATTGGCCCACTGAGTTCATATGCCGTTAGGGCTTTACCCCGGGCTTGGCTCTCTGGATTGCGTTGACTGTATGTGAGAAATATGGGCTATTGGCTGTATCAAAGGAGATCCCTTTATTATAGAACAATTTACCAATATATCTGCCCAACATGTTCTTCGTACCTTTCACCATGCCTTTGAGGGTAATCTGTTGTGACTTAGTCTTTGAGAGAAATGGGTCTATACAACTGTGACCCGCAATACTGGCACTCCTAGATAAGCCAGAAACAATTTCTTCAACGTCTGATTCCTCTTGATACATATTGCCACTAACCCCTCCATACATATTTGAGCTGGGCCCGCCATACATGTTCGAGCGGGGCCCACTATGTATGCTCGAGCTGGGCCCTCCATGCATGTTTGAGCTAAGCCCACCATGCATGCCTAGGTCATAACCACCAGGCATTCTAAACCCGCTTTCCCTCTAGTATGTTTCATGTAAACTCATTCTTGTCGCCATCTCCAAGTCATTATTATATTGCTCTTCTAGATCATTCCCGCTCGATGACATATATAAACCAGCTATCTTTTCATCCGCCCTCTGCTTTGTAATTTTTTTATCTTTGGTAGCATTGAGAAATGCTGCTATCTACTTTTTTACATTACTAGAGATACTATTGCACGTAGAAACATCTCCCTTAACCCTTACTAAGTGTAGCTTGAACTTATGTACCCCACTACTTATCACTTTTTGGCAGTAATTATAAATAATTTTGTTCTTTTTGTTGGGATCAAGTCTGACCCCATGTTGCCATGCTTGGTCTTCCCTAAATCTTGCCATGCTTCAACTGTTTTAATATGTAAATGGTTAAAAATTAACCTGACAATTCAACATGAAAAATAATCACCATGTGTAGGGATAATATGTAGGGGTAGTTCATGAAGTTATCTTTGTTGTTAATGCAAAATACTTCTACTGGAAAAAAATATTTTAGTTCCTACTGGCAAAAATAATTCATTTATGCAACATTATAGATAAAAATAGTCTATATCAGCCATTATAATAATATAGTCATCCATAATGCCACTACATGTACATTTGGCACAAAAAATATTTATAATGATATAGTCATTCACAATGCCATAAATAACATTTACAATAATATATGGGCACAGTCCCAACTCAATTAAAATGATCACAAATAGTCGTGCATCTCAATTACAAAAATACAAGATAATATAATAAAAAATACAAGCTCCAAACATGCCTACAACTCAATTATCAAGAATATATATACAATTTATGTATCAACATACATTTTTTTGCATTAAAAATTTAATAATAAAATTGAAAAATACAAGATAATATATTTATCATACATGCCACGATTTTTTTACAATGATATTCGTACAATTAATACCAAGAATATACATACATGCCACAAATAATATTTACAATGATATAATCATTCAAGATAATATAATGATAAAATATTTGTCAATCACATACATACATTTTATGCATTAAAATTTAAAAAATACAGCTTTGCAATAAAAATTTAACAACATGTATTTTTTTGCATCAATAATTTATCAACATGCAATTTTTTGTATTAAACATTTAACAATAAAAATTAAAAATATAGTTTAATTCATCATGATAATCAAAACCTAGTCACGATTTTCACAATTTTTCAGAAAACCACGATTTCTTGAATAAATCGATCATCAATTTTTTTATTATAAAAATGCATCTTCACAGACCCACCTGGCATCAATCATTCCAAATAAAAATTATGCTCCAAATCGAATAAATTACATCAAATTGAATATATGTTATGATAAACAACATTATAAGGAATCAAAGCCCTATAATATTAATACATTATTATCAAAATATTGAATAAAATCGATTCAATAGCAGAAAAAAGAAAAAAGAAAACGCAGTTCTTTACAGACCTGACATCAGTCATTCCATCTCAAAAATCAAGCTCAAATTGAATAAATCAAATCTAATTGAATACATGTGATGATAAACAACACTATAAGGAATCAAAACCTTATAAAAATTAACACATTATTTGTAAATAATTGACTAAAATATATTGAATGACGAAAAAAAGAAAAGAAAAGAAAAAACAGTTCTTCATAGACATCAGTCATTTTTTCTCAAAAATCAAACTCAAATTGAATAAATCAGATCAAATTGAATACATGTGATGTTAAACAACACTATAAGGAATCAAAACCCTATAAATTTAAAACATTATTTGCAAATAATTGAGTAATAACAATTGAAGTGCAGGAAAAAAAAAACGCAGTTCGTCACAAACATCAGTCATTTTTTCTCGAAAATCAACCTTGAATTGAATAAATCATATCAAATTGAATACATTTGATGATAAAACAACACTATAAGGAATCAAAACCCTACAATATTAACACATTATTTGTAAAATATTGAATAAAATTGATAGAATGGCGGAAAAAAAAAAAACCCCGTAGTTCTTACCTATTTTTCTTGCACCTGTGGCTTCAAATTCAAATCTCAGATGTAATCGTCCAAAATACTTACAAATTATGAACAACTTCTTCTAAACAACACTCTTAAGATCAATAACCATCAGATTTTACAAAAAATGATGCCTTATTTTGCTTGAAATCAGAGAAATGGCGGATCCCTAAAACTCACGCTTTGTTCTTCACATATCCAAATATTTGTGATCAAAATCGATGATTTCTACTACAATTTATTGACTGAAATGTCTGAAAAGATTAAAGTAAAGGCTGAAAGATTTGATTACAAAGCTGAAATCGATGAAAAATGATAAAAAAATGACAAAAAACTATAAATCTCTTGAAGAACACTGTGCAGCCCGTGTTTTACTATTGGGAACCGGGTTGACTCGACGATTCACTGTTGGGAATTACTTGGTTCTCTTTGGACACGGGCGATTCCCGGTATTTCACTGGAACCGGCACGGATATGTCAGTTCCAGTGTCGAACAGGGCGAGTCCGGTTCGACACGTCGAGTTTTGAATCATTGGTTTGGACGATGTGAGGCATGTTGTCGAGCCTAGTAAATCAAACACGTGAAACACATCGTCCAGACCTAGACGATATTAATCACATCATCTAGTGATTTTTCTAGAGAATAATTCCAAATTTTAAGAAATAGTTACTTTGGAAACTTCTTGAAAGTGTAAAGGAGTTTATAAAAGGACAATTCATGATCCGATTCAAAATCCAAGCCATCTTAGAGATTTAGGACATTTTAAAACCTTAAACCCTAATCTTAGAGAGAATAAACGCTAGAGAGAAACCCATACATAGCCTAACGCCCTAGGTGCATTAAGGCCCCAACCCTAGATCTAACAGAAATTCTAAGGGGGCGTTTGATAACCATGCAAATCAGTGAAAATGCATGCCTTTCCTTGTTACTGTAGTTTTCATATGTTTGAGAACAGTTAAAATAGGGACAAGTTGAAACACAAGTTCTCCCCATTTACTATTCCCTTAAGGAATGGTGCAGTCGGCATACAGACGCATCCATAGAGGTAACATGCACCTTCAAATTTTATCATGGTATATAATTTTGATGTAAAATTTTCTTAGGATTATCTCAAAATCTATTTTTATATCTAATTATAAAATTTTAAATTTCAAAAATGGTTAAAATCAAGTAGGTCTATAAACATATGAATATCTTGAAAATGGACGGTGTAGATAATATGTTGTAAAATGCACTATTTCTGAGACTTAAAATATTTTTATTTTTCTTGGTCATACATCTCGATCTCGAGATAATCAATCAAAAGGTTTTCCACATTAAAACTACATTTTCAGATGGATTTTTGAGGTGTATCGGTGGTCCTACATTATAAGGTTGCATCCTTATATAAACTTTTTCCCTTAAGAAAAGCTACTGCTTTGGGGTACCCTAGCTTGGCTATTTTCAACGAAACTCATGCCCAACCATAAGACAATGGTGTTTTATTATAATATTATTTTATAATATATTCTAATAATAATATAATATATACTATATTATAAGATTATTATAATATAATATAATATAATTATATTATATGATATTATAATATATGATTATAATATAATATAATTTAATAATATTATATATAATATTAATATTATTATATAGGGTTATGTTAGGGTGCTCATGTTATAGGGCATTTTATAATTATATTCAACAAATTTAAGACATTTATATACTCTTGTTTTGTAATACATTATGTTTTTAATAAGGGTATTTTTGGCCATTAAGAGGGGTGTGACATCATGTACATAAGGGTGTGACAACACCTACATGAAGCATTAAATGCCTCGTGTGTTCCATATAGGAGATGTCAGGCCCCATGTAGATAATATCACACTCCTCCTAATGATAAAAAATATTTTTATTAAAAATAATGCTCCATCAACAAAGCAAAGATATATAAGTTTTTAATATATATATATATATATATATATATATATATATATATATATATATATATATATATATATATATATATATATATATATATATATATATATATATATATATATATATATATATATAATATAATATAATGAAATCACATTTTTAAAAAACTATGTTTGTGATATTTGTATGACCCAAAATTTTGCTCACATTCTCTTCATTTTAATAATCGATGTAAAAATAAAATAAAATAATTTGAATCCCCATATATGATCAAAATGAATCCCTCCAACAATTAATGTACGTGACCATGTTGGTCAAAAGATAAATAACTTCATGATATAGAGAGAGAGAAAAGAGAGGGAGGGTGGGAATTTTCTAAAAAGAGATAGCGAGAGTAGTCATTTTCTTGAATTTGATGATAACATTTCGTTGCTCAAGTGACTTGTTGACTAGTTCTACTCTTGGGAGTTGCCGAGGGAGACCATTGTCCCCAACATACCAAACCCTGTGCCTCTCTCCGATAACATTACGTATCTCTCTATTTGTGCCTCCCAAAAGGACCAGACAACCATGCCCAAAAGCATCACCCCACCCTCTTCTTCCTTATCTTGCCTCCCCATTACTCTCTCATCGACTTTCAAAACTTCCCTCATTTGATGACTAAAACAAAAGGGAAAATAATTCTCTTGCAATGGAAACCCTATCAAACACGTATTCCTCCTATTCTGCTCTTCTACAGTGACTGTAGATAAAAAGAAAGATGGTCTTCAACTCTCTTTCCATGGACTCAAAAAGTGACCAGGGAATGTGCACGTCACACTTCCTTTAAGAGAAAATGACAAAATGCAAGTCAAAGTTCAAACCCTTATGCTTCAATTATTAAAAATTAGGAAAGGGGATGGATCGTCCTGGTAGCACCCACATACTTAGTTATATCCCGTTGCTGTTTTCAATCCTACTGACACCGAGACATCTTAAAAAAAGCTGACTCTCTAATTTATAGGAAAAACAAGGTAGGGGCCTGTCTTTCTCTATTGAATTGCTCAAAAACATAGAAAAGTTATTAAAGCTCACATTAAATCTTGAAAGTACTTTTCGGTAGAAAAATATCTATTATAGTTTTAAAATTAATTTCTAATTACGATAATAAAATTTGAAACTCAAAAAATCACACAGATCTTGTGGAGCTTTGAACACTTACTTTTAAGATGAAATAGATAATTTATTAAAATATATACTGTTTTTTACAATTTGAAATCCTATTTTTTTCGACAACTATAATGTTCAAATCGAGATAATCAATATAAAGGTTTTTCAAAGCTTGTGTTACAATTTTCAATGAGTTATCAGGTCAAGCTTTACTTATTTGCACATATATGCAGCCCTATCGAAATATTTTCCTTTTAAAAAAACATAGTGAAAGTCCATTTTTCTTTCAGCACTCCCCAATTAAACAACAAAAATGCCCTTTATCCTCACATTAAGCACTAGATGAAAAAAAAAAAAAAAAACTCCCCAACAACCCAAATATTTCTTTCCTCAATTGATTGGCTAGCACCCCACATTCTCAACAATAAACATTAATGATACTTGCAAAAAAATGTTAGTTGCATAATTAAAAAAAAAACCTTTACAGTGAACGTTTAACACGCCAAGTAGGAATGTAGAAGAGGAAGAAGCAAAAATCAACTTTCGGTCGACCATCGATGATTCCAAAACCCTATTTCACACCCGTGCTGTGCACGTCTCAAACTTTCTATGAGTTGACAAATGTCAATCCGTCCCTCCAAACAATACAATTCCTCGTTTTTAGAGCTGTTCCAAGGGTGGCCACATTTTGGGTCTTGCTTTAATGGAGATAAGGGGCACTAAATGGCTTTTGGGTCCAAAAGGTTTCAAAATTAATGTGAAATGGAGAACAAGATTCTCTAGAGAGAGAGAGAGAGAGATAGTTAGAGGAAGAGACAGAGATAGAGAGAGAGAGATAGATAGAGGAAGAGACAGATAGAGAGAGAAAGAGTCAATGGAACAAACAATTTAGTTTCAAATTTGGAAACATATGCCTTTGATATTTTAAGAAAAGTTCAACACCTTAGAGACCAATTGCATTACGGTTTTTAGAAAGAGAAGCACATCCACCTGCAATACAAAAAAAAGAAATATATATATATATATATATATATATATATATATATATATATATATATATATATATATATATATATATATATATATATATATATATATATATATATTTATGAAGGGGAACTTTTTCTCTCCTCTTCTTTATTTCCTTCTTTCAATATTTTTTCCTTTTGTTCCCTATTATTTTGATTAAAAAAAGTGTCTCTAATAGCGCACTAGCCAATTGGGGCGGCGGAACCGTCCATGTATCTCTTTTCACATTTAAACATTATCAAGAACTCATTTAATAAGCATGGAAAAGAAGCCTTGTACGTACGCCGCATGTCACCTTTTATGAGGCCCTTTCTATTTTGTGCATTAAAATAGAGATGATAATTCAACATATTCTTATTCTTCTTCATTGCCAATAACAAAGCAGACCACCTTCCACCTATCACAAGGCTTAGAAATTAACATGTGGAAATCACTTTCGAAAATTCTAACATATTTATTTATGAGCATGCACACTATGCTCCCTCGGGAGCATAGCTTACTTCCTCGATTAGAAGACTACTTAGGATAGTTTTTTTCAATATGAAATTTTGGGAACTACTTAAAGAATCACTAGATGATCATTGACAAAAGAAAAAATTTGAAATTTTAGTTTTCTAACACGTGGATCTTGCCATCTAAAAATTGGATGGTCTCTATTCAATATTGAGATTTTTTTTTTTTTCAAGTGTGCAAAAGGTGCAATTAGAAATTTTTTCTATTGAGGTTAATCTACGTGTCGAAGATGTTACGTCCCCAAATGTTGGGTCTCTAGGTGGGGCATTTATGTGAGAGAGTAAATAGACACTATAGTCCCGTGCTGAGTATAACATCTTTGGTCTTTATTTATTACTCTCTTTCCAAACTTGTCATTGGGACCCACATCTTAGCCCCTCTCACCGATTTATCAATATCTTTCACATTTGATAATGTAGTCTTTTTTATTGTTTTGGAATCCACAAGCCCAGACTAAGGACTTTGCAGCTCAAATGGAATACAAATTTAGGGCATTCAAAACATTCTATTTCTAAACTAATGACAAAAGTAACAACTTAGGGCCTGAATCTTGCAAAATAAATGGTTTTTGCACAAAGACAAGGACCATTTAATGTTAATGATGAGAATGATGGTTATATAAATAGTAGATAAGGCCTTGAATAGACGGTCCAACAACTATGTGACAGATAGCATTTATTTTAAACACCTGATCACACGTGCGAACTATGCATCATTTGGTAATGAGTTCCATCCATGTTGAGGAGAGGCTCATGTTACGTAGCATGCATGTAAAAAAGTGCACGTTGGTGGGCCCTCATATACCACCCCTTCATTCCAATTATTTTTCTATGGGGATGTTTGGCCTATGAGTAAGTCATTATTTTGTTGTTTATCTATTAATTATGAATGTGCTTTTTAAGTCCTTATTGTATTGTTTATCTATTAATTATGAATGTGCATCTAAGTCCTCATGCTATTGCTTGTTTATTAACTATTAGTGTGTTGGGATCCTTATTGGCAAAGTTAATGCAAGATAAAATAAGCCATGTCATAGCGCAAATAAAGTTGATGCTAGTGGAGTATGAGCATGCATACATGGGAGAGGATGGGAAGTAGGCACAGTAAATGACAAGGCCGTTTACTGTTAGTACAAGTTGGGCGGTCAACGAGCCGTGCTTGGCCCTATCTTGGGCTGGTCCGAAGAGGACCTGCCCAAGTTTGGGCCCAGCCAAGTACGGGCCCAGTAGACTCAAAAGAAATAAAAGTATAAATAAAGAGTAAAAAAAGTTGGGTTGGGCCAACCTAGTTGTGGCTCTGGCTCAACCTTAATTTTTCAGGGTTGGGGTGAACAGGCCGGGTCAGGCTACCCAGCCCATTCTTAACACTAAATACAAGAAATTCACAATTAATTGTCAGATATAAAATTGGGTAGTCATGGGTGTGCAATGGATAGATCTCAAAAAATTTGAACATGATTTTTTCCATCTCTGTAACACACCTTTAGCCGCATGATTTCATATCTAGCATCAAAGAGTTACATTGACCTTCTTGTACCACAACTGAATAAACTTATAACATTATATCCCTTGGAAATTTATGAGGTGGTTTTCGAGGCAAAGTGTTACTCTTCCACTTGAGTCTAAGATCCTCAGCAACCAGAATATTACCGAAAGACAAAAGAGGAAAAGGAAATCAAACAGTGAGGGAGAAAAGGAAAAGCGTGAGACATTGTCCTTATCCCTTCTTTGTTTTCCTTTTCTTATTTTTATTTTCTTTCATGTGATTGCCTTTTCTCGTTATTTTTTCCCTTTTCCTTCAGTACAGTGAAAGAGGTTTTATGCATATACTTGTAGGATAGGTAAGCTGGATTCGACCCATTGTCAAAGATGAAACAGTATTCTAGTTTATTTTATTTTGAGCTAAGGTTTAACTTATATTCCTTTTCTCTGTGCAAATAGGAAAATAACAGGAGTCCTTTTAGAATATTGTAGTTTATTAAACCAAAAAATTATTACATAGGATTCAAGGGGAAAACCAAGGTACATAGAATTAGATGTGTAGAATGGGGTCACCTAAGTTTGTGAAGTTAGGAATTGAGTTACAATTTACGTATAGTAATTTTTTTTGTGGATAGGCAGTAGGAATTGAACTTGAGATGTAGTGCTGCTAAGGCTAACTATTCAAAGCCCAAGCCCAAACCCAGTTCCTATCTATGTATTCAAATTAATATTATTGCCATCAAAACCCCCAAAATGCTCCTACAAGTTGCACCCATGACAAATTAACAGGACCACTTCTTTCTTTCTTAGTTCGGATGAATCTTGGATCAATTTAATAATAGCAATTGCTTCAAAGGTAGGCTTAGAATGAGTTGGATGTGCCGATGCATTTGCAACTTCGAGTCCCATGTGTGTTCTAGATTATGCAGCGTAGGCCCCACGCACTTTTCAAATGTGGGTCCCACTCACCAAGCATTGGTTTAGACCACCCAATCAGAGAGGGCGGTTCGATGCACCTTGTTTCCCACGTGTTGCCCATTTATAAATGTACTACATCAACTTGTGTACAGCATATGATGCATAGGTAGAGCATCTATCGTTCGTTCTCAAGGATGGATGGTGGAGATCAATCAAGCCAATCAGAGTATTCGTCATCAAGAAACACGCGGATGACCCATATACATGCATATGCACAATTGTCAAACGTGAAATCGAACAGCTTGGCATGTTTTGAAAATTTGTTCCGATTACAAGCTAGGTAAAAAGTTTCACATCTAACGACCAATAGTAATTGTGGCTCTTTCAGTGAAAAATAAAAATAAATGAATTATACTATTATTTCCTTAAAAACATATATGACAAAACAAGTAAGAGAATAATTAATTTCTTGGGTTGCTGTTAAATGAATTGCCCAAATGGAGAAGGATACTATGGTGGTCCTACAAGGGAAGGGAGGCCTTTTCAAGCAATTAGGAAAGAAACCTAACCCAAAGTAGGAGAGGGTCGGTCACATATCATGGGCTAGTTAGTGTGTGTGTGTGTGTTTGTGCGCATGTAAGAATATGAATAGATACCTTTTGTCGGACATGGATATTTACCATGAGAGTGAGGTGAGGGGGCTTTGCAAGTTATGGCGACAGCGCAACGTGCTGGTCATAGTACCACTCAAAACCCTAGAAAAGTAGAGAAAGAAAGAGGGATGAGAGAGAAAGTATTCATTCTTTTGTTTCTATTCTTGTTTTGCATGTTTCCAACAGTGAAAAGGGGAGGAAGAGAACGTAAGTACTACTGTGGCAGCACTGCTCCGAGTTTTTGTCCTCTCACAGCTCGACACGTCCAATAATGGAAGCATATCCACCCCCTTCCACCAAAGGACTCTTTTCCTCTTTCGTCACAAGGAACCTGCCAATGGGTCCAGGTCCGGTCCGGGCCTTGAGAAAGTTAGGCTTGGGTCAAACTGTAAGGCAAGAGCCCAGCTAGGATTGGTGCCGGCTTTGGGCCCGGTCATCTTTTTTTTCCCTTTCTGCTTGTTAAAAAAGTTTTTGGGTTAAAATGATATAAAAAGATTTATTATGATTAATTTCTAGGATAAAAAAATAAGGGAAAAAAAATCTCTTTATTCCATATTTTTAACTTTCATATATCATGATACTCAAGAATTGAAAATATTATTTGTAAGCAAAAGATCTCCATATTTTCTATCTTACGACCCTGTTGACTCTTTTGACCATAAAGTTTTGACCCAAACAAACACTAAAATGACACTCTCTCTCTCTAAAACTCCATCTCTCTGTTCGCTTCTCGATGAGTTTACCGATCAAAGGGTTTAGCTTGAGCTCGAACACGAGCGTATCTTCTTATTTGTGAGAGAGAGATGGAGTTTGGGTTTTAGAGATAAAGAGAGATATAGAGTCATTTCATAAATTTTTGAGGTCAATAGGGTGTAAGGGGTTGGAAGATAGAAAAGATGAAGTCATTTTTGCTTATAAGTAATAGTTTCAATTTTTAGATGTGATGAGATATAGAAATTAAAAATAAGGGATAGTAGGATATTTTCTCAAAAATCAATAAAAAAAAGAGATAAGAGAGGAGGGGGTACGGCGAAATCTTTAATGGTTTTCTTACGTTGCTTCAAAAAAAAAAAAAAAAAAAAAGAGGGTCCGCCGTAAAATGATACATAGAATTAAGATTTTATACGAAATTATCCTTTAATTTTGGCCTGGTCAAGGCTGGCCGCACTAATGGGGACAAGGGCCGGACCTGTTGCTACCCTTACTATCAAGATTTCTATATAATCTTAGAGGGAGTTGAGGAACTAAGAAGAGCATGCTTTCTGGAATTAACAATTCCAAGTGTCTATGTTAATAATCTTAGACGGGGAGTTGAAGTTCAACAGAGAAGGAATTAACAAGTCGAGGCCATGCCGTCTTCCTATATTTGTTTTTCAAAGGCCTCAAAGACCGACAAGTGAGGCTTAACAAACACCATCTGACACCCATTCCATACAACTCCCACATGTCCCTCTGATCAATCAATTCCCAACCCCATACTCCCAATCTCTAAATCTACTCCCCCTTCCAATTATTTCTTCCATTTTGCATACCAATCTCCATACAAGAGAGAGAGAAGATATCCATTAAAACCCACTCCTCAGAAAAATAAAATAGAAAAGAAAAGCTCCTAAACCTCATGTCAAGAGAAAAACATGAAATCATTTGAAAGTCTGAGGACACATGAGTTCAAGTAGTTGACTTAGAAACCCAAAAAATTGACAAAAACCCCACATTGATTGCAAGTATCGACTCGTCAATTTGGATTTTACATATGAATCAAATAACTAACCTAGATTGTGAACCACATTTTAATATTAATTATATCCAAATCCACCCCACAACAAATAAGAATCCCTTTTCAGAAGAGAATAGGATATATTCAAATGGAATTGATTTTGAAGCAATGGTAATGGCCAAGAACCTCTCTGTATCCACCCAACTGTTAGAAGGAAGCAGAAGAAAGAAATTACAGTCTCAAGAGATCAAACAAGGCCAGGAGGGGGAGAGAGAATCAGAGGTTCAGTATCCTTGGACCCGTCGTGATCGCAGACCGCCACCGGCTTCGAGTCCGTGAGCCTTCTCGCCTTGTCCACCTGCGCCACCCAATCGGTCCTCGCCAAAACAAAGAGCATCACCACTGCGCAGCAGCCCTGCGCGGCCAACAGCCCCACCCACAGCCCCAGAAACTCAAACTTCATCCAAAACCCTAATGCCAAAGCCACAGGCAAACCCACACAGTAGAAGCAACACAAATTAATATTGGCTCCTGCAGCTGGCCTCGCGCTCCCCCTCAGGACCCCGCACCCGGTGGTCTGGGGGCAGTTCCCGAGCTCGCAGAGCCCCGCGATAGGCAAAACCATGGCTGTTAGCTTCAAAACCTCAGGATCAGTGCTGAACATTCGACCCCACCAATGTCTCACCGAGAAAGCAAAACCCATGGCCATTACTCCCATGAAGCCAGCAAAGGTGAGCCCAACGAGCATTGAGATGCGGGCGTGTGACGGGCGGTCCGCTCCGAGCTCGTGTCCAACACGGGCCGACACCCCAAGACTAAGAGCAGATGGAAAGACATAGACAAGCGCTGTCGTCTGAATCATAATGCCCATGGAAGCCACAGTTGCTCTCGGATTGACAAAGAGGCCACAGAGAATGATCATCAGCTCATACCACCACCACTCAAGGCAAACAGATATACAGGTGGGCAATGCTAGGCCCATCAGAGTGCCCCACCCGCGAAAGCAGTCGGTACTCGGTGACGCCCATGACGACTTATATGCACCAGAAACAAGCAGATAAAAGAGAAGTAACAAAACCAAGATAAAGTTTGTCCAGACAGATGCAAGGGCCACACCACCAATACCCATTTTCAAGCAAGTTACGAGAAGGAAATTTACAGGGATATGGAGGAGGACAGAGATTGCCGAGCAGTATGTTAATGGCAGGGTGATGTTTTGCGTCCTGAGATAGTTTCTCAGAGGGTGGAGGAAAGAGAGAGAGACGAGATCAGGGAGAGAGAAGAGAATGAAGGTATTGGCCATGGATGAGATAGCTTCATCTTGGCCACACAATAACAAAATCTTTTTCATATTGAACCAGAACACAGAGATGGGAAGCGACGAAGTGAGGAGGAGGAGGATGGTTCGTTGCAGAGCGAGGCCCATGAGCTTGTACTGTTTGGCACCAAAGGCCTGGGCGCAAATGGGTTCCATTCCCATCGCGAGGCCGGACATGACAGAGTAGCCTGTAATGTTCGCGAACCCAATCGCAAGAGCCCCGCCCGAGAGCTCAAGCTCCCCGAGAAAGCCGAGGAAAAGCATTGATATCATGGCCCTTGAGTAGAGGAGGAGGCCGGTTAGGACAGTCGGTCCAGAGATTTTGAATATGGCCTTGAGCTCCTCTTTCACCTGCAAATCACCATGTCCATGGAGTTAGGGAGAGTAAGAGAGATAGAGAGAGAAAGAGAGAATTGGGTATTGGTTTTTACCTCTGAAGACGAAGGCCATCTATGGAGGTCGTAGGGTTCAAGCTCCATGAATTTAGACTGAGAGTGGGACTGACGGTGTTTCCCCTGAAAGGGGGAAATATAGGTGGTGG
The DNA here is from genome assembly GCF_054954075.1 of Amborella trichopoda. Classification (NCBI taxonomy): domain Eukaryota; kingdom Viridiplantae; phylum Streptophyta; class Magnoliopsida; order Amborellales; family Amborellaceae; genus Amborella; species Amborella trichopoda. The sequence continues at coordinate 41,544,269 of NC_142348.1, forward strand.
TGGTGGGAGACGTTTGCCTGCACATTATGATTATGCCTCCTCTTTTTTCGCCCGTCTCACAAACCATTCAACTCCTCTCTCTCTCTCTCGCTCTCTCAAGTTACCTGAAAGAGCCTTTTTTTTTTTTCTCTCTCTCTCTCCAAAATATAGTAACGAGAAGCGAAAGTTTCTCTCTCTTCTTTCTCTCTCTAAGGAAATGGAGTGGTGTGTATACGGTGGCATCGGAGGTGGCTCTACTTATAAGGGATTTTCTCTCTCAATTGGCCTCACCCAGAACAACACGTGTCATTGTTGGACGCCCATGAGCGCAAGCGCTCGGTGGGGGCCGAGAAAAGGCGGCCTGTTTGCGTTTTTGGGGTTTTCTCTCGCTAAAATCTGGTTATTGGGGGGCCATCCCAATCTTTCTCCCTCCTCTCCCCTCTCATGCGTGCAGCATAATTCTAAAGAGACCACTGTTGCTCGCATACCCAAAGCCCACAACGAATCTCATAATGACGACCGTTTTTTTTTTTAACTATTTATAGTCGGTTACATAAATCTTGATTCGTCTTTCTGCTTGCTTATAGAAGGCGGGGCAGTTATCCGAGGTTTTGATTAAAATTTAGGAGCATTTTTTACTTTTTTATTTTTTGTTTTTTTCTGTTTTTTATTTATTTTTTATTTTTTAGTTTTTAAAAATTTAAAGTGTCAGTTCTCAAACTGTGCTCTCAAACTGTGCAACAGTTGTTTGAGGGACCACAGAGGCACTGATTGAAGGTTTAGATAGAGAAAGTGAAGAGTGCGTCTCTCTCTACTCTGTAGCCGGCAGACTGGGAGAAAGGGAACAGGGATGACGTGGGGAAGTGAGGGCCATTCGATTAGCAGAGATATCCAGTTTTGCTACACGCACGAGGCTCCCGGTTTGGTAGCAGAGGCCCTGCCACCACCAGAGAGATGAGATAAGCTAAGCAGCCAAAAACACTGAAAAGTAGAGTAAATCATTTATATACACTGATTCTCAAGTTTTTCGACTCATTGTTTCAAAAGTGTACCAAATGTGGGGTAGGATTCGCCGGTTGCGCATGGTTCTGGTCATGGTACTCAGCTGGGGCCTACACTTTTAGGAGGGAGGGGGTGGGATTAACATGAGTGACATAAAAGTGAAAATTTATTGCCCCTTTTCTTTTTAATATTAACAATATGGTGTATGGCTTGCAAATGGGGCGCCCACTGTTCAATGAATCAATGGTGTATATTTGGGTTGTGTATCATACATGCATAAACCATACACAACTTGTGTGTGGGATACTTTCCCGCCCAAATTTTACCGTTTGAATTTCGAAAATACATCTTCTTTATGTGTTGATAATTTGAAAAGTTAGGGGATGCGATTATGTGCCGATAATTCGAAAAGTTAGAGGTAATGATTATCCTCTTTTTTTTCTAGTAAAGAAGAAAATGCATAATTTTGGTCGAGGAAGATAATTTAAAATGATTCTCTATGTTGCTCTGTAGAGTCTTTTACAATCATGGGACCCATCAGAGCATTATAGATAATGTACAGTTAAGCGTGCTTGGGAAAAAACAGTATGGATGCATGAAACATGCAACATAAATCTAGCAAAAAATAGTACACAAGAGGAAAGAAGAAGGTTGATTCTATGAATTCAATATATACAAGAGGAAAGAAGAAGGTTAATTCTATGAATTGAATGAAAAATGTATTAAATTCAAATTCTCATGTAAGAAAAGGGATGAATTTATTTGGGGAAACTATTGAAGGTTATCTATTTTTGGAAATTATAAAAATTGGGAAATACTTGCCACTTTAATATAGCTGTTAGAAGTTCCAATTAAAGATTGCCAATTTCATAGCTGGATATCGTTCTAGGGACCATGTGAACAGTATACTAGATGTAGTGGGGACAGTCATGACAATATTCTGTTTGTATGTTACATGCACTCTCCTTATGTTTGAAGTTTGATGCCATTAAACAAGTACATGCGTTAAAGCCTGTGGAATGTGACATAATGTTTAGGTCATTGATTTGTTATCCGCTCTATTTTTTATTGTCGAATCTAGGTGTTTTAGAACTCAAAATCCAATATATCTTTTTTGAAAATACTTATCTAAAATTTTAAATCTAAAAAGTATGCTAAGTGGGTATTTGTCTGGGAGTAACCGCACAGTATACTCTGACTGTAGCATGGTGTACCCTAACTAAGAGAAAAACACCTCATGAGCACAGGCTAAAGACAACTTGGTAATTTTAAAGTTAAAAACAAAAGCGTGCTCGAGGTCTTTGTCCCATAAAAAAAAGGACATAAGGTCCTATGTATTCCATATCCCTTTCCCATAGTGTGGAAATATCATCCCAAAAGGAATATGGTTTGATAGGGCTGCAGTCCTATCAAAAGAAGTAAAGCCTTACCTCATAATTCATCAAAAATAATAATTCAAGCATTGGACAATCTTCACATCGATCATCTCGACTTGAACATATTAGTTGTAAAAAAAAAAAAGGATTTTAAGCTCTAAAATCGTGTATACTAGAACATTATCTATACCTTGGATTTCATACTAAAGTTAAGTGTTCATATATCCTCAAAATATGTGCTACGTTGTATGCTTCGAATTTTATTATCGGAGTTGAAAATTGATTAGATCTATCATGGAAATTTTCATTGCCGAATGTGTTTTTCTGAAGAAGATTTGAAATGAGACTTTATTTTGTTTTCATAAAGCCTAAGCCCTATAGAAACTACATCAATAAGAATCCAGATATTGGAAATAGCAATCCCCAGTTTATTTACTTCGAAGGCTAATGATCATGGGCCATTGGTTTGGGAATGGGCTGGCAATGGGCTGGGCCTCCAGCCCAGTTCGGCCCAATCAGCTTGGACCTAAAAAAAGTAGGGCCTGGGCCGGCCCGAGGGCCAGGCTAGGGCCATTGCCAGCACGGCCCTCTTTTTTCCTTTTATTTCTATTTTTAAAAATTTGTTTTTGGCCTGACCACACATAGGGCCTTGGCATGGCCCAGGCCCGGCCAGTTGCTACCCTTAGTTTGGGTGTTTGAGTAGAAGCTATGATTTGTTATTTATGCATGTCTTTTTAAGAAATCAATGACCCACCCAGGAAAATTAACAAGTTGGAAAGTGGCTCATCGTCATGGATGATACTGCTCATCACTCTCAAGGGAAGGGGCAGGGGCCCATGAGATCAGATAGAGAGAGAGAATCCCACCATGAAAAGCATAAGAGTAATATGGAATAGTGGAACAGTGAATGGATTCTCAATCTCTTACAGTGTTTCTTCATTTGTGGGCAACAAGGCAGCGGCGTTTCTCCACGATGGGATCACCATTCCAATCCTTGTTTCTTTTTGTGTGCTTCAAATTCTGAGGAATTTCTTCTCCAATCATGAATATGTCCCCTATTTTTGCTGCACTCACACTTTGCCCATTATACATGCAAGTTGGGCTCCTTATAGCTTCATTGCCAAGCCATAAAAAGTTAAATTCTCTCTCTCTCTCTCTCTCTCTCTCTCTCTATTTTAATGGCCTGAATTCTTTTTTGTAATTTGCTAAATAGAGCTCCTAATTATTTATGTATGGGTGTGGTTTGCATGTATGTAAAAAAATAGTTCAAATCAAGTAGATTACACTGTTTAACAAAAAAAAAAAAACGAGCAGATCTATAAATAAATAAACAACTTGAAAATGAACGGTCCAGATAATGTGTTGCAAGATGTACTATTTTTAAGTCTTGAAATATCTTTTTTTCTCTATATTTATTCATCTCGATGTCGAGATGATCCATTAGATATTTTCCAACTTCAAAACAACCTTTTTTTTTTCTCCCACTGACACCAACCGACTAACACCTTTAAGAAAAAACTAAGTCCTAAACTATTTGAAAAAACCGATGAGGTACGTCTTCCCCATTGAAAAAAAAAAAAAAAAACAATTTTTTTGTAAATATTTTAGAGGTACACTTTCATTTTACATTTTAAAGTGTCAACCATATAAACTTTTTCCTTCATATATGTCATGCTTCTTGGTTAATCCAAAACCACTGATGTAGATTTAAGGTAAGTGGTCGGTTGCATGATCATTGAATACATGATCCCAAATCCTCTACTGTTACTGTTTCCAGCATCGCCATGGTCCACCTCGAGAGAGACTGAGAAAGAGAGATTGGAATGTAAAATAAGGGGAAGCTACAATGGGCAGAATTTATTCGATGATTATGATGCGGAGAGAACATTAAATGATTGCCGTTAATGAACATTCTTTATCACTAAATTGAATTCATATTCGTCGGCCACCATGAACACAAGCAAAGCAAAAAATGGAAGATAGCAGAGCCTATAGTGACATGCATTCTCAATCTCACTCGAATAAATCCATGAAAGGAAATGTGTGATGTGAAACTGAGTTTTGCAGTCGGTTAAGAGGAATATAAGTTGTTGAATTAGAATACCAAGATGTTGACCAGTGGCTCAATTTTAATTGTACAAGTGTCGGGCGTTAACACATGTAACATATATCTCCATCAAAACTAAAAAGTAGAGATTTATTAAAGGGTTTTTGTTAGGGACCGTCATTTGGTGACAGTAAAAAGGCTCGGGTAGCCTGTGCAAAGCGCGGGTTCGAGTCATCAAAGCCGTCACCTTGTGCATAAGTCAAATGCTAGAATCGTTTCTAGCCCATCTCTCACATGGCCTTACTTAGGTGGGATCAATACCGCGTTACAGCCCTTTTATTAAAGGGTTTTTGTTAGGGTGCTCACATTATAGAGCATTTAACAAATCTTAGATATTTATATACCCTTGTTTTGTAATACAATATTTTAATAAGGGTATTTTTGTTTATTAGGAGGGGTAGAATAAATATTTCTATAAAAATAGTGGCATTTAATGCTTCACGTGGGTAATGTAGTGTTTGCAAAATCGAATCGGAACGGTTAACCGATCATGAGGCTGAGAGCGTTTCGAACCAGAACCGGACTAACCGGGGCGATTAACCGAACTAACTGATCAAGTAGATTTTTTTTTAAAAAAAGGATCAAAAACCTCCAAAACATTTTTAAAAAAAATAAAATAGAAAACTTAGATCAAGTCATCTATAAGTCATTTTTCTTTTCATCTTCTAGACTCGTCATATATTAGTCATTTGGATCAAGTTGCATACAATTCATTGTTTCAATAGAGCAAATAGAAAATTTTGCAAATTCACAAGACTTCTACAATAATTCCATAGATTCTCACTAAATAGCAGTAGTGTTGCAATAAATATATCGGTACCTATAAAGTCTAGCTTAATGAATATGTTATATAACACTAATTGTTCTAAAGTCCAAACTAGATGTGGCTGGAAATTTGTGATGAATGTACTCAGGCCAACCTGCAATAGGATACGATTTGAAAGACAAAATGTAGCAAAGAATGGAATACATTTACCACGTGCTATGATTTCCTATCAAAAGCTCAAAGAATTCATTGTTTTATACAGGAAACTTAACCAAGAAACATGAATATTTTAATACTATTCAGTCAACACAAACTCACTCCACATTTCCATACTGAAGAAGAAAGTAGAAGAAAAAAACATACTTTTATAAAAAAATATATAACATTACAAGCAATCCAACAAGCTCACCAAAAATATATAACATTAAAAAGAAAGAAATTTCTTTTTCCGCATATTCATCACAAAAAAACATATCTTTGTAATATATATACAGATATATATAACATTAAATACAATCCAAGAAGCTCACCAAAAATATATAACATTAAAAAAAAAGAAATATTTTTTCTCATTGTCATCACAAAAAAACATATTTTTATAAAAAAGATAATCAACGTTAAAAAAATCCAACAAGGTCACCAAAAATATATAACATTAAAAATAATGAAATATTTTTTCTCATATTCATCACAAAAAAAAACATATTTTTGTATAATATATATATATATATATATATATATATATATATATATATATATATATATATATATATACATTAAAAATCATCCAACAAGCTTACCAAAAATATATAACATTAAAAAGAAAGAAATGTTTTTCTCATATTCATCACAAAAAACTTATTTTTATAAAAATATATATATAACATTAAAAACAATCTAATAAGCTCACCAAAAATATATAACATTAAAAAGAAAGAAATTTTTTTTTCATATTCATCACAAAAAACATATTTTTGTAAAAAAAAAAAAAAAATATTAAAAACAATGCAACAAGCTCACCACAAATATATAAAATTAAAAAGAAAGAAATATTTGTTCTCATATTCATCACAAACAACATATTTTTATATATAAAAAAAAAAGTAATTCTATTAAGAAACAAATTTTTTTTAAGAACCCTAAAATCGAGCCAAAGAACACATAAACTTTAGAGTCAAAATCAACCCCAAGTCTTTCATTTTTTGAACAAATTGACATAGGGATATGATAGATACTTCAATTACGATTAAAATGCCCCAAATATCATGAAGATCAATTCACTGTTGAGATCGTTCTTCAAAAAATGGTGGATATTTCACTTCACGCAAGTTTCAAAACAAAAGCGCAGCAAAAAAAAAATTCATAAAAATAAATTTAATGATAAATCAACATACCTGATTTATCCGATTGATGAAGCCTTGATGATCAAAATTAACTGATCAATTCAATAAAAAACGATCGATACATCGATCAAAAATCAATTTTTTTTCATCGAACACAGTTCTTCGAGCAACAGCATTTTCGGTCGAAATCAACCTCCAAAATTCATCTTTCTCGACAAATTGAATTAGGAAAAAGCTTAAGGTTTCAGTAATGAATCAAAGCCCTCCATTTGTATGCATATTTCATGGGGTATTGAAGCTCAGATTGATAAAATGGCGGAAATTTCACAGATTAAAAAATCTGCGATTTCAATCCACCAAAATATCGTTCTTCTTCTATTTTTATTTAATAAATAATTATTTATAGAAAATTTCAGGTGTATAAGTGCAATAATTCACTGAAAAAAAATAAAATAAGCCAGAAAATCCAATAAAAAAAGGTTGTAAACTGTGAATCACAGGTTCTGTTTAAAATAATGGCCTCTGTGTCAAATAACTACCATTATTTAATATGCTACCGTTACGAACGTTATATTGCCTGTTATATTGGTAAACCGGACCGGTTAGCAGAAACTGGCCGGTCTGGTTTTGAATTAAAACTGCCGGTTCGACATCGAACCGGTTGGTTTTGGTACTAATTTTTTTTTGACTTTTTACTACTACCACAAAATTGGCCTTAACCGGAGTCGGTACCTATCTAACTGACCGGTTCGGACCTGTCAGTTTTGTGAACACTGGGGTGATGTCACATCTGTTTACGATGCAGATCATGACGATCTTAGGATGAGATTCGACTGGATCCGAACCACAAATTGATTTTAAAAGTGATAGATAGAGAGTGGGGGACAATCAAATTCTAATCTAAGTCAGATCTATTAAAAAATTAGCACATATGGTCTTAGATCAGTGGCAGTCCCAGCATCGATATGAAATGTGAAAGGCCACGTAAAATGCAATAAAACTAATTTAATTCTAATATAATAAATAAAAATAGAAAGAAACACAATAAAGAGTAAAAATGTACCTGACAGGGCCGGTTGGCCCGGGGCTCCCGAGGATTCGAGGCCTTGCCCGTATCAGGACTGACTGAGTTTATGTCATGTGTCGTCTTTGTTTCTCTTCACGTTTTGACCAGGCCTTGACTTAGTTGAATGGATCTTTTAATCTAAGGGCTGCAGGTGGCCTAAAGGTTTTCCTTGGTCTAAATTTTTTTCAGGTATCACAATATCAAAGTTTTCTCTGGGCACACAGGCTAATAACGTCTAAAGAGTCTAACCTAAAATGATTCCGAAATAACCTTTTTATAAGTTGGAAATCGTCTGGAATGGGTAACAAACCATAATAAGAAGATTTCCTAGCTTGGACTATTGTTTTGGTGGTCCAAGGCTTGAGCGACACTGGTACTGTCGCCCAAACCAAAATGGTCCAGGTTCATTGAACCTGACCAAAAAATGATTCAGGAAGGGGTTGGCATGCAGAAACTGTCAATTTGGGGTAGTCAGAGCTGGGACTAAATTTGCTAAAAATTGATAGACTTCAGTTTGGGGTGATTTTAGGGCTATCGAAATGCTTCTTGCCAAAAATCGACCGAATTGGGTCAGTCTGGGCTACATGACACTAGGGGAATCGCGCGGGGCGACATTGGTGGTGTCACCCGGAAAAAATCTGCCCAAAATTGGTAAATTCCTGTCTGGGGTGATTTTGGGGCTATCAGGATGCTTCCTGCAAAAAATCAATCGATTTGGGTTGTGTCTCCCATATAAAATCTACCCAAAATCAGCAGATTCCAGTTCTTGTGATGCTCCTTGCCAAAATTTTGGTCAAAACGAGGCGGTTTGCTAATTTTAATGATTTTTTTACTAAAACAAGTTGTTCTGCAAGATTCTGGATCACAGGGCAGGCAATATGGACTATGGTGATCTATAGTTTGAGGATTTACTAGGATAGTGTGGTCTTAAGGTTGTCTATGTTTTTAGAAAACTATTGAATTTGCCAGTTTTCAGGATGGGGTGTCAACACATCTCATATGGATGATGTCATTCTCCACTATAATTAATAAAAAGATTGTATATAATGAGACCATTTATCTTTGAACAAAGAGGTCACAATTATCTATAACCATCCGATATGAAATCTGATAGCTTTGGTGTATCACAAACTTCAAGAAATTTTTTTTTGAACTTTGAGCTTGGTCAATGAAATAAATGCAGCCACTCAATTTCACATCCAATTGACAAGATTAGCTGTGACTTCCATATACCAAAAGTAAATAGTCTCATTATATACTTTCCCATTAATAAACATTGTTATTTCTATCATAAATTTCTACTTTACTCTTGAATAATTACCTAAGGGTATTAAATGTCCAGAAATTTCTACTTTACATGAGGTAACGGTATCAAATGTCCAAAAATTTCTACTTTACATGAGGTAAGGATGTCAAATGTCCAAAAATTTTGAGCACATTAATGAAATACTCATACATATATGTGTACTATAACATAACCTTGTATCAAAATGCACTTAAGAGAATGAAATATTTAATATTTAATTTAATTTGAAAAAACACTTCACAATACACATGATAATGAGTTCTAAAAAAGTATAAAATTGTTAAATAGTTGATAAATTAAGTGTATTTTTATTTAAAAATAAAGGCAAGGTTTCTATGTCCTAGGATATTTTTATTTAATTTAAAAAACTCATCAAATACACATGATCATCAGTTCAAAAGTTAAAAATGCAGAACATTATCAATACAATTGATAAATTAGTTGTATTTTAAGAAATTTCTCTTAAAAATAAGGACAAGGTTTCTATGAGTCTTAGGGGCCATCACTTGGTGTGACGGTAAATGGCTGGGGTAGCTAGCGCAGGAGCGCGGGTTCGAGTACTTAGCGTGGCCACTTTGTGTATAAGCCAAAGGTTAGAACCGTTTCCAATCCACCCTTCCCGAGATCCTGCTTAGGCGAGACCAACACTGGATTATGGCCCTATATAATCTCTAACTTGAAGGCCATTAATACTTAAAAACAAAAGATAATACAAATGACAATGTTTTAGAAAAAAAAATTGAACCCTTTGATTCTATTCTTTTAGGAGGGACCACACCTTTACATCCATCTTAGATGGATGATTAATACCTTGCGGGAGGTAAACGTAGAAATACATCCCCCGACTCATAGACTACTTTAGAAATGCATGTAATAGAAAAGTATATAAAGTGACCATTTATTTTTATTACAAGGAGGTCACAATCATTTTTGGCCATCAAATTTCAAATCAAATGGATGTAAGTGTACTTGTGACTAAATTCAAAGCCTAACAAAATTCTTTTTGAACTTCGTGACATATCCCAAGCCATCCAATTGGACATCTAATGATTATGATTAATTGTGACATCCTTATACTAAAGATAAATGGTCTTATAGTATACAATTCCCAGATGTATTTAACCATACTTGATTCTCTCTCTAGTTTTGGAGATAAAAGATACCCTATGATGACAAAGTTTGCTCATTTCACTTTGTTTCTTATTCACCTCTGTTCTTCTGTGGTTAGCATTGAAAAAGTTTATATAAGGTTGCAACATTAAAATGTAGAATTAAGCTGCATCTCAAAAATCCATCATAAAGAGTTGTTTTATATTGGAAAACTCTCCAATTAATCATCTCAACGTCAAGATATATGAATATAAAATAAAAATAAAATTTCCAGTCCAAAAAATAATATAGCTTGCAACACATTATCTGGACCGTCCATTTTCATGAATTTCATGTTTTTATAAATCTACTTGATTTAAACTATTTTTGGAGTTTTAAATTTTATAATTAGAGATAAGAATAGATTCTCAAGTCATATCAAGATTTTTTGATACCAAAATTACAGTTAAGATAAAATGTAAAGGTGCATCTTAATTTGATTATTTAAGATTACAACCTTATACAAACCACACCCTTAATTACTATTTACTATGAATCGGATGCACACTGTACGGCTAAATCGAAGATAATTGTATGATATTATTCGTTTAAGAACTTATATTTAAAGACTGGCATGTTTGTTCGATGTAGCCTGCAAATACCATCAGAATCAAATCAAAAGCAACAAATATAATAAAGTGAAACATAAGTCCAAAATTCTCTCTCTCTCTCTCTTTCTCTCTCTCTCTCTCTCTCTCTCTCTCTCTCGCAAATTGCTGCCTTTGGGATCCAATAAAGCTTAATTACAAGCTCAGATATTAATCTACCTCAATAGGAGAACTTCACCTAGGCTAAAGATAGTTGCGGCAAGGTTAAGGTGGACCTCAAGAACCCACCAAAACAGCCGATATGATTGTAAAAGGCAGAGGCCCTAAACAATCAAAGTAGGACGCACCTTCACATAGTGTTGAAATATGCCGTTTCAGTATTAGAAATTTTTATGATGACTTGAGAATTTATTCTCATATCTAATTATAAAATTTATAGTTAAAAAATAGTGTAAATCGAACAGATCTGTGAACACTTGAAAATTGCGAAAATTGACAGTGTAGATAATACATTATAAGATACACTATTTTCACAATTTCAAATCTATTTTTTCTTATATCCATATATCTTGATGTTGAAATAATTGAATTGAGGGATGTTTAGCATTGAAAAAACTTTTTTTAATGATTTTTTTGATGTACGTCTTAATTTGATTGTTTAGGGCCACACCCTTGTATAAACTTTCCAACAGCAAAACCCTCTAATTAAGCATCTTGACCTCAAGTGTATGGATATGAAAAGAATAAAAAAGATTTCAAATCTTGAAAATAATGTATTTTGCAGCGACTGTCCATTTTCAAGATTTCCAAATGTTTATAGATCTACTCGATATGTATTATTTTTAGAGTTTTAAATTTCACCATTAGTGATGAGATTAATTGTTTAGAACATCACAAAGTTTTCTGGTATGAAAACTACATCTTTTAACATAATTTAGAGGTGCGCCTCGCTTAGATTGTTTAATCTTGATGCCTTATACAAACCACAACCCCAAAAAATATAAGTAAATCTACTTAAAATTGTTTTGAGACTAATATAGAATGAAACCTCAGCAAATCTGTGGCCAAAACAGAGCAGCTATTAATTTGACTGCAGCCAGAAAGAATGAGTATTAGTTGCTCACGGCTAAAGCAAACAAACTGGATTTGGGCTTGAACTTCAACTCGCTTGTGCTACCACTGCTCCAGATTACCCATTTGGGCCCTGTGTTGGTGTTGTTTTGATGAAAAGGACTACAAAACCAAGGAACAAACCACAAGAAGAACAAATAGCTTAAAAAATCATGCTAGGACATTTGTTTGACTGACATTTTTACTTCTCATTTTTTTATAAGTATTCACAAAATAAACAAAATTTGAATTACAGCCTGAAAAATGTTTTTTTTTTTAATACATTTAATATTGGCCATTTGTTTGGTCAGATGCTTAGATCTAGGCATTAGAAGAACCTTTATTCCTTTTCCAAAGCCTTGTTATCATTACATGAAAAATGATAAAAAATTTTGATTTTAAGTTCTTGAACGCCTAAATCTTAAGATTCATCGAACAGATGGTCAAGATTTATTGTTGGAGGGGGTTCATTTAACCATATCTAAGGTGCAAATTAAATTTTATTTTTTTGGGGATTGATTGCTAGGACAAATATAAACACCACAAATATGGTTGTCTAGAACTGTGGTTTTATTATATTACAATGACACGATAACATGATATCACTTTCATGTTACTCTAACAGTATAATATAATGAAACCACACTCTTAAAAAGCCATGTTTGAAGCATTTCCAAAAATTACATGCACTTTTTCTTCATCCCAATGATCAATCCCTAAAAACTAAAATTTCATTTGCATCTATAGTTAAAAATAAAAAAAATAAAAAACATATTTTAAGACCTAAATCTAAGCATTTACTAAAATAGATGATTTTTCCTTATTTATATAGGGCCTGTATTGGCCCAGCCTAATTTTTTCATGTCCAAATCAGGCTGGGGCCTTACTACCATGATTTCGTGTTGGGACAGGCCTGGAATAATTTTTTGGGCCGGGCCAAGCTGAGCCCAAGCGTACCAATACTGTGTCAAGCTGCACTTCCAGAGCAGCCTTGACACCCCTAAATGAGCCCTCTTAGAACCCCGACTCATATCTTACTGGTGGGATGCCCCAATCATTTTCAAATTGGCGATTGGAGAAGTGAAGAGCGCAAGGCATAAAAGATATCCCAAAAGCAAGGTTTATGATTCTTGCTTTTGCCACTAGTATATGAGCTAGGCGTTGGGAGTATGATCCTACTTTTTCTTTGTTTCTTTTTTTTTTTGTTTTTTTGGTAATTCAGTAGGGATGACAGTTTCTACCCGTTTTTTAAATAGTTATTGATTTTTTAATATGTTAAATAAGAATAGAAGCCTAGACCTTAGTTGGGGTACAAGTAATATGATCCTACTCTTTACTAAACGAATGCTACCCTTTTGGAGGGAATTTGATCCACTCAAGATCAAAGGAGTAGGTTTGCTCAAAGCTTAGGTTACCTAAGGTCAAGGTTTCAAATTTAGGTCTAAATTTGGGGGTGAGGTTAGGGTTTGGATGTTTAGCTAAGAAGGGGGTTCAACACTCACCCTCAAGGATTTCCAATCAAAAGTGTCCGGCCTCCAAAATGGGCGAACGGTTGGGGTATAAAGAACCTTGCACAATCATGGATGGAAAACTGACTTTTTTGCCCCATTCTTTTTCTAAAGAGAAAGTTATGGTCTTGGGAGGTGAAGTATCAATGGCTTGCTTTAGCAGCATGGGTCACCTTATAACATCATTTTCATTTGTTATTGGAAAAAGTTTATATAAGGGTGAGGCCCTAAACAATAAAATTAAGGTAGACCTTAAAAATTTACTAAAAGAGGTTAATTCAATATGAAAAACCCTCAAAGTCGATCATCTCGACCAGAAGATGTATGAATATGATAAAAAATAGATTTCAAGTTTTGAAAATAGAGCATTTTAGAATGTATTATCTAGAATGTCTATTTTCATGATTTTTAAGTGTTCATAGATCTGCTCGATATGCACTATTTTTTAATATTTAAATGTCAAAAATAAATATAAATTTTCAGGTAATTATAAATATTGATGATATTGAAACAAGATATTTCAGCACTTTTTGGAAGGTGTGTCCTAATTTGATTGTTTAGGGCGTCAGCCTTATGCAAACCACACCCTTCAGTTATTTAGGCTAGATTTTGATCGATTCCTGGTTATCTTCTCTCCATGAACTTCAGGAGAATCGGGTGAGGTAATTTTGCCTATAGTTTCATCTAAAAACTCATAGTATTCACGAGAGTTATGGATCTTTGACTGACCCGAGGTCATTGTGGAATATAATTAGTTTTAGGCTCCATTTGGGCTTCAATCCACTCTTCAATCTTGCAAATAACCATGCAATGGGTTATATTGATGTTTAGGAGATTTAAGGAGTTTATTTGCAAATTTTCAGCTCCAAATACCATGTGAATTGGGATAAATTGATGGAGAGACTGCTGAGATCATGCTATCTGAAATAAGTAGCAACCTTTACTGTTATTTATATTGATCCTCAATCTATTATTAATCCATGACAATAACCCAATTGATGTTTATGTAAATAGAAATTGGATTGAGTAAGGAATAATCCCTCCAAATTTGAACTCATTTCACCATGGCTGAAAGTGTGCATAAAGGTCATCCTACCTAGTTGCTAGTTTCGGGCTGGAAATCTCGCTGGTGCCATCTTTAACTGAAATCTCTTTGAAAACTATATTAAATGTTGTCCAAATATTATGAAACATGAAAAATACCCTTTTATGTTTCTGGCCCATTTTCGGGTCTAGTTTCATGTGAATTCGACACCATTTGCTCGGGTCCCTCTGTAAATTTGCCCTACTGTTACATAAATAGTATTCTGTGAGTCTCTCATGATTTTGAATCCCATATCTTCATCATCCGATATTGTAATGCCTTGTTTTAGGAGTGTGCCTTGGGAACATCTTATATAAACTTTGGCTCCATTGTGACAGAATTTTGAGCTTGCTTGGCTCATGTCAATCGTCCAGTTTGTGTGACAATGTAGTGTCACGACATGTCCCAAACTCATGATCTTTGCCCGAGGGGTTATTACAAGAAGCGAAAAGTTTATATAAGGTTGCAACCCTAAAATGTAGAATCCCAGATGCACCTCAAAAATCTATCGGAAATGTTGTTTTAATGTTGAAAATCTAATCGATCATCTCGACATTGAGATGTATGAATATGAAAAACAAAAGTTTTTTAATCCCAAAAATAGTTTATCTTGCAACACATTATGTAGACCGTCCATTTTCAAGAATTTCATATATTTATAGATCTACTTGATTTTAACCATTTTTGGAATTTAAAATTTTCTAATTAGGTATGAAAATAGATTTTAAGATAATGCTAAGAATTTTTTATAACAAAATTACATGTTATGATAAAATTTTAAGTTGCACATTGATTGGATTGTTTAAAGTTGCAACCATATAGAAACCGCTCCCTTACAAGAATCCTCATGATTTAATTATTACCTAAAACTGTTATGATGGCCTCCAATGAGTTCCAACAGCAATGGTAGGTATGACATCTGCCTATGTGACTGGTGCAGTGGTGGGTATACACAGTCTCAGTCATAGTTATCAAGAGAGTAACAAACTGGTGGTCCAACTGATCAGACCGCTGACCGGTCCGATCCACAATAAAAACTTAGTTTCGTCAAAAACTAATAAAAACTAATGTTTTATCAATTTTGACCAATCGGATCAGCTAGTTTTAACCAGTTGGGCTAACTAAATCAAGTTGGACAAATTTTTTCCTTTTTTCTAAAATCCAGTGTAACCGATTTGTCCAATGGTAGACTAGTTTTGGATCAACCAAACCCCTCATCAATGCGGTGGTCGGTCTGATCCTGATAATATTGATCCCGATGTCCATCCCAGGGTTTCAATCCCATGTTACAGGGGTAGGATGGCCACTGTATTATCCAATCCTATAACCCACATTTGGTCAAACTGGTTTGACGCCATGTAATATGTCCTGATACAAAGATCATACACCCAAACAATGCTCAATACTTGTCAAAACATTACCTAAATCACTCGTATTGTCGGCTTAGAACCTTGAAAAAGCAAGAGCACTTGGTAACACATAAGTTAACTCAAACAAATGTCCTGAATACCTTGTAGTTGTTCTAGGTTCTAAATCGGAAAAATGTTGTTTTCAAGCAAGGGTATTTACATCTTTGGGTACAATGACTTAAGCAAGGTCAAATTACAAAAGTTTCAACGGTTTTCGAGGTTTCCAAATCTAGAACAATATGTTTTAATAAAATAAGCATGTATAACGGTTTGTCAGGTCAATTTAGTTCAAGTGGCTTAAAAGATTCCTACCAAAATACCCTCACATGTTCAAGTTACAAACCTAGAAAAAGGTAATATGGGGCCTTAAAAAAAAAAGAAAGAGAAAATCTTGAGATGGTAATTAAATAAAATAGATTTTGAGGTGGTACGATTTTATTGATATTTTCCCATAAATCTACAAGTTGCTCGAAAGTGCAAGGGAGATCATTCTCCCCATAAAAATATACCTTGAGACAAGAATAGAAGCTAATCAAATGTTACCAGCCTTCACTCCCATACGTGACAATGACCAATAAAGAGAATCAAGAAGCACGTTAAACAAAGAAACATAGGTCGGTACCTGAGGTTAGTTGGACCCACCAACCTCAGATTCCTAAAGATACTCATAAGCTGATCACTCGATAGGGTTATTAGCTACGTAAACACCTACACAAGTGTTGTAGTTTTTAAAAATCACATTAGCTTTGTTTTTTTATCTAATTTAGATTATTAAAATGTATTTTTTTAAAATCATATTAACTTTGTTTTTTATCTAATTTTTATTTATATAATAAAAAGTTATAAAACTAATAGGTGGTTGGTAGTTATTGCTATAAATGATAAGTTGTTGTAAGTAGATAGTTATTGTAGTAAATTGATTACAAAAACCTCTATCTAAAGAGAGGGATGTGATGAAAAAAATGAGTCACATATACCACATTTGTAATGCTTTTCCATACCGCATTTTTCATTATTGAATAAAAAATTAATTTTCTTCCACTTTATCTTGATTGTTATTTTTCTTCCACTTCATCTTGATTGTTCTTCTCCTCTCTCTACGGTGGTGAGTTTTGGGCTAATCTGATATTGTTACACTAATTGAAAAATAGATTATTCAAGCTATTGCAATATCTGTTTTTCTCCACATGGTATTAGAGCCACAAGAGTGGTGGTGATATTTTTGACTCCCTTGGTGAAGAAGATTGATTGTTTTCTTTTAAAGATGGATTTAGGTGAAATGTCGAATGATTTTAGTTTTGAGTTTACTAACTCAACTTAAAGTGATCTTCTTCTTCTCTTATTCTTCTTAAAGATAAAAAATCTTTGATCAGAGATCTCTCTTCTTGATCTGAAAGAACAAATTTTGAAAGCATGAAATGACACATCATTTGTAGGTTAAAAAGAGATTATATTCTTTATGTTACTTCTATTCAAGAGTGATATAAACAACCGTCTTTGGTAGGTTTGAAATTCTTCTTACTCCACAACAATCGTTTGGCCTACCAAATTTCATTTCGAAAGGTAATGAAATGATTGCATCGCACTCAAGAGCTAAACTTGATCATATTTCTAGAGAAAATCACTTTTGTGTTAAATTATTAAAAATGCATATCCTAGAAATCATATTAGCTTTGTTTTTAATTTTATTTTGAATGATCTAGTGAATTCATATTTGTAATTTGATATAATAGGGAGTTATGGAACTACTAGGTGGTTAATAGGTATTGTTGTAAATAGGTAGTTATTGTAGTAAAATTGATTGCAAGAACATTCATTTAAAGAGTGGTGTATTATGAGAAAATTGGATCTCATGTATTAAATTTGTAATGTTTTTTAGTACCCTATTTTCATCATTGAATGAAAAGTTAGTTTTTTAGTTTTCTTCCATCTCATCTTTGATTGTTCTTCTTCTATCTCTTTTGTCCAATGTCATAGTACTGAACATTCCGTTTCTCAATTAGTATAACAATGTCACATTAGCCCAAGACTCACAAGCAAAGAGATAGAATAGAAAAAAACAACTTTTCATTCAATAATAAAAAATGCCATACATAAAAACATTACAAATTTGATATGTGAAACCCAATTTTCCCACGATACCACTATTTAAATAGAGATTCTTACAACCAAATTTACTTCAATAACTACCTACTTATAACAATAATTACATATTTACAACAATAACTACTAACCACTTATTAGTTTCATAACTTTTTTTTTGTACAATTACAAATATAACGTCATTACACTCAAAATAAAATAAAATAAAAGCTAATTTCTAGAAAATACACTTTTAAATTTTTAATACTCCCGGTTAAAGTGGTGTCTAAAAAGGAGATCATACTTATCTTTTTAAGTGTTATATGATCATCTCCATCACTTCCTGAAATTGAAAATCTAGTCATTTGACAGGCTACCAAGGAGATTCTCAAACTCCACCAAAGATGATTGCATAATCCACCTTTGAATAAAAATAGCATATGAAATAGACTCCCTTGTTAACCCACAAATGATGTGCCATCTCATTAATGCCTCCGAAATAGGTTTGTCGGGATCAACAACCGAGATCTTTGAACGAAGATTATTGACTTTTAAGAAGAATTGAAAAATAAAAAAATGCCTTGAGTTGAATTTCTTACTCAACATTAAAATCATTCGACCTTCCACTTGAGTCCATCTTAAAAAATGCAATCGATTTTCTTTTCTAAATGAGTCAAGAAAACATCACCACCACCTTTGTGGCTCTGCTTCTCAATTAGTATAACAATGTCACATTAACCTAAGACACACAACCAAAGAGATAGAATAAGAAAATAAAAATGAAGTGGAAGAAAAACAAATTTTTGAAAAAAGGGGTAAAAACTACGAACCACCTAGTAGTTCCATAACTTCTTACTACACCAAATTATAAATACAATCTCCCAACATCATTCAAAATAAAATAAAATAAAAACTAATACAATTTCTAAAATATGCACTTTAACAATTTTAACAAAGTGTAAATTGTCTACAGGTACTAACCGTTAGTTCTTCTAAAAACCCAATGTGAGAAGATGTGTCAGTATAAATAGTAATCTTAGAATAAAAAGGTTTATATAAAAAAATAAAGGCATTCTTAACATAAAGTTATGTTTTTGTAGTGAGCTCACTGCCACCTATAAGCTCCCAGATGGGTCGAACCTCAAGGATTACCTTGTATTTTTACATTAAATAATACTTTTATATTATATAATAGAACATTTGTAAATCTTATACAGTGACAAGAACGCTGCCTACAGTGGTTGAGCAAACTATACCTCTTCAAGAGATCATGGGCTCCATTTATTTTAAACCGCCTGAATTTAATATAACTAAAATTTAAGCCCGACAATAAAAGCTCCCTCGTGATTCTAACCCAATAACTAAAATTCTAACCCAATACCCAATACCCAATACTTTACACTTCGTGATTCTAAACCCAATACTTTACACTTCTATAAGAAGTGTCAACGTAAATAAAAACAATAAAACCACTCTACAGTTTGTGTCAACACATGTCTAAGTGTCGGCACATGTTACGATACAATAATATTTATGGAGTACTGAAGCTACACAGCTAGTAAGTACATCACAACTGCATATTACCAGATATATGATGAATATACCAGGTCAAGAACCTGTTACCTCGGCTGGATCATGCTTGCCAGGCAAGATGTTTCGCATCGACTAAATTCAGCTCTGGTTTCTAAGGGACTCAACAGATGTGGAAGTGGCAACGAATAACAGCATATGACTGCGCCAAGAGGTGGTGCTTTTGCCAGCCAATGCAAATCTCTAATTAGGAAAGAGCCACTGGATTTGCAGTCTCTTCTTTGTATTGCAAATGCAACCCCACTTGCGCTACATCAAACTCCCTCTGCAGTCCTGCCAAAAAGAAGAAAAAGCTTCTGTAGGTCCAAAATCTCAAAACGAAATCTTCTACATCCACATGAGAAAAAGGGCTTGGGAAAGAAGGAATTTGGCAATAGAAAGACAATTCTTCCCGTTAGCATAAAATACATTTGTCAATATTCTAAACCTGATTCTTCTCATAGAGCAAAGTTTTACTGTGATCCTCTGAACCTGAGAGTGAACCTTGCTTAATGTTGTGGATTTCTTACAAGATCAAATACTTCGAATGCATCTCCCTGAATACGAGTGACCCAATCCTAAATTTCCTTGGTTGTTGTTCCTATCGAGAGAAGAACGGCTAAAATAACCAAGACAATTTGTCTGGATTAATTTCGGCTTGATTATTGTCTCTAATTCAAGGTTTTGCACAGAGAATCATACTCAAGAGGGACAAGGCATGGCAAAGAACATCTAGACAAACCCATAGCCACTTTCCTGCCAAAAAATAACAACATACATCTTGACCATTAAGCTGATTCGACTAATTCAACTTGTCCAGCATCATGGTACTGGTTGTCCACAGCAGTGGGAAAAATCCACTTTCTACTTCATAACCCTCATACCTTTTCCATATTCGACTCTGCAGGTCGTAAGGGGCTGGGTCAGTGCAACATAATGATGGCCGCAATAGAAGTATTGCAGAATAGAGATGTATCTACTTTGCATTGGTGTTGCCTCACTTATATGTTGCCTACGAAAGGAAAGGTTTTGGGTCTTCTTAAGAAGATCCACGGTATGTGTTTAAGGCGGGGAGGGGTGGGGGGCGGGATGTTACATGACCAACTTAATTTTTGATGGATCTCCCTCCCCTGGGCAGTCAGGTAGCTGAGCTATCTGCATGATAAGCAAAGAAAAGCTAGAAGAAACATGGCCAGGAACCCTGAAAAAGTTTCGATCTCGTAAAAAAAAGGATTAGAATTAGTTATTTGCAATAATAACTATTATTGACAAACCCTATCATATCTCTCCCATAACTATAATAGTTTATGTACGGGATCGTTCAAGTAGCACTCACCATATTTATCCTGGTCATAACCAGGCAAGAGCAAGACTATTACATAAAAAAAGCCATGTACATCCATTCTCTTGGGGGCTGTAATTACTTCAAGACTTGCAGAAAAGGAATCCCAACAGGCAGTATCAGAAAAGTTGGCTGATAGGCAGAACTAGGGTCCTGAACGATTAGATTTGACTTGGCGAGTCCCAAGTCTACTCAGGGAATTTGCCCCAAGTCCGCTGAGTGGGTCAGAAAAGTCCTGAAACTATGAAAAAATCATAAAGCACATACACAGTCAATTCTATAAACTTTAGATTAAGAAACATGAAATTTACCCAAAATTTTGAGACCAACCCTCCTAGCTTTTTGCCCTATTGAAGCCTCCAATCCTTGCAAAGCATCCTCATCATCATTATCATCTAAGGGTTATCCTAATTATTTAGGGATCAGTTACATGAATCTTATGTTTACATTTCTTTTATTAGGGGTTATACCCTCAGTAAGACTAACATCACCATGTCTTTTCTCACTACTTCTATCCATGTCTTTTTGGGCTTTTTCCTTTGTTCGCTTTTTGTTAAATAATAGTGTTTCAAAACAACCTATTTTACTTTTAGTCTTTATTTGTTTTTGGTGGACCTTTGGACCACCATCCTCTTTTCTCCTCTCTTTTACCCGCTCCTCCAATGCCATTAATGCACCTTTATGTTGCTGGCCTCACCCTCCTCTTTTCTCTCCTTGTTGATGCCACGTGCCTAGCACTTGGCACCTCTCTCTCTCCACTTGTCCCTCATGCCCTTCCTCATCTTGAAATCAAGCTTTAATTTTGAAATCATGTCTAGTGACACTTCAGTCCATCCCCTACTACATTGTCATCAGATATCATAGCAAAATAAATTCATCGATCACTTAAGCCTAAGGCCTTTGCTTCTTTCGAAGCCTGCAGAAAATCTGTGCGTGACCGGATCAACCATAAAATCAACAAATACATGGCAAGCAGGCACACTCCAATGGTCTGTACATAACACACTTTCCAATTTACAAAGAAATTGGAAACTCTACTGCCATCTTAAATGGTGTGCATTATCAAAATTGATCTGGCCTTACAACATCCATTACTTTCCGCGATCTTCCAACAGTCATCTCGTGGATCAACACTCCAAAATTGATGTCTTGAGAGACAGTGGATAACATGACAGATGGTGGATACCCCTGGATGACGGTGGATAGCCTGACTGACGGTGGATACCACTGATTGAGGGTGGATAGCTTTGACTGAGGGTGGATAGCCTGACTGAGGGTGGATACCACTGACTGATGGTGAATAGCCTGACTGATGGTGGATACCACTGACTGACGGTGAATAACCTGACTGATGGTGGATACCATTAACTGAGGATGGTACCATATACAGTTTTCACTGTCCTTATTCTCAAAAAAATTCGACAGCACCTCCCTTTGTCCGGGAAAGTGCCAAAATAATAACAAAACACTCCTAGTACTAGTCGAACTCCAGGAGGAATCGAAGCCAGATTTGGAGGTTATACCGACTGATAGTTAATATCTAGGATCTGGCCTTACACAATCTTGGTTCTTATAGTTAGCAAGTCATCAGTAGACATCTCCACAAGTAACCACATTTAACACTTCAAAATTGTTGGTTGTTTAGGGTCTCACCGCAGTTCACCAAACATCATGGTGGACATGAACTCCCAAAAATGGGACCCAAAATCAGGAGATCTGGAGGCACAAGATGCTCTCGTTTTCTTCGAAGTGTTAAACGCCCCTATCTCGATAAATTCTGAGGTGCAAACGGGTCCCCGCGAGTATACTCCCAAGATTCAGCCAGATCAGAAAATAATTCCTGAGTCCTTGAGTTGCACACTCATGAAATCCGTACAAAAGCACAGTCTAAAAAAGCTGATATGTCTTTCCAATTGGTATGATAACACAAACATCAATTGGAAATAAACTTCTCTCTTACTACAAAAATTATGATCCAACTGGTATACTACAGTAAAACATCAATTGGGAACATCTTCTCACTAAAAAATCTTTCAATCGGTATAAAACAAACATCGATCGAGTACATAACACATGGAAAGATTTTGTATAAAATTATATTAAGTTCAAAAACTTACCGAATGACAACAAAGCCACGCATCAGAGCAAGAAAACCGTACAAAATTCATCATTCACTTCATGATGCCATGAGATAGTCATCAAGTTCATTGAGAGAAAACCGTCCATAGCTTCTGTCAAAAATTAGTGAGGGGAGAACGTATGACCTTAGAGAGAGAGAGAGAGATCATTGTTTTCATCAAAAGCTTAAAGCCTCACCCATACTTTCATTTATCTCACTCTCTCACTCCTCTCTCATCCTTCCTTATCCGTACCTCTATTATTCTCTCTTACAAAAACTATTTATAAAAGTTATAATATATTTTAATAGGACACATGAAAAGTGGCAAGATGAGGAAGAGCGTGAGGGACAACTGGAGAGAGAGGAGCCAAGTGCTAGGCACGTGGCATCAAAAAGGAGAGAAAAGAAGATGGTGAAGCCAACATGAGGTAAGCAACATAAAGGTGTATTAATGGTGTGGGAGGAAGGTGTAAAAGAGAGGAAAAAAGATGGTAGTGGTCCAAAGTTGAAAGAAAGACCTATGTAATCTTTTGCCTGAGAAATACAACTTTTTTTATTTTTTTTTAAATAATAATCACCCCTTATAATTTTGGCAACAAGATCACTCACAGATGGTCTTATTACAAACAATAGAAATTCCAAAAATAAATAATGCATCAATAAAATAAATCTCAACTACTTGATGCCATTCATACAATCTAATATTAAGCTTGAGAATATAAAATAAAAGAACAAACAATTAAAAGAAAAGATGCCGGAGATTACTTCAACCGAGCTTTTTACACCCCACACCGAGTCACCACAACCAATGGCGCGGGATCAACGGTCTAGCTCCAATCTCGAACCGGAAAGCTAATTTCAAACAAACTAGGTAACCACACTTAAATCTCTAAAAACCCTAACTCCAAAATAATTAAGCTCAAACCCTAAATTTCCCAACCCTTAGATTAGATCATAAAAGAGTGAGAGTCTCTATGTTGGAGCGTGCCCCCTAGGGTCTTTTTAGGAGAGAGAGAGAGAGAGAGTAGAGAGAGAAAATTAGAGAGTAAAGAGAGAGAGAGAGGGGCGTGGCCCCTAAGGAAGAGAGAGTTTAAGGGAGAGAGAGAGGGGTATAGAGATGGGGGGAGAGCACCCCTATTTATAGTGAAATTTAGATCTAGGGTTTCCTTAGAGTTTCCCACAGTTTGCCTCTTTTTTGAAATTGAATATGGCCGTTGATCAAGGTGACTTGTGGGGTGAGAGATCTGAGCCATCCATTCCATAGATGGGCCATCAACATTATGGAAGGTGCATGAACCACTATCCCCTTTTCCTTAAACCATTTTCCCATCAATATATTTAAATAAATTAAATCTATTAGAGATATAGTGTATACCATAAATTGCATATTCCATCTTATATTTTCCATAAGAATATTTCAACAATATCAAGTCAAGATATTCCTTCAAGATAAGATATGGTCAATATTTCCTAATCAATATTTGACCATATGCTACAAGATATAGTTACCACATTTAATAAACTTGAAGACAAAGCAACAAGAGAAAGTATCCAAGGGAGGGGCGTGCCACCCACGTATAGTATGTGGGGCCCCACCTAATACCCATATGGTAGGCCCATGTGCACTATGGGCCCCCATGTACTTTTTTTAATAAATATTTTAAATTTAAACAAAATGAATTTTAAAACATTATAACTTTGTAAATTAATAACTTTATTTTTATAAGTTCAAAAATAAGAAATAAAATATCAAATAATTTATAAAAATTCAAATAATAAATCTAAAATAATTTAATAATAAAATGAATACAATTAAATTAATATGATGGTAAGTGGATCTATATGGTTCAAGAATTCAATCAACGATCACGGGATACTCCACCTTCAACTGTAGATTACAGACCAAACTTGCTTTATCGAACCGACCCAGTGTTTCCCATGACCCGCAGTCCAAGCAAGGGCTCATTAGCGGGTCACCAAAGTCTGGTCGATGAGCCAAGGAGTCGCAATCCTAGTCTGTGGATTACAGGTCCTCCCTTAGAGACAAGTCAAGGTCACCACGACCTGATGCGACCACAGCTCTATGGCGTATAGGGGTATCTCTCGTACATGCATATGCTTCACCCAAAGGTGGATATCTAGCTTTCCCGAACGATTTATCTATATGCATGTTGTGTGATGGAACATGGATGAGGTTTTGGCTTCCGTCTCTGTAGGCCTATCATCACACACAAGGGTCACACAGTCCCTCGGCTCACTCATCTAGGCATAAGCTCCGATCTCATCAAGGGCTAACCCAAAAACCCTTCTCGGTTTATTTTTTATACCCAAGTACCTTGGATTTTCCAACCGACTGGCCTCGATCGTCAAGCACAGTCCGGTATCCGCAAATACCACACTCCCACTGAGTTTATGTTCCACTATAATAAATGTTTTTCATTACACACTCATAAGGCCTTTAAGGCCACATAAACCCAACATCTCCCACTTGGCATTTGAAGGCCTTACATTCTCTCTTCCCCACTTTCTCTCATCCCCATTTGTCTCACATGTCTTACAAAAACATTAGGGACAACTCCCTTAGTCAGAGGGTCTTACATATCACATCTGTAGATATGTAGTTGATCTCGATCTCTTTCAATCTCAGCACATTTCTTAGGTGATAGAAGTATGGCTTGATATGCTTGAAATTCTTGTGAAAACGATGCTCCTTAGAGATACAAATAGCTGCCGTGTTGTCGCAGAAAATTCGCACCGCCTCACAACGTACAGGAGGAAAATTAAGTTCATTAAGAAACTTCTTAATCCACACAGCCTCCTTGGCTGCTAGACAGCATGCCACATACTCGAATTCCCTGGTGGACAAAACCACAATATCTTGTTTCTTTGACTTTCAAGAAACCACACCCCCTCCAAGCATAAACACATACCTAGATGTAGACTTCGCATCATCTGGATCCGCGAGATAGCTTACATCTGAATATCCCTCTATTGCTACTTCAGTTCCCCCCTTATATGTGAGCGCTTAGTTCATGATCCCCTTTAAATATTTGAGAATTCTTTTTACTGCTTTCCAACACATATGAAGCTTCTCCAAGATCTTTCATATCAAAGTGTTGTGCAAGGAAATTTTTCATCTCAAATACTAGGGCAATTGAGCTACTAACAATTAACATATCATCCACATATAACGATATAAAGACCACATCACTCCAACTGACCTTTTGATATATGCAATAATCCTCATTATGTTTAGAGAACCCTGCAAGAGCAAGAATCTCTTGGAATTTTATGTCTCACTGTCGCGATGCTTGTTTCAGGCCATAAAGGGATTTATTAAGTTTGCATACAAAGTTCTCTTTCCCTTTCTCCTCAAATCCCTCAAGTTGGGTCATGTAAATTTCTTCTTCCAAATCCCCATTTAGAAAGGCTGTTTTGACATCCATTTGATGAACCTCAAAGTCAAAATGAGCTGCTATAGTTATAAGGATTCGGATGGATGGAAATTTGGCAACAGGGGCAAAATTTTCCTCATAATCTATCCCTTCTTTCTGGTTGCAACCAACCTAGCTTTGTATTTTTGTATTTTCCCTTCAGAGTTCAACTTTTTCTTGAAAATCCACTTACAACCAAAGGCCTTACGTTTTTCAGGTAAGGGTACTAATTCCCATACATGGTTTTGGTTAATGGAAGCATACTCATCTTTCATGGCTTCTACTCAGTATTCCCTTTCAGGACAGGTCAAGGATTCATGGTGAGTTCTAGATTCTGAATCTGGATCTTCCCCAACCTTATCAAAATGTTCTCCAAGGTAGACAAAATGTTATAGGTACAGAGGTGGTCTATTGACTCGGTTACTTCGTCTTGGTTCAGGTAAAGGTTCACTTTCTTTAGGGAGTTCAAAAACAGGTTGGGTTGGTTTAGAGGTTTCAGGTTCAGGGTCTCGAACTACATCCTTGTTTTTGGCCTCCTCATAAAAATTGACTTGTTTTTTACTCACCCTTGGTTCAAGGAACTCTTTCTCAAAGAAGTGAACATCGCGGCTTTCAATAACCGTACCAATTTCAAAATTGTAGAATTGATACCCCTTTCCATGATCTGCGTAACCAATGAAAATGGATTTGACAGTTTTGGGTTGCAATTTGGTTCTATTTTGATGTGGGATAAGGACATGGGTTGAACAACCCCAAACTTTCAGGTGTTCAAGGGAGGGAGTACGACCTATGAAAATTTCGTTAGGAGTAAGTGGGGCAGCTTTTGTGGCAGTCCGATTAATGATGTAACATGTCGTTAATACGGCTTCTCCCCAAAACTCCAATGAGAGATTTGCATGCCCTATCATACTCCTTATCATTTCCACTAAGGTCCTATTCCTTCTCTCAGCTATACCATTTTGTTCAGGAGTATAAGGCATGGTGTACTGATGGATGATCCCATTTTCAATGCACAATTCTTTGAAAAGGTCAGATGAATATTCTCCCTTTTAACCGTTCTAAGGACTTTAATTTTCAGGTTGGTTTGATTCTCTACTTGGGCCTTATATTCTTTGAATTTTTCTAGGGCTTCTGATTTTGCATTAATAAGGTACACATGGCCATATCGCGAGTGGTCATCTATAAAAGGGATAAAATATCTTTTTCCACTTTTGGTGGTCACATTCATAAGTCCACATATGTCACTATGAATGATTTCCTATACGCTTTGTCCTGGTGGTACTTTTCGTTATTTAGTTATCCTTGCACACAAGACTCGCACACTTTCGATAAATCTCCCTTATAATTATGAAAAATCCCGTCCCTTTTTAATCGTTCCATTCATTTGATATTAATGTGTCCTAACCTCATATGCTATAGGGTAGCATCTAATTCATTAAGGGACGAGACATAAGCAACGTTATCGTTTATTTCAATGGTAAATAGCTAGTCTACAAGTCGTCAAGTCATGATCACATCTTTCCCCTTCTTGACTACCACTTTCTCCCTAATAAAAGTGGTTATGAATTCAGCCATAGACATCTTAGGAACCGAAACCAAGCAATTCTTCATATCAGGAGCATAAAGTGCTTGTTTTAGGATCAAGGTCCTCCCACTCTTTAGTTTCAGCTCAAAATCTCCAACAACTCCAAGTACATCAGTCTTTTGATTTCCTCCCATATAAATATGTTGTTGTCCTGGCCCCATGAGAGTGAAATAACGGTCACCTTCCTTAGTGTTTGTGACATGGGTCGTAGCCCCCGAGTCAAGACATCAAGAAGCTTTCTTGAGATCAGCTAATATGGACTCAAAAACCATACATGCCAATTCCTTATTACTTTCACCAAATTTGTTGAACCGACAACTATTGGCTATATGGCCCACCTTCTTGCAAATAAAACAAGTTCAAGTCTCTCTCTTTGCTCCTTTATTTCCAAAATCTCTTCTTTTGAAATATCTTTTCTTCTCAAAAGTATTTCTTCCCTTTCCTTTCTTAAATTTAAAAGATGGTTGAGATTTTACCATATGCACAGCATCCCTTGGGGTTTGCCTTGAACTCCTCCTTTCTTCTTCAGATTTGATGGTTGTGATGAGTTCCTCCAATTTTGGCCCCTTTCTTCTAGCAGAGATGGAAGATATGAAAGTCTCCCATGAATTAAGAAGAGAATTCATTAAATGAATCACTTGCATAAATTCATTAGGCTTCATGCCTGTATCTTCCGAATCTGCAAACTTGGTACCTTCTACCATTTTTAAATCATTGTACCTTCTCATAGCCATAGTTTGCTTCATGAGAGAGGGTTCAGCAGACTCTCTTTCAAGTTCATCAAAAATCTCACTTGCAGTATAGATTGACTCGTACTCAGAAGCATATGAGTCAGTCATGGCACATAAAAGGATGTGTTTGCATCTCAAGTTCCTCCTCTTCCAGTTGGCGGACTCATCTTTTATTATTTGAGATGAGTCAACAGTTGAACGATGAGGTTGGTCCTCAAAGAGTACCTCATGCAAGTTTTCTTCATAGAGCACAAATTTGATTTTTTTTTCCATGAAGCAAAGTTGGTCCCATCAAACCTTTCGATTTTCAAGATCTTAGAGATGAAGGTACGAGCAACCATTATATTTATATTCTCAAGCAAAAATAAGAAAAGACTCCTAATGGCAATCAAGTAAAACTTGCTCTGATACGAATGAAAGAAAGACCTATGTAATATTTTGCCAGAGAAATACAATTTTTTTTTTTTTGATAATAATAATCACCCCTTATAATTTTGGCAACAAGATCACTCACAGATTGTCTTATTACAAACAATAGAAATTCCAAAAATAAATAACACATCAATAAAATAAATCTGAACTACTTGATGCCATTCATACAATCTAATACTTTGCTTGAGAATATAAAATAAAAGAACAAACAATTAAAAGAAAAGATGCCGAATATTACCTCAACCGCGCTTTTTACACCCCACATTGAGTCACCACATCCAATGGCACGAGATCAGCAGTATAGCTTCAATCTCGAACCGGGAAAGCTAATTTCGGCCAAACTAGGTAACCACCCCTAAATCTCTAAAAACCCTAACTCCAAAGTAATTAGGCTCAAACCCTAATTTTTTCAACCCTTAGATTAGATCATACGAGAGAGAGAGTCTCTATGTTGGGGTGTGCCCCCTAGGGTCTTTTTAGGAGAGAGACAGTAGAGAGAGAAAATCAGAGAGTAGAGAGAGGGGCATGGCCTCTAGGGAAGAGAGAGAGGTGTATAAAGATGGGGGAGAGCACCCCTATTTATAATGAAATTTAGGTCTAGGGTTTCTTTAGGATTTCCCATAGTTTGCCTCTTTCTTGAGATTGAATATGAACCATTGATCAAGGTGACTTGTGGGGTGAGATATCTGAGCCATCCATTCTATAGATGGGCCATCAACATTATGGAAGGTGCATGAACCATTATCCTCCTTTCCTTAAACCATTTTTCCATCAATATATTTAAATAAAGTAAATCCATTATAAATATAGTGCATACCATAAATTGCATATTCCATCTCATATTTTCCATAAGAATATTTCAATAATATCAAGTCAACATATTCCTTCAAGATAAGATATGGTCAATATTGCCTAATCAATATTTAACCATAAGCTACAAGTTATAGTTACCATATTTAATAAACTTGAAGACAAAGCAACAAGAGAAGGTATCCAAGGGTGGGGCGTGCCACACATATATGGTATGTGGGGCCCCACTTAATACCCACATGGTGGGCCCATGTGTACTATGGGCCCCCATGTATTTTTTTAATAAATATTTTAAATTTAAACAAAATGAATTTTAAAACATTATAACTTTGTAAATTAATAACTTCATTTGTATAAGTTCAAAAATAAGAAATAAAATATCAAATGACTTATAAAAATTCAAATAATAAATCTAAAATAATTTAATAATAAAATGAATACAATTAAATTAATATGATGGGAAGTGGATGCATATGGTTCAGGAATTCAATCAACGATCACGGGATACTCCACCTTCAATTGTGGACTACAGACCACACTTGCTTTATCGAACCGATCCAGTGTTTCCTATGACCCACAATCCAAGCAAGGGCTCATTAGCGGGTCACCAAAATATAGTCGATAAGCCAAGGGGTCGCAATCCTAGTCTGTGGATTACAGGTCCTCCCCTGGAGACAAGTCAAGGTCACCACGACCTGACGCCACCACAGCTCTATAGCGCATAGGGGTATCTCTCGCACATGCATATGCTTCACCCAAAGGTGGATATCTAGCTTTCCCGAACGATCTATCTATATGCATGCCGTGTGATGGAACATGGATGAAGTTTTGGCCCCCGTCTCTGTAGGTCTACCATCACACACAAGGATCACACAGTCCCTCGACTCACTCATCTAGGCAAAAGCTCCGACCTCATCAAGGGCTAACCCAAAAACCTTTATCGGTTTATTTTTTATGCCCAGGTACTTTGGGTTTTCCAACCAACTGGCCTAGATCGTCAAGCACAATCCGGTATCCGCAAATATCATTTGCCTAGTATGATCTTCGAGGGACCACACTCCCACTGAGTTTATGTTCCACTATAATAAATGTTTTTCATTATACACTCATAAGGTCTTTAAAAGCCACATAAACCCAATATAAAGGTCTACAAAAAAAAAAGACTAGCAGTAAAATAGGTTGTTTTGAAACACCATTATTTAGCAAAAAGCTAACACCCTTGTCCTTTTAAAGCCTTCCAATTTAACCAAATCGTACCTCATCCAGTGTTATATTAGACCTACGCTGCACATAGCCAACCAACCTAAGTATACTTTCTATTGAAGCCACACCTAAGTTCCCTCATATGTATTCATTCTGAATTCTATCTTTTCTTGTCTTGTCACTCATCTATCTGAATATCCTCATCTCAGCTACATTCATCCTATCGATATGTTATTTCTTCACACCCAACATTCCATCTCATAAAGCATGCATGGTCTTAAAGCCATCGTTTGGAATTTCCCCTTCGGACGCAAATGTATGTGGCAATCACATAAAGCTCTAGATGCATATCTCCCCTTCGCCCACCCAGTTCTAAGTCTATAGGCGGCACTTTCCTCAATCTCTCCAATGTGACGGCCCCCAAACCACATATGGGGATCAAGTTTGGATATAGTTGATTGAAGCTCTTGAAATTTTGGATAAACCATAAATCTGAAATAAAAGTCTCGCAAATTCAAGATTCCTAGTGCTTTTTGTGAGAAACATGCCTATGATCCAATGATGAACCAAAAATAGGCTTAGAGAACAATTTTCAAAGATTAAACCAACCATTGTGAAAGATCATGACTTTTCCAATTCAGCCAAAACTTGGGTCAGAATGTTTGATCTCTTAAATCTATAAGATATAAAACTTTTCTCAAAATCACACCGCTAATTGATAGATCATGCAATGAGCAGTTTAGGGTCAAAATATAGGGTTAATATGTTGATTCTATGAAGAAAAATGAAGGAAGAAGGGGGTTACATTTCCCACCCCTTTATATTCCTGCAATTTCATTGAACTTGGCAAGAATTTTGAATGACTTGGTGAGTCATTCAAAAGGTCACCAAGTTTTACAGTGCTTAGGCGAGTTGCCACAACAGCATATGTATTATCCCCCAAGTTGGGGGATTTACAAGCTGTACAAGTGGCCAAGTGCCAAGCTGGAGCAACTCAGGTCAATCAAAGTGGACTCACTGGAGTTTACTAACTTCGCTAACCGCAATGAT
Organism: Amborella trichopoda; assembly: GCF_054954075.1. Classification (NCBI taxonomy): domain Eukaryota; kingdom Viridiplantae; phylum Streptophyta; class Magnoliopsida; order Amborellales; family Amborellaceae; genus Amborella; species Amborella trichopoda. Next base: position 41,576,379 of record NC_142348.1, read on the forward strand.
ACATGGAGGAAAATATCATCCACATCCATAGAAGACTTACAAGCATATATTGCATTGCAATAGAAAATAATGCTCGTCAACAAGAGACAAATTGTATGCATCAGAGATAAGCAGTGCTCCCAATAACGGAGGCATACCTGTCAAATCATGAAGAAATGGAGCCATTTAGATAATTCAAACTCTCTGACCTCTTCAAGCTGAAATTCAAGTAGAAGAATAGACTTAAGGATGCAGGCTACCTCATGCTATTAAGCAAGATTAAAAGGTCTATTAGAACCTCATGCCATTAATCAAGATTAAAAGGCCTATTAGAAAGTTCAATACATTCAGCTACAAATTGGCACAGTAGATAATATGCAGGAACACAACAAAGGTTATCAGATAATACACCAGGCTTACTTTCAAAGCCATAGACCTTCCTCAATGGAAATTTGTAGGTTTACATCTACATGGTTGTTGCTTATGAAGAAACGAAGAAGAAAGAAGAATAAAAAACATAGGGAAAGTAGACTAATCCAATGGACTAGTAATTCAGAGGGGCACTAACCGCCCCTTTCCGATGACCAAGTGATGGAGGTCAATTTTACCTGGGAATGCCCTAGTGAGCTCCGCTATGCTAATCTCCAGTGTCCATCAAAGGAACAGACTGGATGGATATATACTCCCTTGGATTATAGCATTTCAACCCAAATGCAAATGAACCGACCCATGCACATATTCCTATTCATGTATATGTACATAAATTATTTACAGAATCAATTGGGCTCAAATGTTGTGCATACTACTGCAGTTGTCAAAACTTTCCTCAATCATGGTATTCCTCTGCCCTTTTCTGGAGAGAATTTTGGAAGAATGATGATGGCTAGAAGTCCACCAGCAAATGCTGAAACTGCTGCAACAAAAAAGGCGGGCGAATTCCCACTTCCAAAAAGCTGATCCCATGGTCCACTCCCAAGGGACACTACCACCTGGTCCCATACAACAAACTACATAAGCTTGCAGCCATTATATTGGTGATTATTCAGTTCATGGTGAGCTTAGCAATGAGTACCATGAGATAAAACAGTTAAGCCATGCATATCAATCAAAGCAATTACAAGGTAAAAATTATGGAGAATATATGTTTTATAGAGCACACATTAAGCAAAGAGGCAAGCATTGATTATACATCCTACATTTTGCTGATTAGTACAAAAGTTCAGATTTCTGGTAGGGCAATTGGTTCCCTATTCAGATTTAATCCAAAGACAAAAGGTAAAGACATTTTAAGAACTTCAGCACACAGGAAAACACAATGTTGATGAAGATTTCCTTTTTTAATAGGTAATATTAACTTGGATATCATTATAAAAAAATATTAACTTGGATATCAACCATCCAAAAAAGAATTATTTCTTCAGATATTAGTAAAGTTCAGAATTTTTAACCTGCCTATGAGTTAGCAAGCAAGAACTGCAATAGCTGACAGCTAATTAGCTTAAACATCATCATCGAATATGAAAGAGCACCATACATATGTAACATAAAAGAAAAACGAAAGAATTACCTGAGGAATTACAATAGATAGATTCAACACTCCCATGGACAATCCTACATTGCAATAGAAGAGCAATCATTTAGAATATCAGCAGCTGTCTTAGGATCCAACAGAGAAAGAAATAACAGAGACAGAGAAAGAGTAACCTTGTCCCATTCCCAAGGACTCTGTGTATGAGGCGGCCAATGCATAAGGAACACTGTAAGTAACCTGCAATGAAACAACAAGAACAAAAGTGAGAAAAACAATCAACTATGAAACCCCACAATTCAATTGAAAAGGAACAACAGCACATACAGCCAAAGGTACGCCAAGCAATGCAAAGACTACTAATGCTGCAATGACAATGCCATCTGAAGGAAGTTCAGATTGCTCGAGCTCCATTTTCTCGGACACAAATGCTATTATCAGCATCGAGATGAAGCAGAGGGACATAAGGATATTTGAAAATCCCCATACAAAACCAGCACCTAATTTCCTACAAAGTGGTTCAATCACAGCCGAAGTTATCCCAATAACTACAGAGTTAAGAAGTAAACCAAATGCTCCCATACGAACACCATCATGATAAATCTGCCCTCTCTCCCTTGATGATGGATCCCCATGATAAACCTCACGGCCCATCCAATCAGTGTCAAAGAGAAGAAAAGGAAACCATGCTATCCATGTCAACCCATTCACAACTAGAAGCAACCGCATCGGCCTCGAAAGGAATCGCAATGACCAAAATAATTCCCATAAAAAGGGTTCTTGGGCACCCTCTCCTGGCTCCAATGGTCCATCTCCAGCTACCTCATGGTAGGGTGATTGATTGGAACCAAGAGGCATCTCCTGGGCAGCTGTTATGCTCAGGCATGTAGTGACGGCCAGAAGTATGATCCCCAGAATGAAAGCAGATTTAAGATTGGCACAGTTCGAATTGCATGCAGAGGTGAGAGAAAAGGGAAAGATTTTGAACCAGCCACTGTATGATCCTGTAGCAAAGCCAAGGATGTTGCCCACTGCCATGAATAGGGAGAAGTATGCATGAGCTCGACGTAGTCTTCTTTGGTCCTTCCCTGAGACAACAAGATTTTTAGTGTACATCCTGCATTGGCATATAATATGATGGCTGATCATTTAGTTTTTTCTAACTTAAAGATTTTCCATTCAAGGCAATTGTGTAGGATCTGGATTAGGTCCAAACTACAGGAAAAAATAACCAGACAAGTGCGATAACATCGAAATCATAGTCCACTTCTCCACACATGCAACTGGAAAAAAGGATCATATTTGCTTCATTTTTTAAGGGGCCATCACTTGGTGTGACGGTAAAAGGCTCAGGTAGCCAGCACAAGAGCGTGGGTTCGAGTCCTAAGAGCGGTCACTTGTGAATAAAAAGCCAAAGGTTAGGACCGTTTCCAGCTCACCCCTCCTGGGACCCTACGTAGACAGGACCAGGACCGGGTTACGGCCCTTTTTTTATTTGCTTCATTTTCTAACTTATCCACTAATAGATATGATTCAATAAGCATCTAAGGCAATTAAGAAAAAACACATTATTCAAGATTCTTATAGGAAAAATCATCCAGGTTGAATTTACATTGTATACCAGGAGACCAAAGAAAATCATTCCCTTTTTCCATGATTTAATCCATAAGATCATATGCAGTCAGGGCTTCAAAAACAGTCCTCGCAGGTGTGGTTGTGAATGAGTCAACAAATGCCGGAACATGTAATTTACTAAGTGATTGGTGGTTCTTTTCACACCCATGCATCCACGGTTCCCACAGACAATATTTTTATAGAGCATGTGGGTGGTGGCAGCTGCACTCTAGGTGCACATTATGCAGTGATATTATAGAAATAACATATTTATAGACAAATATATGAAGTACATTACATAATAATTGTCTCTTTCAATTGGGGAAATTCTTTGTTTTCCTAAATCTAAATATTTTGAGCAAGGACTGGGGATGAAAATTTGAAATGACCAAATAATCGACATATCTTCAACTTGAGGCCACTTCGAACCTCTGCTTTCACAGGGTTAAAATCATGCTGTAAAAAGGAATAACATACATTGCAAAATAGAAATGTCGGAAGCCCACCACAAAGGGTATATATCCTGGTTAAATGAAAAAAAAAAAAACTCTCTCTGGATATGCATTGAGGACAGACACTTAAAGTGCAACGAAAATGGAACAGTGCCAACAAAAAGAGAGCAACATTGTTTTATTTCAGTTTCTGAGGATATTAAACAAGACAGGACCATGAGGTTTGTTTATAAGAGAAACTACTAGAACCACAATATGATGAGGTCTCCTATAAAAGAGCCAAAACTAAATTGAAGAGCCATTTCATTAGAACATAATGCAAAATAAAAAATGTTAACGAGGTGAGCTGGCATCGTATCAACCCCAACAATCCATGGGGTCAAAGATCTGCAGCCTTTCCACTAAGCCAATGGGCACCATTAGGTAGCAATAAACACTATCATTAAGGACTTGAAACGATAAGGTGTCTCCTAGAAATTCCTAGACATGAAGAGGCATTATAGCCATGCAAATTGACTATCTGGGTTAAAGCTCAAACTCATTCAAGGGGCGAATTATATCCAAACTTATCTTAAATTCCATATATCTATATTTATCCAATGTAGTCAGGATATAATTAGCTGAATATTTCTTCACTACGATAATTGGCTAGATACTTGTTCACCATCATTGCTTGTCCAAAATGAATAGAACAGGACCACATGCATACCAGGAACAAGCAGACTACCACCATTTAAATTTCTCAAGGAAAAGATCTACAAATTCTGCAAGTGTATAATAAATTTATTTCTACGTTTATGATTTACTGCACAAGCATAATTAAAAAGAAGAGATCTATTATTCTTTCTACTTTTGTGATTTACTGCACAAGCATAATTAAAAAGAAGAGATCTGTTAAATCATATTTTCTGCGCATAATTGTACAAATAATTTCCCCCATGTATACCAAGTAAAATCTAACTCCAAGTGGCTAGAATTTGAATCCAAAGGTACATATCAAGTCAATCTTTGAAAATGTGAATACTATTCCAAGAGAGCAATCAGAGTAAACTTAGGTAATTTCTTCCAAGAACAAAACATGCACTTTATCGTATATAATTGACATCCAGGTAAGGCAGAAGAGCAGCAGTACCTGAAGACAGTTCTTGATTAAATAAGAGTCATCATGCAAAGCAGTTCAGAACTAGACTTGTTCGAACTTACGGAAAAGAAAATGAAACTACCCTTAGTTGCACCAAAGTGCCAACCATGAACGGCATGCTTTCTTTGAATCATGCAAAGCCACCTCCAATATCTCTTCTCAACCAAGAGATTCTGAATATAACAAAGTGAGTAATGCCCATTCTGAAATCGACTAACAACGATAAATAGTATGCAAACCAAGATTTCTAAATCGTATTTGCTAACAGTTCAACCACATATATTTGGAAACAACTCCAGCATTTATGGTGCGAAATCTAGCTACATAGACAACTTCTCAGTTCTTTATCATGCAAAAGGCCTTTTGCTATGGAAGGTGCATCAGATAGATGAATTCAACTAATTGAGAGAGAATGTCACATTACAATAAGTGAAGTCCTCCACAAATCCTTAAGATCAAATATTATGTTGACATGAATTCGGAATGTTGAATATCCATGTATCAAGAAAGGGGATAAGAAACGATCAAATATAGTAAAATAGTTAACATGTTACACTACATCTTTCTGATATACCCCAGCAAGAGAAAGCATGGTTGCAATATGGAGCTACGAATACCACAAGATGCACATCCTAACCTCCATGCTTAACATTTTTTATGCACAAGGGATTGTCCTCTGTTAAACAATCATAGTGCACATACGGTGTATTTTTCGTATTTAAACTTTTATAATTTAAATATGGACATAGCAGTAAACTGCTTCAGAAAAAGAATGTCGAATAGACAGGTATTGCTAAGAGGTCTTCTTTGAAGCGACATCATTTTATATTGATAGGATAGCTCATGTTTACAACCCGCTTATTTGTAGTATTTTTAAGTTTTGCAAAGCAATGTTATTAAGAACAAATTAGAGCTTGAACCGGTTGGAGCACCGGTTCGGTTGGACCAATTAAACTGAACTAGTTTACCAGTCAGACAGGTCATTTAACAAAATAAAAAGGAAAATACAAATATATTAAAAAGTTGATAAAAACAACAAGAAAAAGAAAAAACCTGAAAACTCTAGAAAATAAGTAAAATTGAGAAAATTATTAGGAACCAGTGTTATAAGATTGATCTAAAGTAATATGAAAAAAAAACTATAAAAAAACAAAAACTAGGTCGAAATCGGTTACACCCATAGGTTCACACTGGTTTGACCAAACTGAACCGGCCAGTTCAGACCAGTTGAATGCCCACCCCAGCTCAAAACCCTAGAACCAACAGACCCTGGGGCACCAATTATGTTTGTTCCAATCTTAACAGCAATGTTGCAAAGCAATGTTTTCAAGATCTTACTGGAGGCTGAACCGGTGGGGACCGGATACTAATCAAATTAGACCCGTTCACTGCTCATACTAATCAAAAATTTAAAAGTTCAGAAAATTTTAGAAAAAATAGAGATAATAGGGAAAAAAACATTATAAAATCTAAAAAAACAGAAAAACATTCACAAAATTACTAGTAACCCGTGTTATAAGAACAAGAAACTAAAATCACCATCATCATTATCATGATCATCATCACCACCATCATGTATCTGATCTCAAATAGTTGGGATAAGGCTCAGATGATGATGATGATGATCATCATCATCATCATCATCTGAGCCTTTTCCCAACTATTTGGGGTCAGATACATGAATCTTGTTCTTCCATGCCACTCTATCAAGGACCATACCCTCAGTCAAACCATGGTCACCATTTTTTTTTTTTTACTACTTCCATCCATGTCCTCTCAGACCTTCTTCTTGCCTTTTTAGAGCTTTTCACTTGAATCAAATCAACCTTCCGAACCAATGTTGTTATAGGTCGGCATTACACATGACAAGACCACCTAACTCTACTTTATCTCATTTTATCGCCTATTAGAGCTACCTCTAAGTTCCCTTTAATGTATTTATTCCAAATTCTATCCTTCTTTGTCTTGCTACTCATCCATATCAACATCTTCATCTAAGCTACACTCATTCTATTGATATAATGTTTCTTGAGTTCCCAACATTGTGTCCCCTAAAGCATTGTTGGTCGTACAGTTGTCTTACAGAACTTCCACTTTGGTATGTGATCATTTCATTGGTATGAGATGATCACATAAGACTCCAGAAGTACATCTCCATTTCGTCAGTGCAGCTCTAATTCTACGAGAAACAACTTCCTCATTCTCTCCTTTCTCATAGATTATTGACCCAATATATCGAAAATAATCTCTTTTAGATATTTATTGGCCATCAATCTTAACCAATTCTTCGTTTATGCTCCTATTATTACCAAACTTGTATTTCATATATTCTGTCCCAGTCTGGCTAATTTTAAAGCCTTTAGACTCTAAAGCATCTCTCCAAAGTTCTAAACTTTGCATTTATGTCATCTCTAGTCTCATCAATCAAAACTATATCATCCGCAAACAACATACACCATGGGACCTCATCCTGTGGATGCCTAATTAAGTCATCCACAAACAAAGCAAAGAGACATGGGTTCAACGTTGACCCTTGTTGTAGGCCTACTATCACTGAAAACTCACTTCTCTCCACTAGTTGTCTTCACATTAGTTAGCGCTCCCTCGTACATATCCCTAACCATGTCAATATATCTCTCTAGGTACCCTATCGTATGCTTTCTCTAAATCAATAAATACCATATGGAAGTCTTTGCTCTTGTACTTCTCAATCAATTGCGTATGTAGGATAAAGGAACTAAAATATAAAGGAAATTAAAAATCTGGTCAAAACCAGCCGGAATCAGCCAGTCACACCAGTTCGACCGGACTGAATTGACCGATTTTGACTAGTTCAAATAGGTTTTGTCCAGTTTGATGCCGACCCCAATTCGGGACACTTGAACCAACCGATTGCAGCACTGGTTCACCAGTTTCTAGTTCGAACCTGCAGGTACAATCGAGTATTAATAACATTGTTGCAAAGGCATTTTGTTGGGGAAAAATACATATACCTCCCTCTCTACATTTGTAATCCCAAATAATCCCCAGGTCAATAGAAAGCCCATGGACTCCCTCCCAGTTAAAATAAAATGACATATACCCCCTTCCTTAGCTTTTTCATTGTCTAAATTACAATATTTTTTTCTAATAACCTCAACATATAAATGGAATTGGAGATGACTCTTTTAACCTACTTGTAAGGTTCACAAGATGAGACAGAGAGATGGGGATTCAAGGGAAGTTATGAGAGAGAGAGAGAGGTAGAAGTTCACAAGTGAGGAAGAGAGAGAATGAGAGGGGGAGCGTTTCTAAGGTTTGGATGAGGTCATGAGAAAAAATAAAAAGGATAAATATTGTAATTTGGCAATGAAAGGTGCAAAAGGGGCTAAACATCCTTGGAGGGTGTCCATGGGATCATTATGGACCTAAGGGTCTATTTTAGGATTATAATTTACAAAGAGGGGCTACACCTCTTTTTCCCTTTTTTTTTTTTTTTTTGCTGAGTTACAGTTTTGCAAAGGTAGCTTCATCATATTTACAATACACATATATAGAAATGTAGATTGATCAGAATTCAATTGTGCAGATCCTTTCCTTCTGTTGTTTCTACAATTAAAGAAGATTCCTTCTTATTACAATGCATTATGATATAAAGGGGGGTATCAATGAACTGTTATGGTTGTTCTCTGGGTCTTTGAACCATGTAGAAAGGGAAACATAACAAGGTCAGCAGTAATCAGTTCTCACTGGTTAAATGGCATTTGCTCTTGGACATCCATAGGTTTTATTATAAAAGGTTTGTCAAATTTTTCTAATATTGAAGATATTTTTACCAAATAATTAAGGAAATTCAAGTGTGAACTAAAATCTTAAACCATTTAATTCATATGGCAGTGCTTTCCAAAATTCAGTTTCATCCCCAGTACCATACCCATATTGGAATGTAAACTGAACTTGGCATAAAAGACATATCTATGAATCTATGAGAGAGAGAGAGAGAGAGAGTTGCAAGAAGGGGAGAAAGCCGAGGACTTTTGCCTCAATGGTATTCCGGAAAATATTGAGGTGTTCTCACCATTTTCCATAAAATTTTAGGTGTCCATGGATACCTCAAAAGGCCAGGAGGGGGGGAAGAGAGAGAGAGAGAGATCACAGCAGTGTCAAGACCATCTCGTATCAATTCTACAGAGAGCCCACACACAGAGAAACACATGCAGAGTGATAGAGAGACAGTGATCACAGCAATGTCGAGGGCATCTCATATCAATTTTCCAGAAAGCATGTGCCCACACACACATAGACATGTGGAGAGGGAGAGAGAGAGATCACAGTAGTGTCAAGGCCATCTCGTATAAATTTTACATAGAGCGCCAACAAACACTGCCATACATGCAGAGAGATAGAGAGAGAAAGAGATGATCACAGCATATTCAAGGGCATCTCATATCAATTTTTCAGAGAGTAAATGCCCACACACAGACACGCACGCAGAGAGAGAGAGAGGGGTATGGGACGTGGGCAGTTAGTATAATTTCAAATCAGTTTCCCAGCGTATCAAAAGGCAATGAGAAAGACATCATACATCAGAGTCAAGGGACATGCCAGTCAACCCAACCACCCATATAGAAAGAGCACAGCCACCACAACCATTTTTCCTTTTCTGAAAGCAAATATAAACAACAAAAAATGGCTCCCTACATGAATAGACAGAGACACAGAGAGATAAAATCAAACATAGCTAGATAAAGTATATATAGCAACAGAATGGAAGAGAGAGAATAGAAATCGCTGTTAAAGAATACAGAGAGAGAATAGAAATCGCTGTTAAAGAATACAGAGAGAGAATAGAAATCGCTGTTAAAGAATACAGAGAGAGAATAGAAATCGCTGTTAAAGAATACAGAGAGAGAATAACAAGAGATAGAGAGAAATGAAAGCGATCAAGGCATACCAGCTAAATCAGCGAGAAGAGCCCTGCAAGGCCCCTGCACAGTATTATTCGCAACATCGAGCACCCAAAACCCTAGCACAAACACCACGATAGCTCTAGGCCTCTTATCACGATGATCACCAAGCAATCCACCAATATCAGCCGAATGCCCTATCAAAATCATAGCAAAAGCAATCAACAAAGCTCCAAAACCAATGAAAGGTCGCCTCCTTCCCCATTTACTCTTACACCGATCACTCATATAACCAACAATTGGCTGGACCACCAAACCAGAGAGAGGGCCGCAAAGCCATATGAGACTGGAGAATGCATGAGAGATTCCAAGCTCCTGAACATAAGGGGTCAGGAGGGAGAGTTGCAGAGCCCAACCAAACTGGATTCCACAGGCAACTGAAGCCACCCTGAAGAGCTTCTTTAACGGCGTCCGACCCCTTCCGCGATGGCGTTTTAGGACTTCATCTTGGAGGGTGGTGGCGGCCATGGGTTCATGGTCAGCTGCCGAGGAAGTGATAGTCATTGAATACAGGTTCAGGTCTCTTCTCCTTCTGGCAAGTTACGGAGAGAGAGAGAGAGAGAGAGAGAGAGAGAGAAATGGTGATGGGGGTTGGAAAGAAGAGAGAAGAGTCGGCTTTTATGTGTTACGTTTCCAGAAGGAGGTCATTTGAACACCTGAAGATATTTATTATTGTTTGTTTTCGAGTCAACTATTGTTTGTTTTGATGCGTACGAGTCAAAATCAGGTACTGTCTCAGTCTACAGATAAAGGGGTAGGGAGCCAATAATGAAGATTTTGCTACGGTTGCAGTTGGCATACGGATACATCCGAAGGTGCGGTGGGAAGGTTCACCTTCAAAATGTTATCCTACTGTATAATTTTGATGTAAAATATTATTAAGATTATTTTAATATTTATTTTTATATCTAATTATAAAAATTTAATTTGAAAAATAATTAAAACCAAATAAATTTATAAACATATGAAAATTTTGAAAATAAACGCTGTAAATAATATGTTGTAAAGTGCCTTATTTTTTATAGTTAAACTCTTTTTATTTTTCATAATCATACGTCTCGATGTCGAGGTAATCAAACAAAAGGTTTTTCAACATTAAAACTACCATTTTCGATGGATTTTTTAGGGACATCCGTAGTTCTACATTATAAAATAGCGTCCTTAGATAAACTTTTCCCGTTTGCTATTCCATTGTAATAGTTCCACATTATAAAATAGCGTCCTTATATAAACTTTTCCCTTTTGCTATTCCATTGTAAAAGATTGGTGAACATTGAGAGGCCCATAAATAAAACTAAAAGGTATAAGTGTGGCAATGGGTCGAGCTAACACTTGTCTTTGTAGGCAGCCTATCCCTTGTTTCTATAGGCCTGGCCGTGACACACCAGGGCGGGCCACAAATAAATGAAAAAAAATCAAAGAAAAAAGCCAAAAAAAGGGTCGGCCGGGTTGAACTCCATGCCCTCAAGCCATATTTCTAGCCCGGGCCCTATTTTGTAGGGCCCGACCCATTGCCAACCCTAACGGCGGACTCCAATTCCCATTTCCCCCTCTCTAATTTATATTTATATTTATTTTATAAGAGATGTTATCCACTTGTTAGATTCTTTGTCAGAAATGTTATCCCCTCGCCGCTCAATCTGTCTTTTTCTCGTCTTCGTAGGGAATGGATTTGTGCTGTTACGGAGCACATTGTACTTCAACTCCCTCAATCAAGAGGACTCCTTAGAGGTGATTCTAATATGAACTTTTCAAATCCACGAACATAATCCAATATTTATTGATAGAAAAAGTATATCTATAAAACTATTTACTTTTGGTATAAAAATATCAGAATCGTTCTTATCGATCATATTTCAAATTGAGTGATTGTAATAATATAGATTTAAAAGTTAAAAATAAATAAAAAATATTCTCAGCACCTCGTGATTCCTCCCCCCCTCCTCCCTCCCGAGTAATTGTGACCTCTTTGTAATATAGATAATGATGAAATTTCTATAAAGCCCATCTTTATGAAAACAAAATAAAGCTTCACCTCAAATTCTCGTTTTGGAAAGTACTTTCAACGATGGAAATATCTATAATGGATCTAAAATCAATTTCCGACACTGACAATAAAATTTGAAACTAAAAAATGGTACAAATCTTGTGGATCTGTAACAACTTATTTCTAAAGCAAAATGGACGATTTAGATAATTTGTTACAATATCGACTAGCTTTAGAGCTTGAAATCTTTTTTTCTTTTTTTTTTTTCACAACCATATGTTCAAGTGGAGATGAATTCTAGTTTTTGATGAGTCATGAAGTGAGGATTAACCTATTATGATAGAGTTGCAGCCCTATCAAACCATTTTTCTAAAGATAATTGGTCTCAATGTATATAATCCCTTAAAAATATTATAAAATTGGATTGTGAGTTCAAAGGCTCGAATTTGTTATTAAAAAAAAAATAGAAGGTCCTAAAATTACTTCAAAATAAGCTTAACCCAAAGAGTGCCTCCAAGGTATGCTCCCGCGGGTTTTGTATATTTAACGTTTAAACAAACATTGCTTTTCATTAGAGCAAGGAATTCTTAATGGGAAATTATTTCGAAAAAGTCTCAGGTGGTTTTGAGAATTTTCCGGAATGAGGTCTTTCCAGGGACCCTATTAATTAGGGTTTGGTTAATACAAATCATGATTCGTCTTTCTACTCTATTAAGGATCATACCCGCCGTAGTGAGACCATAAATAAAAATATTGAGCGTGTTTATTTATTTTAGTATTTTGTATATTTAAGATTATTTCTTTATATGAAAAGTATTGACACTAAATTTTAAATTTAATCTTATTCTCAAGTCAAATATTTAAATTACTATAAGATAACATGCTCCAAAAAAGTATGACATGAGTGTAAATAAAATACCAAAGATACTTTATCAATTCCAAAGATATTGTCATCAATTTTATTTATATAAATTTAGCAACAGATTTGTCGGCCCACGAGGTATCACTATCACAATTTGTCAAGCCTGATAGATACATGAGTGCAAGTACAAAAATTGATTAAAGTTCCAATCCAATCTGCAATCCACCGATCATGAATTTGTTCTCTCTTGCGATTGTGAAGGATTGGTTTTTTATTAAAATTCTTGTCATTTTTCTCCCCCACCCTCCCCCCCCCCCCCCCCCCTTCCTTCCCCACCCCACCCCACCCCACCCCATGTTCGGCTCTCTTTTACATAGTATCACTGTTTTAACACTCGTCGCTTGCTGATTTAGATGTGGAATCAATTAAGACCGAATTGGTGTCGATTTAGATATGGAATCAATTAAGACCGAATTGGTGTTGGGACGGTATGGGTCCCGACCAGGTTCCCCCTATACCTTTTTTCATTTGTTTTTTTTTTTTTTCTTAAGCTTATCAATGTTGTATTTAGTTCCCCTAAATCTCTATTTTTAATTTTTATTTATTTCATTTTATTTTTAATTTTTCCTGGATCGATGATCCAAGAATGATCCAAATTGGCGATGTAGACAATTAGTATGCGGATTGGGGGTGGACGATCTGCCTACCGATCTGTGTTTTTTAAATTTTGCAAATTATTTTTTCTTGTCGGTTCAACAAGAAATGAGTTTTTCCTGGGGTGGTTGGTTTAGAGGTGAGATCCTACCATATCAGGAATAGACCATAGTAGCAATAGTGACAAATGGAATTGAAGACATCACTCTATGGTGATTCGCCATGTTGACATGAGCACCTTCCTTCTTTCACAAAATTACTATTAAACCAAATTTCTATTAAGAAGGGGTGTGGTTTCTATAAGATTGCAACCTTAAATAATCCAATTAAGGCGTATTTTATCAAATCATATATATCTCAAAATCTATTTTCATATCTAATTATAAATTTTTAAAAAGGTTAAAATCAAGTAGATCTATAAACATATGAAAATTTTGAGAATGGACGGTCTAGATAATATGTTGCAAGATGAGCTATTTCTGAGACTCAAAATATTTTTTTTTTTTTTTTTCATATTCATACATCTCAATGTCGAGATGATCAACTAGAGAGTTTTCAACATTAAAACAACATTTTTTGATGGATTTTTGAAGGGATGCGATTGGCATACTGTAAGTGTAGAGGTAAGCAGCACCCTCAAATTTTATCATGATATATAATTTTGATGTAAAATGTTCATAGGATTATCTCAAAATCTATTTTTATATTTAATTATAAAATTTTAAATTTCAAAAATGGTTAAAATCAAGTAGATCTATAAACATATGAAAATCTTGAAAATGGACGGTGTATATAATATGTTGTAAAATGCACTATTTCTGAGACTTAAAATCTTTTTATTTTTCATAGTCATATATCTCAATGTCGAGATGATCAATCAAAGGGCTTTTCAACATTAAAACTACCTTTTCCGATGGATTTTTGATCGGCATCCGTAGTTCTACATTATAAGGTAGCATCCCTATATAAACTTTTTCCTTTTTGAAGTGCATATTTATTTCTACATTTTAAAGTTGCAACCTTATATAAACTTTGTCTATTAAGAAGGGTGTGGTTTCTACAAGGTTGCAACCTTAAACAATCCAATTAAAGCGCACCTTAACATTTTATCAATGACCGATTTGGACTGATTTTTGGGGTGCCTAATCTGGGTTGCCAATCTATTTTTTAAATCATGGTTGTTGGAATCATCATCTTTACTTTTCTTTGTATACCAAGATCTTGGTCCCAAATCTCAAAGGCTGCATTGCTCTCGATCTCTTCACTAGCTACTGTATCTTCTTTTTTGAAACGAAACCACTCCATCTTCTTCCTTAGCTCTTTGAACAACCAAGATCTTTCTTGAAAGTATGTCACCCCTAAACCCTGATAATCCTTTATGCCTTCTCTCTTGTTCCTAGTTGTTTGGGTTAGGTAGCCAAGTGCTTGGAACATGAATCCTAGGATTTATCAGTGGTCTACAATGCATTGTGATCATAGCAAGAAGCAGTGATTGAAAATTGGTTCATGCGACACGGAAGAGATTGAAAATTGGTTCATGCGACATGGAATCGCCAGAGGCTGACACGGAATCGCCAGAGGCTGATTGGTTTATATGTATATTCACTAGTTCATTTTCTTAACCAAAATGGAAAAGGGGGTGATTTGCTTGCTATCGAGAATTGCCCCATTTTAAAAAAATTTGGACGATTCCCCTTTTTTCACCCGATAACTAGTTTTATCGATTTTCTTTCATAAAGACCATCCTAATCGTTTTTAACTACCATAAAAGTTCTATAACATAATTGTTTTTGGGATCTAAGCCCCTTTTTGATGACATCAAAAATTAAAAAATTAGGAATTTTTCAATTATTAGGTTTTTAGCCCACAAGATATTGATCAAGATCAGATTTAAATGATTCAATCAAAGAAATGCTCAATTTGAATTTGATTTAAATCATATTTTTGAAATACCTGATTAAAATTAAATTTAAATGATTGATGTAATGCTTTGTTGAAATCACATTTACATGTCAAAACAAATTTTTGAATCATTTAAATCATATACAAACTTAAATGAAATAACAAATTGTAAATAGTTAAATTTTTTTTATCCAAAATCATGATTTAAATTTTTTTTTTTATTCGTACAATTTGATTCAACAATATCTAATTTAAATTTTGAATTTAAACATAGTTAACCTTGAGTTTATTTATTTATTTATTTTTGCTTTTTCAAACTTTTTTTTTTTACGTTGTTTTTAGTTTTGGGAACGCTTTCTATATTCCCCCTACAACATAGAAGTTCATCCTCCCCCTTATCCAACTGTCCGTTTTTTAATAGAGGGCTAAGACTGCCCCAATCACAATGTCACATCTTTACACTGTTTTATTTTTAATTTTTTTTCTATAAATTGTTTTGATACCAAATTTGAGACGTCAATTTCTCTATTAAACTTGCACTAATGAAAAATATAAAAATAATATTTTCATTGAAATAAAATGCCCAAAATACCCCTAAAAATTTCAAGGGGTATTTGGGTCATTATTTTTATCAAAAAAGTATTGTTAATATTTTTTATAGGTGCGCCCCAATGAGAAGATGACACATACCAAATTTCATATTCAGAAAAATTGTATTAAAAAAACCAAAAATAAAATACTTTGAGACGTCGGATTTAAGATCAAACGGTGAGTGGCTCTCTTGATAAAAAATGGACAACTGGATGGTAGGGGGAGTATAGAACTTCTATGTTGTAGGGAGAACATAGAAAGTTTTCCCTTTAGTTATTTCAATCATTTTCGCTTCCAAACCGGGTGATCTGGATCAAGACCAGTGGTACGACGCAGATTTGTCGGGAACAAGATTGAACTTCGATTCAATTTTCTAAATATTGGTGAAATGTAATGCATGTGTAGCATAGGGTACGAAGCCCCAATGGCATTAAATTATGTTTTTCCAATGAGTGAATGTAGTAATAAAGGATTGTATGTTGGGCTCACACCTCAGTTTAAGCCCTCTCGCAAATATGCGGATGTGCACAAGTGAGCCTTCATCTATGGGAAAAAAATATTAAACACTTTTGTGTGTGCATGTAGTTGTGAAAAACAAAAAAGAAATAGCCAAACAGCAAAGCACTGAAACATCAGATTTTACGTGGTTCGCCCTTTTGAACTGCATTTATGGGAGAGATGCAAACAATCTACTAAAAAAAATGGAACTTATGAAGATTTGATGGGGCAAACCAAGGAGCAATATCTCTTCTAGTGGGTTTCCTACTTCAAGAGGTTCTCCTTTTGATTTAAAAATCTCACTTTCTTTAAGAGGTTATTTGATCTCTGTTAGGGATTCTCTCTCTAGAGTAGTCTCAAGGGTTTTTCTCTCTTCACTTCCCTTTCTTTCCTATCTCTAGAAGACCAGAAATGAGGCCAACAAAACATATTGGTATGTGTTGATTAAGGTTAGGATTAACCATTTCCAATTATGTCACTTTCTTTTGGCCAAACCCCAAGGGTCCATCCCATTTTTCAAAATGTCAACAAGGTCCTTAACTCTTTGTGAAATTTTCATTGGGGGGCCTCTGTCATGGGACAAGACATCCAACAATCTTTCCATCTAGTCCATTGAGGTGGATTCATCATGGAAATAACTTGGTGCTCAATTGACACCCATGTTGGTCATGCTTCTTTATAGTTCTTGCTTGTTTATGGCCTAAGTCTGTTGTGCGCGGAAGCTCTAAACCTGATAGTTTTAAAACTTCCGCGCACCACAAGATCTTCATCTTCATATGTACGATGCATCCTTACAGGTATGAATCTTCTCTATCTACAATAATTTCTTCTCTAGAATATCCCGAATTCAATGGTAACACACATCAAGTGGATAACACTTTGAATGCTTTGGTGAACGATATACATGCCATATTTCAAGCCCAACTCTTTGAGGAATCACTTTATCCACAACATTCCCTTGTAGGCTTCTATGCTTGCAATGCATTCAGTCTCTATTGTTGACAGTGAAAGAAAATGACATGTATGATCTAGTCGGAGTATATAATAATAAATTTTTTTTTTTTTCAAATTTTTTTTTTTTTTCATGGTCTAGATCACTCACAAGAAGTCCTTTACAATATAACAATTTCAAATAAAATAAAATAAAATAATACAATAGGATCTCAAGAACTTGAAGCCATTCAAAACCACACTTTTCATTAAGAAAGAAAAGACACAATCTATGCTTGGGAATAAAAGATATAATAAATAAATATGGAAGAAACAAAAGAGAATGCTAGAAATTACCTCAACTAGGCTTAGTACACCCTACGTCGAATCTTCTCCTTCCGATGGTGCTCGAGATCTTTGATCGGTCTATTGATTTCTCCTTTTTATGGCAAAACCTAAACAATGCACATGGATCCCAATCTAGAACCACCCACCTAAAACCTCAATGCTTAGGCCTAATTCAAACACCTAGGCTTAATCTTTATGAAAGATAGAAATCAAGAAAGGAGGAAGAAAACTACTAGTTAGAGATGATCTATTTGCTGCCTACAAAATCACATAACCAAAACCTAGCTTGATTTAGAACTCATGAGAGAGATTCAATCTTAACCTAGCCTAGCTTGGGCGTGCCCCCCTTAGGATAGTTTGTGAGAGAGAGAGAGAGAAAGAGAGAGAGAGGTAAGCTAAGGTGGGGCGTGGCCCTTTAGATTTCTTGGAGAGAGAGAGAGAGAGAGAGAGAGTAACCTAAGTGGGGCATGCCCCTTAGAGAGGCTATAGAGAGAGAGATTCTATTTTAGAGAGAGAAGAGAGAGTAAGTAAGAGGTGTAGAGACAAGATGAGAGAATGATCTCTTTTATAGATTTTTATGCATTAGGGTTAGCCATAAACCCGTAGGAGCAAATCTTGACCGTCGATCTAATAAGACTTGTAGGGTAATAAATGTGAGCCGTCTATTCTCTAGATCTACCATCAAGAAACTAAAGAATGTGCTAAAACCTTATCCTCTCATTCTTAGACCTATTCTCATCAAATAAGTTAAATAAGGAAATTATCTTTTTACTTTCTCCATTAATAAATATTCATTCCCTATGTTTCAAATCAAATCTTCTTGATTAATAAGATATTCTAAAACTCAATATTATCATTCCTTAATGCAAGTAGGCTTCTCTCTAAAAATAAAAAGCCAACTAGCATGGGATGCCTCTCACCTTATTTAGTAAGAGAAGGCAATCTCCTAAGGGTGGTGCGTGCTACCCTTTGGTGGCCACTCATGGGCCGCACCCAATTGTCCCATGTGATTTAAATGGGTCTCCAATAATTATGGAGGGTCCCACATATTTTAGAAATAATAAAAATTGATTTTTAGATTGCTCAAATCTCTTAGTTTATTTACAACTTTAGAAATGAATTTTTCTTGTTTTATAAATCAAAACGACAAAATTAAAATATCATAAGATTCATAAAAATTTAAATAAACATTCTAAAAAACACATAACACAAAATTAATAAAATTAAATTAATTTTGATGGGAATATGATCCGAATAAGTCTAGGATTTAATCAATGCATAGGAGCACTCCACCTTCAACTGTGGATTACGATCCACACTAATTTTCTCAAACTGACACAACAGTTCTCATGACTTACAGTCCACTGTAGAGACTCATGATTGGACTGCCAAAGTCAATCAATGGGCTAGGGGACGTAATCTTAGTCTGTGGATTTCACGTTCTCCCCTAGAGACAAACTATGATCCATCAGACCATGACGCAACTATGACTCTATGGTGTATAGGGGTAATCTCTCTCACATATACACGTTTTACCCTTAATGGTAGATAACTATCTCAATACAGCTATCTATGTATATGCCGTGTGATGATACAACGATGAGGTTTTAGTTTTGTCTTTATAAACTATTTGTCACACACAAGGGTCACACAGTCCTTCGGCTCTCATCTGAGCATACTCCAACATCATCAAGGGCTAACCCACTAAACCCTCCTCAGTTTCATCTCTATGTCAAGTACCTTGGGTTTTCCAACTCGGCTAGCCTAGCATGTCAAGCCTATTGGGAGTATCGAAAAATTGTATTTACCTAGTATGGTCGATAAGACAACCACACTCTCACTGAGTTTATGATTCACTTATTCAAATGTTTATACAATTTCGCTTAAGGCCTTTAAATGTGACATAAACCCAAGTGGGGACTTTCTCGCTTAAGGCCTTTAAATGCGACATAAACCCAAGTGGGTACTTTCTCAATGTATCTTTCTTTTGACAACCATAACTTCTTAGCCTTCTTGTCACGAGAGATCTTCATGAATAAGATTTTGGGTGTGTGGTTTTTCAAGGCCTCCAACGCCCTTTTACCTTTGAGATCATATAGTGGATTTTGATTCCAACGAGAGCATGAAACCCAAAGGGGACCTAGTTTTTCATGGGGCCAAGGTGGTGTGGGCCATTTCATGGTGCCAAGGTGGTGTGGGCCATATAGTATAAGAACTCTGAGTCACAAAAACCTATGCACATAAGGATTAGGTATAAGGCCCAAGCCTACGATGGTTTGGGGTCATCTCTTGGTTGAGGTCACAAATATCCATGTGGTTAGGTTAGCGTACAACCTCCACGTGGGGAGGTTAGCCTATGAGGATAAAGTACAAAGCCTAGACATCTATATCACCATAGCATATGCATATGATAGTTATATTTTGAGAAGCTTTCTTCCCAAGGAAAGTTCTCAAGGTCGTGCACATGAGCATAAGAGAGGAAGCCATGCACTCAAGTGAGGTGTCTTACTTGTCCTCATGAATGCACCTGAAATCCATTTAAGATTCTAGAACTCCCTCACCTATTAGTCCACTTTAATGAATCAAGCATAAGCCCTTATGTAAGATGGTGAATCATGAGTTCATTGGGTCGATTTGAGAAAGCGAATGTGGATTTTGGGATAAGCCAAGAAGCCCTGACAATATGAGTTTATGGGCCCGTAGGTACCTAATTTCTCTTCATGGTTGTTTACGGGCCATGAAACCTTTTGAAAATGGTAAAATAAGGAAAATTATGAATACCCCCCACCCCCTAAAAATCAACTTTCTAGACATCCTACCCCCCAATACTTCTTGCATTATGCCTTGGACCCCAACTTTGTTTTTTCTTGTATTTACCCCCCCTCACCAGTCAAAAAGTCAACAAAATTAGAATGAAAATACCCTTACCCTCCCTCTACCCACCCTCTCTCTTTGCCCCTCTTCTCAAGCTCCCTCTCTCTACCGACCCTCTCTCTTTCTCTCTGCCTAAACTCCCTCTCTCTACCCATCCTCTCTGTGTCTCCTTCTACCCAAACTCCCTCTCTCTCTCTCTACCCATCTTCTATGTGTCTCCCTCTGCCCAAACTCCCTCTCTCTTTCTCTCTACCTGCCCTCTCTTTCTCTGTTTTTGTGGCTTCAATGGTGGTGGTTTAGAGAGAGAAAATGAGGAGAGAGAAGGGGAATGGCTTGGTGCATAGAGCAAGAATAATGGAATAGTACCATGGCACATTCAGCTGGCAGTGAGAAATGATGAAGAGTTGAGCAAATTGCTTGGAACTGTGACCATCACTAATGGTGGTGTTTCACCTAACATTCATAGCATCCTTTTGCCCAAGAAAACGCTAATATCTGGTGGCTCGAAGGCCTCTGCTGATGAATGAATGAATTGGCTTGAAGGGCTCTGTTGATGAATGAATGAATGAATTCATAAAGATTAGCGAGGATTTAGGGTTTCGATAATTAGGGTTTCAGGGCATTTATATTCTTTTCTGGTTCCTTTCCTTTTGATTTACTGTGAGTTGGGCACATGTAATATACCAAGGTAGTTAGGTATTCAAAACTGATTTCAAATCACGTAATCAATCATATGTTAGTGGAATGCATGTGTGATTTTTTACGTAAAAAAAAAATAGAGTGAGAGTAATAAATGAGGAGGAAAGAGATGATGGAATGAGCTGTAGCAGCAGCTTATATAGATATTGGTTATGAAGCAACTCTTGTTTTCTCTCTCTTCTCTTTCTTGTTTTGGGAGAGAGAAAGAGAGTGAGAGAGGGTGTAGAGAGAGAGAAAGGGAGTTTGGGTAGAGAGAAACATAGAGAAATGATGGGTATTGGGCAAAGAGAGAAAGAGAGAGAGGGAGTTTGGGCCGATAAAGAAAGAGAGAGGGCGGTAGAGAGAGAAAGAGCGAGGGCGATAGAGAAAGAAAGAGAGAGGGCGGGTAGAGAGAGAGAGAGGGTGGTGGAGAGAGCGAGAGTTTGGGCAGAAAGAGAAACACAGAGGGTGGGTAGAGAGAGGGTAAGGGTATTTTCATCCTAATTTTGTTGAATTCTTGATTGGAGGGTAAATACAAGAAAAAATAATGCTGGGGTTTAGGGTGTTCTTTAAAATAAACGCAAAAGTGATTTTTGGGACTTGTTCAAATCCTGAATAATTTTCTAGGGCCAAAACTAGCCTAGAAAATTTTGTTATGAAATTGTCAAATAAAGACAAATGACACACAACGTCGCTTAAATGACCAATGAGTCACATACATGTGTGAATGGGCTCCATGTGGCCCACACACTCCTGACATCATCATCACATCACAACATGGAAGGCCCACCATTTGGCCCTTGTTTTCTTGGTTACTTATCATAAGTGTGTTTCATTTTAAAGATAGGGGGGAACTTGGGAAGGAGCCAGCAATGTGGTGGTAGCACCCCCTTTCCACTCCAACTAACACTAACCCACTATCACCTTCAAAGAACTAACTTCTAAACTATTTGGAAAAATGGGTAGGGGCAAGTCTTTCCTACTTAATTACCCAACAAAAGATAGGAGGAACTTTTTTCACATGCGTTTTTTGTACATGTGAAAAAAGGTAACCTTTTTCTAGAAGAGACATCTCATGAAATTAGATGAATGACTTAAGACTTTTCTAATTTTGGCCTCCAAAAAGATACGTGTCACATGGAGATTGATCCATAGTGACGGCACAAGTTTTGCTCTCATTTGTCAACATATATGAGGCCATGTGAATTGGTTAAAGTAAGATAGAGAAGATCTTTGCCCCCTATTTTACCATGAAAAATGTTTATATAAGGGCGAGGCCCTAAACAATCAAATTAAGGTGCACCTAAAAAATTCATTAAAAGAAGTTTCTTTGACGCCCAAAAATCCTCAAATTGATCATCTCAACCGTAAGATGCAAAGACATGAAAAAAAGATGGATTTTTAAGTCTTGAGAATAGTACATCTTGTAATGCATTTCATACTGTTAATTTTCAAGTGTTCATATATCTGATCGATCTACACTATTTTTTAAGCTTTAAATTTTATAATTAAAGATGAAAATAAAATTTCAAGCCATCACAAATATTTTCAGTATTGAAACAACATATTTGAACACTATTTGAAGGAGCACCATATTTTGATTATTTAGGGCCTCGGCCTTATACAAACCACATCCTTCTATCATATCACATAATAGCCAAAGGAATAAAGGCTAAGTAAGGGGGCACTCCCCACCTTTTTAGTCTCCCTTAGTCTGTGATTGCTAGTTAAGGATGAATGACTTGGATTGGAGCCTCTCACCCCACAGGTCTCTTACATCAAAGACCCATATTTCGCATCCCAAATAAGAACCTTCTACACACTCCTTAACCCTATTCATACCCCTCACTTTACATCTCTTTAATGGAATGTTAAGCTGTTGAAATTTTGAGTGAAAAAATATTCACGCCCTACCTAAGAAAGAAAACTCTATGGTGTTGTACGTAGTATCTTGTGTAGTCCATAACCCATGACCCTCACCTAGACTATGATATTATATGCACCATACCCTAAACCATGGTTTCTTCTTTGGAGCATTATCCCACTCTCGAGCCAGCTAAAACACTATTTTATGGGTGATACAATAAATGTACTTGTATGATCTCCATTTGTTGTTTTACATGAGCTTTCTTGTTGCCTCCTTGTGCTCTCATGCTCTTTTCTTTTTTAATGTTAACACTGATTTCATTGATAGAAAGGGGTGTTACAAAAGGGAGTAACAAAGAAAGAAAAGGATGAGAAGAAAGAAGAGAGAGGGGGAGGGGGAGGGGGAGGTGGGAGGCGAGGGGGAGGGGGGAGGAACAAGGAGGATTAAGAGAAAGCTAGCCTCACCAAACTGTCAGCGTCTCCAATTATTTTCTCTATTGATGTGGCAAAACAAGACCTCTTTACAAAGGTAGCAAGTGAAATCTTGTCCATAATAGAGGTCCAATTCTAGGGAGTCTGATAAGGACGGGTGCACCACTTGATAACATTAGCAGAGTCTCCCTCTATAATGATGTCGGCATGGTCCTCATGTAGCTTTAGGACTCCTTTAACAGCCCTTAGCAGAGCCTCATTGATGCCACAAAAGTTAAGTTGGCCATTGTAAGTGTAGATGACATCTCAGTGAGCATCCCTGATAATGCTACCATAACCCGCTCTATATGCCTTTGGTCTAACACTACCTTTAGAGTTCAACTTAAGCCAACCTACTGGTGGAGGTGTCCACCGTGAAGATTTAACTACTTTCTTGGACTGAATGAAGAGAAGATCAACAAAATTGGTGCAAAAGAATTCTTTAGGATCTTTTTAAATTCAAATATGCTTGAGCCCACTATACTATTGACCTCCTTACCCCTCGATAGATATCAGAAAATTAGCAGGAGATCTCGACAAAAATCCTAGAATTGCGTTCTTTCTACAAGGACCACAACATAGTAGTAACTAAAATTCGCCAAAGATGAATTCCTATCTTTGGGAAGGGGGTTAAGGATAAAGGCAAAAAGTTGTTGGATGTTCTCAGGCTTCACCCATTGCTAATTAGAGATGCTAAAAACCCAATTCCAAAAGGGACCAACAAAAGGACAGTGTATGAACAAATGGCTACTATTTTCTGCCTCTTGTTTACAAATGATGCATATATTTATCAAGATCTTCCACGTCTTCCTCAACTTATCCCTTGTAAGAATGCTATCTTGTTCCAAAAGCCATAGAAAGGCCTTAAACCTTATGGGTGCTTTAATTCCCCAAACTTTAGTGTTTCTATTGCTTGTCTCGAAAACTCTCATTGCTGGCCTCTTGATACAAGGACTTGACTCTGAAAGAGCCGCATGGTGTGAGCTCCCAAATTAAGGAATCATGTTTGCTAGAGAAGTAAACAAAAGAATGAAGTTGTTGCAACATGGACAAAAACTACTGTTCAATGGTTGCATCTACCCTTCTCACCCTAAGATCAATCTTCCTATTGCAATTAGACATTTGCCCTTCGACCGTTTCAGAGAGAAATGTCTATGGGACGATGCCCAATGATAAACATCTGGGTATTGCAATATGATGGAGGAGTTACCCAATCATTTCCCAGACCAAAACTTGGTTGTAACACCATCACCCATCTTCATTATGTTATAAGCGAGAAAATGATCTGAACATAATCGATACATTTCCATATCATAGAAGAAGATCGACCACGTATAAGTTTCTTGGGATAGAGACCACACTGATATGTGCCATATGTTATACGTCATTTTTGGCGTACCCTAGTCCCTCGACTGAGTAAAGAGAGCCAGCTACAACCTAGTCGCAACGGTCCACAAGATACAGCCGCGTGGGGGTAGTAGTTGATAATAAGCCTTGAATTAGAAAGACCAAGGGAAATCACCTGCATGCTTAAAGGGAAAAATCTTATGTCACCGTCGTGTACACAAGGACTTGATAGTATGTCGAGTGGCCCCTATCAAAAGAGATAGGCCTGGGCTCAGTCGGGTCAACCCAGCGGCCCTAAGCCCGAAACCATCACATAGTAGGGCAGAGGCACGCCTCCATCGTACGGCCTCAACTGATTAGTCGTCGGCCATGGAGATTTTCGGCCACCCTTCAACAAGCTCGCAACTCCTTACCTACAGCTAGAGAATGGCCAAAAAGCCTCGAACGACGACAAAGCCTCGGCGGCCCTATCATCCTGTTGCACAAAATAGAAAGAAAGCAAGTTCCCCCTGCAAAGGAAGAGAGGTGGTCAGAACCCATGGACGCCAAAATCTTAAAAAATACATTTAGGCCTCCACAGAGCACTCAGCCGAATAAGAATCGGAGCCAAAAGAACATCTCTAAGAAGAAAACCCAAGCCAACACGACGCCGACAGCAGAAAAAGCCCTGGAACCCAAGGTCACATAAGAAAGCCAAGATCCCCTGTCGTCGGAATCCCTTTTCCGGTGAACTCTTGAAAACCCGAAAAATACCACAAAAGCAGAGACCAAAAAGAGCCAAAACATGGACAAAACGATGGAGAAGACTCCCCTTTGCACTCGCTATCAACACAAAGCATAGAATGCCACAAATCGAGTAGAACAGGCCATGGAAGAGTTCACGGAGCCGGCCAAATTCTCTTCCCCACGAAAGAGTTTGCCACAACACTAACAAAAGGTATCAAAATGATCACGATAAAATAAGCTTCAAGAATATGATGATAGATTGTCTGAATCAATACTGTAAGAATCCGAAAAAATCTCTCGAAGTTTAACAATGACGGTCGGCCTCTCAAGAAGGGATGATTGTCATTTACATAAAAGATTGTTAAGGGCATTTTGATCATTGTACCCAATTTCAGGACTTTATTTTAATTACTTTTAATTGTATTTAGGCTTGATTTTTGAGTATCCACCCCTGTTTGGTGAGAACTCTATATAAACGAGTCTAAGGAAATTGTAAAAGGGAGGGGATTACAATTTATCAAAGAAAAGGGCATTACACTTGCTTGTCTCCCTTTCTAACCCTAGCGTCTTGCAAAAAGGAGAGAAAAAACTTTTACAAGAGAGGAAATACCCTAAACCGTGCGGGCACGCACTTCTCTTCTCTTGAAAACACTTAACGCTTCAGAAACTTTCTTTCTCTTCTGCCAAACACGCAATCCCGTGTCCACGCAAGATCGCGCGAGCGTGAACAAATCAAAAAGGGTCTCAACCCACGCACATCCCCTCTAGACGAGTCGACACAGAAGAGAAATATCAAAGCATCAATTGAAACTTAAGCGCGAGAGAGGAGGAGAGAGTCAATTAGCGTCTGAAGAGAGTCCCTAACCAAACCGCATTGGTCAACAGCTGGAGGGCTTTCATAATTGATCTAAGAGGGCAAGCTGCCTAGATGTGTCCCACAAACCCGCATCGACAAGGTAAGCCAATTGACCTTCTCTCGTCGTAAAATCTCTTTCTTTTTTGGTAGCCTATCCGCCCTCAAGAAAGCTCGTGCACTCATGTCAAAATGCGTCATGCACGCCAAGATCTCCGTGGTTGTTTGAGAGAGTATTTCTCCCCTCGCGCCCCATGCGAGGGTAAAGAAGGAAAATCAGGCCCCGACCACCATATTAGAGAAAATCACTCTCTGCCACTCCAATTGGGGTTCTTGACTAACTCTCCACCATCACTTGGCAAGTAATGCATCGTTTATATGTTTCAGTTTGTGAATCTCCAAGCCCCCATCTCTTTTAAGCCTACAAACTTTTCCCCAACTAACCAAGCTATACTTTTGACCATTGTTAAGCCACTCCATAAGAAATTCTGCATTAATGACTCCAACTATTTAAGAACCGAGGCACAGTGCACAGTAAATGGGTAAATAATAAACAAGGGTGTTGTCAAGAGTAGAGTTAATCAGAATAATTCTACCCCCCAAAAGAGAGATATCTCCCCTTCCACCCATCTATTTATACTTGAAACGCTCAACAATAGGGTTTGATACTAACTTGGGAAGTCTACCTTCTGTTAGAGGCACTCCTAAATATTTGGAAGTGAGGTTTTCTATTTCACAGCCTAGCCACATAGCCCATCTATTCAAATCATCATTGACGCAATTAGTTACAATAATTTTGGACTTAGAGGGATTTATCTTAGCCCTAGAGTTAAGCTCATAACACTTGATAAACAACCAAATATATTGTACTTGCTCTAGGGAGGTTGAGGTGAGAAGTAAAGTATCGTCTGCATACTGTAAATGAGAGATAGAGTTCTCACAACCCTGAATCTTGAGGTCTTCAATAAGATTTGATCTCATTGCCAATCTCATCATAAGACTAAAGGATTCCCCTACTAAGGTTATAAGGAAAGCGGATATAGAGGGATCACCTGTCTTAATCCTCTTGTAGCTTGAAAGTAACTACAAGCCTTGCCATTGATAATAATAGACATATGGGTTGAAGACAGACAACCTTTGATCCATCTCATCCAAGTCAACCTGAAGCCTATGAGCTTTAGGATGTCATTCAGGAAGTCCCACTCCACCCTATCATAAGCTTTTTCGAAGTCTAGTTTGCAAACTATACCCTTAGAAACATCAACCCCTGTGGAATGATTCATTCTTGGGCTACTGAAATTCCATCGGCGATCTGCCTACTTTTTATAAAAACAGATTGAGGACCTTCAACTACCAGGGAATTGATATTTTTCAATCTATTAGCTAGGACTTTAACAAGAACCTTGTAAACCGAAGAAGCTAATCGGTCTAAGGTCTTGAAGTGACTCCAACTGCTGCTTCTTTGGGATGAGGGCAATGAAAGTAAGAGCTTTATTGACCGTAGCATCCGAATGGAAATCTTCAAAGACATGCATCAAATCCCCTTTGATAACATCTTAAATTCTTGAATAAAGGCCACTTGGAACTCGTATAGACCAAGGGATTTATCGCTTAGTAATGAGAACACTGCCTCCTTAACTTCTTCAATCGAGAGAGGAATCTCCATCTTCAGAGCTCTGACATAATCGAGCTTTTTAAATGCGAGTTCCTCTGGAGAGAAGGGAAGTTTGTCTTGCAAAGTGACAGCATTCTTGAAGAACTCGAAAATTAGCCACTTCCTTATCATCCCTATCTCCCTCTTGTGCACTAGGAAGTTGAATTATTCAACCTCTTTTTAGAATGGGCAATAACATGAAAGTACTTGGTGTTGTTATCTCCCTCCTTAATCCATTTAGATCTCGGTTTCTAGCACCAAAAAATCTTTTGGAGTCTCAGTTGATCGTACAAGTCTTTCTTGAAAAGATCTCTCTATACTTTCTGGTTTAAGAAAACACCCCCATTAAGCTGCGTTAATTGATTAAGAGCTGAGATTTGAGATTTCGATTGTGCAACTCTTGCATTAACATGACCAAACTTTCTAAGTTATCTTTCAAATGATGTTTCAATATATAAGTTTTTGAGCCAAAACGTGCCTCCCCACCTCCTCACTC
Organism: Amborella trichopoda; assembly: GCF_054954075.1. Taxonomy (NCBI): domain Eukaryota; kingdom Viridiplantae; phylum Streptophyta; class Magnoliopsida; order Amborellales; family Amborellaceae; genus Amborella; species Amborella trichopoda. The sequence goes on from NC_142348.1 coordinate 41,604,776, forward strand.
TAAACCTTGGACTATTGAGTTTTTCCACACCGATAACATCTCTGATCTCAACGAACTATCCTCTAACCACATCAATTCAAATCTAAATGGCGAAGGTCCAAAAGAGTCACTTGTCAAATCCATGAGCAGGGGAACATGATCTAAGGTCATGTGGGGAAGTGCTCTCACAAAAGCTTTAGGAAAGAGGCAATCCCATGTATTATTGATTTGTACTCCATCAATTATGGACATCTGAGGAGAGATGGCTAAATTAGTTGTCCAAGTGTATACCGTGTTGTTCACATTCATGTCAATTAGGCCATGAGAGATAAAGAAGTTATTAAAATTGTTCATTTCGGGCAATAATTGAGTCCCTCCACTACATTCAGAGGGATACCTAACTTGGTTATAATCATCGGCCCCACACCAGGGAAATGAGGATTGTGAAATTAAACTGGAGAATTCCAAAAAAAAAAGTACTTTTTTCACTAATTATATTGAAGTACTTTTTTCATTAATTATATTACAGCCATATACATCGGTGAGGATCCATGGGTTCGAGAAAAAGCGGGAACCCTTAACCACAGAATGGTCCCATAAGACTAAAAGTCCTCCAGTGAGACCAACCGAAGCGAAAAACAAGAAATCCAAAGGGCCATAGCACCAAAAAGAGCAATGTAGGGTAGCATCAAGGGTGGTAAGCTTGGTTTCCTGGAGGAGTAAAATATGCGGTCGGTGTGAATAAATGAGCCACTTCAACAATCTCCTCCTCAAATCTCCCCCAACCCCCTGACATTTCAGGAGATTATCTTCATGTAGACTTGAAGTCCCCCCCCCCTGGTGACTCTAGAGGAGCCAGTAGCAAGGGGGTCAAAAACCAACTAAATCTCGTCTCTCTTCAAGGCGTCTTCAACAACTTTAAAAGTGCCCTTGAATTGAACCCCCATCATTTGAACCATCTTGGTAGCCTTCTCCCAAACCACCTTCTTTTTCTCTACCTTGCTGGGCATCCAGTTACGGATGCACGAGGAAAGATCCTCAAAAGAAGAAGAGTCAGAAGACTCAGTGACCACAATAGGAGGAGTGTAGGGGGATCTGACAATGAATAGAGCCTTGAAGAGATCCTCCGCTTTAGCTTCTAGGGATGGCATCGAGACAGAAATATGGCCCCATAAGAAGCTATGGTCCCAAAGTGAGAAATTCATCTTAGAAGCCCCTTCAGGGAGATCGTTAAATGTGGTTGGGTCGATGATCTTGATGGGCTTTTCCTGTGAGAGTTCAATAATGGTAACCCTCTGGGTAGTCATGGTGGGAGGTTTGAGTCAAGGAGAAAGACAGCTAAAGGGAGAGAAGAAGACAAAGGAAACGAGAATGAACCAGAGGGAAAAGCTGTCTTTTGGTTCTCTTGTCTCAATCAAGGGTCCTTCTATAAAAGGCAACTGGGATACTAAAAGACACCAATTGATTAAGCAGAGACATGCCTTTTGATAGCACCGCCTGGAGGAGAGAATGTGACATCTCGATCTGATCACCATGCATTGGGACCGTAAAAGCCCTCCTCATAGATTGTGATCTCGACATCTGGGCCATCAAATCATACTTCCCTATAATACCATCTGCCTTGTTGGGAAGAAAAGATTTGGGAGATCGCGAGGAGCCACCTGGAGCAAAACTTTTGATTGGACGTGGCTTAGGGACCGTCCGATCTGAGGCTGATGAGCTGTGCTGGCGAGACGTCTCTCCATGCTCCCACTGCCCAAAGGGATCAAAAGCATTGACCACCTCGATAACCGGCGCTTTTCCATACATGAACTTTTTGCCTGGGTCAGCCAAAAAGGTTGGTGAAGATCCACATGTCGATGCCTCCATTGAACATGTGTCAAAACTAGGAGCCTTTACCCGCCACCCTTTTTTGGTCTCCTTTCTGCCCCTTTTGAAATTTCTCAATGGTAAGTTCCTCCTTCTTTTCTTAGTAACCAGGTGTCATCGACTCTTTTTGTGAGCTAGTTCCTTACCCTTTATGGATAAAACTTCTCTCTCCTAGGAAGGAGCCACCGAGGAAGATCAGCTCTGGAAGTGGCTTGGGTAGGGGAGGGACAAGCTTTAGGGATAATGGAAACCTTAAAGAACTTACCATAAAACTTAAGCACAATGACTATGGGATCTCAATTCTGAGGATAACATCAACTTTACTTGAAGAATACCCAAGCTGAAGCCTGTGGTGATAAACAATCAATCTGGATAAGTTTACTGCATTATTGAAGGATCCTTTCAAAAACCTCCTTGGTCCAAGTCTGAATGGGGATACTTTTAACATGAAGCCAAGAGAATGTAGGTTTGATAAGTGAAAGATTTGCTTTAGATTTCCACCACTATAAAGTTATAGGAGCTCTGTGAATTCTTCAAAACCTATGTTTCGCAACCTGACTAGCATCCACCTTAGAGCCAAAAGAATAAGATACCTAATTCCAGGGATGGATCTGCTCACAACTTTTCATTCCCACACCTTAAAAGCCCATTCTTGGAACTGGCTAACATCTGCAATAGGGGGGCAAAAATATCCCACCATGGCCAACTCCAGTTTAGCCACCCAGTGGACCGAAGCTGCGGGGGCTGTGGAAATAACTTTGGGATGCTTTGCCCTAACTTCCTTCTCCAGTGGTGCTTCCCCCTTAAGCCCGAGAGAAGCCGAGCCCCAAGTCTTACTGTCATTTTAACCTCCATTTTCCTTGCACATATGAAAGGGCTAAAACACGGTAGTTACCTATTCTTCTCGAAGCAAAATTCTGGACTCTTACCACCGAAATGAGAGTCAGAGGGAGCGTCACAGCTCCACGAGCCAAGAGCTCTATACCTCATATCTTCTTTGGTCTAAAGACTTTTCCATTGTGCTCTCATTCTCCATAGCCATAAGTTTCAATTGTCTCCAAATTGTTTAGACCATGCGAGAGAGTTTTAGAATATACACATTGTTGTTGTATCAGTCCACCCAAGTGTCCAAAGAGAAACATGGTAAGTTCTTATTGGCTTCCCACTTGTAGGTAGGCTATGGGGCCCTTTTGACCTGCACTATTGAGGAGGAGATTTGGTATTGGGGTGTACTATGTTCTGTGAAGGTGATCTTAGGAAATTTTAGGCAAAAATTCATTTCCCCATAGTTCATGACTTGTATTTCTACGTTGGTTTATGATTTGCAATGTAGGAAATTGAATTGAAGTGGATTTGTTGAAGTTTGTAGGTGTTTGATATAATTCTTCATTGACGTATAATTCCAGAGTTATTACGACCTTTGTCTTAATTTATGTATCAATAATAAAGAAATTTTGGTTGTGACGTGTAAAGGTTGTATGAGGATCAAGTGCACAAAATTTTTAGGTTATGTGCACTTGCATCTCTACCTTATAGACCAATACAAGATTTGTTCAGCTGCAACTAAGTCTTTCATGGCAAAGGGCTTGCTCAACTCTTGCCTCAACTTGTCAATCATGCCATTATCTTGACCGATAATCAACAGGTCATCAACATATAATAAAATGATGATAAAATCACTATTAGAGAACTTGGCGAACATACAATAATTTGAGGTTGTTCTCTTGTAGTCAATTCTACATGATGGAATCAAACTTCTTGTACCACTGCTCTTGAGCCTGTTTCAACCCATATAGGCTTTTCTTCAACTTACAAACCATGTGTTCTTTTTTTATTTTACCTTAAACATTTTGGTTATTCAATATAGATCTCTTCCTTAAATAAAAATGGAGAAAGGCAGTCTTGATATCCAAACACAATCTATAGATTCAAGCTTGCAACCAAACCTAACAGCACATAAATTGATAACATTTTCATCATGGAAAAAAAAATTTCATCAAAGTAATTGCCTTTCTTCTGACTAAAATCCTTCACAATCAGCCTTGCCTTGTACCTTGGTTGTTAGCTCTTTTCTCAGCCGTTAGCTTGAATACAACTTATTCTTCAGTATCTTCTTTCTCTTAGGCAATTGACCAGATCATAGGTATGGTTCATACGAAAGGAATCTATTTCCTATTGCATAGCTTTAACCCACTTGTCCTTGTATTGATCAATCTAAGCTTCCTGGTAGCTTTTAGGTTAACCCCTTTAGTGTACAAGACATACTCTATATGTTCAAGGGTTTGTATTCCCTAGGGGACCTTCTCATATCAATTGCAAGTGACCTTTGATGGATAGGTTACTTCCTTGCTTCAGATCATCTGGAACACTAGCATGTCACTCCCCTAGGATTTATGCAGTTGCTCTTCTTCTTGCACCTCTCCCCGTCTTCATCTTGCACCATGGTGGTGGGAACATTAACTGGACTTTACTAGTCATTGAGGATTTGTGGCTTAACTAGCTTCTTCGTCACATATTCAATTATAAAGTTTTCTAGATGAACTGCATTTCTACTCCTAATCACCTTTCAGATTCTCAGGGTCCCATAGCATTAAGATGAACTCTTCATCCAAGTATCCCAAGAAGATGCACGTGAGCATTTTTTTCATTTAACTTGAATCTTTGCTTATTGCGCACATGCACAAATGCCTTCACCCAATATCACTACCCAAAAGAAATGATTGAGATCTATTTATAAGGTATCATGTTGTGAGGAACTGCTTCACCCACGTATGACTTTGGCAATTAGGCGGTAGATAGCATATGCTCCTTATGGTACAATTCGTTCTCTTAGCTACACCATGATGCTGAGGGATATATGGCACTATTTTCTCATACCTTATGTCTTAGCTACAGCATGATGCTGAGGGATATATGGCACTATTTTCTCATACCTTATGTCTTAAGATAGTTGCCTTTGGACACGTTGAGGTGTAGTCTCTCCTATTGTCTCAACAGAATCACGTCAACAACTTGCATGTCTCTCTTTCCACCTTAGCATGGAAGTTCCAAAGATCTCAAACACATGATGTTTCGATTTTATAAATATTCCTATACCTTTCTTGAAGCATGATGAATGAAAGTTACTAGGAACTTCAAAGAACACATTAGATTAAGAGGGAACACATACTCTAAAACAGAGACCCAAACTGCCATTAATGGGGGGGTTTGACCTTGATTTATGAGTTCAAAGTCTTTGGCATAATCTTTTTTATAACATTTATTAAGTCTTCATCATTAAAAGAAAGAAATTAAAATACAGAAAAACATCCTGGAGTCTACTAAACTCATCCAGGCTTTTTAAAGAAATCAAGCAACTAAGCTTATTGCTTGAGTTTTTGAGCCGTGGAGTTTTTTAGAGCGGTATATGGTAACTAAACTGGCTCAAGCCACAACCAGGCCAAGTCACTTTGGGGTAGTCCTACATGCTCAGCTTGACTTTTTGCACATTTACATGTTGTACGAATGTGCACAACCATGTCTACACAGGCAGGCATACATGAGTGTGCAAGAGTGCATCTATCCAAGTATGTTTGATGAAAATTCGGCTTTATTTTGCTAGTAAGCCACACCAGATTGATGCAATTAGATACATAATATCTGCAGTGTAAACATGGTATAGGGGAACGTATTAAAAAAAGGGCAAAGAGATATCCATTTTCTTCAAGAATTAAACAAGAACCTCTCAGTTATTCAACCATACAACACAACCCCAGAGGACCTACAAAGCTCAGAGCTTTCCCAAATAAAAACTCGCAGACTATTAACATGAAAAATGTCACCTTCATCGCAGAAACACTTGAAGTCCCATATTCTTTTTAACACAAGTAAATGGAACCCAATTCTTCCTCACAGGCACAAAATTCTGACAAATATTTAGAGAAACTGCCACATGTGCAAAATAATAGACAAATTTCAAAGTGCCTTACCCCTCATCTGATTCTAGTGAGATAATATCCAAAGCATATCCTAGAAGAAGACTGCAACAGCTTTTTCCAAACAAACGAAGTTAAAAGTTCTCTCCAAAATTGACTTCCAGCTCAAGATATCTCTGAGGTGGTTTTAGTTTTGCCTTCGGTACTTGAGTACCAAAGACGAACAAACCAAAGAGTTCTCCAAAGCCCACCATTTGCAAAATGTGGAATAAGTATACGCCCCCAATAAGGATAGTATGGCCCAAGAAGCTTGAGCAATGTGAAAAAAGCTCCAATAGCAACTAGATGCCAGGGAAAATCTCCTTCCTGTAATTTCAATCATTTGTGATTAACAACTCAACGGTACAAACATCAGTGAAAACTTCTAAAATCAATATTAATAAACTTTTACAACATAAAAGGAGGCCTCTAAGAGATACTATAAACATATTTTCTATGTAAAAGAACTAAATAACTTCTAACCTGGAGATCTTTGGATACTTCCACTGAAGCTTCCTTCAGTACCCCTGCCACAAAAATCCCAGCCAATAGGGGAAGGGGTATAAGGGTCATCTTCTGCTCGTGTGCACAGTAGGACATCTCGCTTAGTGATGAAACTGCTAGTAATGGTATGCACAGAAATTTAGCTACCCCATATATTATCCCCACAATAAGTTGGACATAATTAACAAAAGCTTTCTTCCATGGGAAGATTTTTATAGGCTCAGGAAAACTTTCCCAAACCTTTCGGATTTCACCAATGGCCTGATCTAACTTTATCTTTTTGGAATCTCCAGAATCGCTTGCAACCATATTCATGGATGATCGAATAGCATGTCTAGGGTGTCGGAAATACAAGGGTTGAAATACAAGAGAAGTGGATAGAAAATAACGAGAATTAGCTGACCATCCCTGTATACAAAAAGGAAATATAAAAAGAGTCATTTTTATGGGTAGTACATACTGCTTGGAGAAATATCAAACTATGATGACAAAATAGAAGTTGCTAAGGAATCATGTGAAAAAGACAAGTGAGGAGAACTGCCCTGACAAGATAGTGGAATTTGAAGTTTTTCAAGCATGTATACGTTTACAATGTTTCAGTTAGCTGCTCAAGAAAATAATGGGAGGCAGCAAAAGCAATAGAAACCAATTTCTCTTCCTTATTCTCATTGTGTAGTGGAAGAGGATTAAAAGTTAAGGCTCATACAACATTCCAAACTGTCTAGAAAAGAAAAAACATATATTCATAAATATCCAAAAAACGATATTCCATTTTCTTTTTATTTTGGTCTTTTGTGTGGGTAAGAACGTGAAAAAAAGCAAGCTTCAAAAGGTGATCCATACCTAGAAATTTCAGGTTAGAGCAATACATCTATAAATTAAACAACTGATATTAATTCGGTTTTGGCCCAAAACAACAGAGCAAAAAAAACGGTGTAAAATGGAGCACTTCCAAATTGTAGAATGAAGAGAACGTGAATCATTTGGGTTGGACTAAAAAAATGGAGGTTAGAAAAATAGCGCATCCATGCATGTGTTTGTGTATGTGTGTGTGTGTGTGTGTGTGTTAAGAGGGCCGGAAAACATTATTGTTTAAGAAAAACATAATAAACATTTCAAGTCACAATGTAAGTAGTCATATACTAAACCACTTTTTTTTTTTTTTTGATAATCCATATACTAAACCACTTAAAAAAATAAAAATTCAAATATCAAACTAATATTAGTATCTTGTCCGTGATCAAAGGTTATATCCAACTAGCCACAATAGATAGATAAAAATGATAAGGAAAGAGAAATTTTACGAAATTTTTAAAATTTCTTTCTAATTTTTTATAATAATATCTTTTTTAATAACTGGTGACAATATATTAATGAGTATATGTAAATTTTTAAAGACCCACAAGATGTGGAAAAAAGGCAGCCCACATGTAGAGTGCTCCACAAAGCTATACTACAATATATAAAAAGTAGTCTGGGCCCAGAACCAAGACAGGGGGCCCGAAAAGTATAGCAAAGAGAGAAACAGATCGAGCAGAGATAGGGACACCAAACGAGAAAAAAAAGAGAGAGGCAGAGAGTTAGAGAAAAGATGGAGATGCTAAAGGGGGAGAGAGAGAGAAGAAACAGTTTCAGGCCCAGGTTCGACAGAGGTGAGGAAACAAAAGGAAAAAAGAGAAAAGGAAGGGGTAAGACATATTGAGAGAGAGAAAGTGAGAGCACATGGTGAAAAGGTGAGGTAGAGAAGGGGGGGTTGGAGGGCAAGAAAGCAGATTTTGAAAGAATGTAGAGAGAGAGGAGCGGAAAAACACTGTCTACATTTCTCCATTTGCAGCTTTTTTGGCTAATGCGTCCGATTATGTATACACTTCCTGCCACGTATGATGGAAGGCACCTGATAGTGGCCAGCAACATGTGAAAAAAGTGATAAAAAATGAGTTAGTATCCAAGGGCATAAGGATTCTCCTGAAGAACATGATAGAATATGAGCGATTTACGTAGGGACACGGTTTGGAGGGCTTTATTACCATTTGATGACATTTTTCCCATAAATTACGAGGACCACCACCCCCCTCCCCCCCCCGGCAGCTTTTTATTTTTTGCCTAAGTTGCCCTCCTATCCGGCAATAACAACGCCGAACAGGAGGGCCTATTCTTTAATATGCCATGTACAATCACATATGAGTTCGTTTATGCACATGGAAGTGTTTCTATTTTGTTGGGCCATATATGGTGCTAAGGGGGGACCAAGTTGTACATTTAGTCCTACAGTAGGAGTACTTTTTTAGAAGGATTGGTTTTGAACTTTCAATAATTGAATCTCACTCCTCTATGAAACTTTAGTACTATGCAAAAAGTGAGTCATGGACCCCTACTTCACCTACAAAAAACAAAATGAGAAAAAAAAATGGGAAAAGAGAAAAATTCTAATAGGTAATGCCTTCATATTGCGATCCGTCAATCTGGAATGTTTCGAAATTTCATGTTATAACAATCTTTCTAACAAAGTGCTCCTACTGTAGGACCATGTACAACTTGGTCCCCCATCAGCACCATATATGGCCCAATAAAATAGAAACAGTTCTCCCACTGTAGAACCACATGTACAACTTGGTCCCCCATTAGCACTATATGTAGCTCAACAAAATAGAAACAATTCCATGTACGTAAACGAACTCATGCATGATAGTGCTTGGCCTATTAAAGAAGAGGCCTTCATGTCCGGCATTGTTATTGCTGAACAGGAGGGCAACTTAGGCAAAAACAACAGCCGTAGGGGAGCTGGGAGGTCCTCGTAATTTAGAGAAGAAATGTCATCAAGTGGTAATAAAACCCGTCAAACCATGTCTACATAAATCGCTCATATAATAGTCATTAAATACCCCAGTCTTAGTTAGATCTATTGAGTCCTTTGAGAAATGCACTGGCTTCGGCCCATGTAGAGTCTCCAATTCCGATGTGGGTAGAAAAGGATGAGAGAATAGTTCCAAGTTTCCCCTGTCCCATAGGCCGAGGTTTCCCAGAGAGCATCCAAATACATTGAGCATAATGAACCCTTCAGTTGTTGGCTTCCAAAAGGTCAACCATGAAGGTCATGATGGTTTGGGTAGGAATATTGGGCCAATGTGATTCAAAGTCACAACTTCAAAAAAAAAAAAAATCTGATTCAAAGTCTGTCTTGGAGAAACCTTTGAGGACTTTAAAAATTTCTAGTTCAGAAGGATGTGAGGTAATCTGCAGTGGCTGTTGCATTTCTCTTTATCTATGAAACATGCGAGTGTTTCTCTCCCTCCAAATAGTCCAAAGGGTCTCTAAAATGGAGGCTCTTAAAAGGAAGATGCCTGCCGAGAAAAGGGAGGGGAGCACAGATGATTGATGGAGTTTGGGTTAACTCATTACCAGTTGAAGGCTTGGAGATGTTTGGCCGAAACAATATAAGCATAGTTGCAGTGAAGAAACAGGTGGTTGTGTTTCTTCATCTTCCCCACAAAGAAAGCATCATTTTGGAGGGTACACTGGCCCAAGGTTAAGATTCTATTAGACATCACTAGACAGGTGAAGATTATCTATGAAACATGCAAGCGTTTCTCTCCCTCCAAATAGTCCAGAGGGTCTCTAAAATGGAGGCTCTTAAAAGGAAGACGCCTGCCGAGAAAAGGGAGGGGAGCACAGATGATCAATGGAGTTTGGGTTAACTCATTACCAGTTCAAGGCTTGGAGATGTTTGGCCGAAACAATATAAGCATAGTTGCAGTGAAGAAACAGGTGGTTGTGTTTCTTCATCTTCCCCACAAAGAAAGCATCATTTTGGAGGGTACACTGGCCCAAGGTTAAGATTCTATTAGACATCACTAGACAGGTGAAGATTATCTATGAAACATGCGAGTGTTTCTCTCCCTCCAAATAGTTCTAAAATGGAGGCTCTTAAAAGGAAGATGCCTGCCGAGAAAAGGGAGGGGAGCACAGATGATCGATGGAGTTTGGGTTAACTCATTACCAGTTGAAGGCTTGGAGATGTTTGGCCGAAACAATATAAGCATAGTTGCAGTGAAGAAACAGGTGGTTGTGTTTCTTCATCTTCCCCACAAAGAAAGTATCATTTTGGAGGGTACACTGGCCCAAGGTTAAGATTCTATTAGACATCACTAGACAGGTGAAGATTAAGACCTTATGGGGGGTTTTTGTGAGTGTCATGCTATGATATGCTTGGATGGTGGGCTAGAGGTCTTAGAGTCAAGTGCTTGTAGAAAGAGGCAACCATGAAGGTGCCTGAGTGTGTCTTGGCACAGACCACTTGTCACAGCTAGACCAATTGGTAAAAAAGGAAACCAACAGACAATAAATGCTAGGAGGTCGTCATACTCATAGTTATGTAGAGGTCTCCTGAAGATGGGAACCTGGGTATGGTTTTGGGTACTGTATTCTATGAATTGTAACAGGGCATTGGGGCAGTTTGCCATAGCAAAGAGGTTTGGCCAGGTACCTTTTAATGGTTGGTGACTGATCCAAGTGTGGAACCAGAAAAGGACCTTGGCTCATGTATTAACTTTGAACCTGATGAAAGGCATGAAACAATTACAACAGGCAAAGAAATTTTCAAAAAACTCAGAACAAGGGTATCCTGACCGAAATCCAAACCAAATTATTGGTGCCATATATTTGGAGAAAAAATTGCCAGAGAAGGTCATGTCGGTTGGTAAAGCACCATGAACATTAACTAGGAGGGCCCAGTTCATATACTTAGGACGGTGGATGCCTACCCCTCCCATCTTCTTAGGTGTGCAGATTTTCTCCCAAGATACCAAATGGAAGTTTTTCTTAGAATTGTTGCTTGACAAGAAGTGGTTCTTCGGTATAGACAATGCTCACAGACATCTCAAAAAGATACATGAAATAGATGGGAATGTTAGAAAGAGTTGCTTTAAAGAGGCGGACGTACTGACCTAAAGATAATTATGTGCTTTACAAATGGCAAGCATTTTTGGAATTTTTCACAATAGGATCCCAAAGTCCGCTATGTGGGTCTCACAAACAGAGGGGTAGACCAAGATACTTGACTAGGAGTTGGCCCACCCCATAACCATGTCTCTTGGCAAAGTTCAGGAGCTTTGGTAACAGCCATACCCATAAGTGTGGATTTGGCCATGTTGATTTTCATACCTAAAGCCGATCCAAAGCCACTATGGAAGAGCCATAAATTGTTAACTTATTATTTCCATCAGAGAAAACAAGTGTCTTATGTATATTATAGGTGACAAATTTCATTCCCTACCGAAGCCAGAAAGGATGTTGCTATGGAAAAGTCTGGAAAGAGATCTACCAAAAACCTCAACAAACATAGCGAACAAGAAAGGTGAAGGGGATTAACTTGGGGGTGAGCTTTTGGGGTACCATTAACTAGGATGGAGAAAGAGGAACAAGAGAACCATCCGAACATCCATTTCCTCTAAATATTTCCTAATCTCATTTTGCGAGGTACTAGGTCCAGGTCTACCAGTCGACGTGAGCCCCATATTTTTGGTTTGGTAGCTGTAATGTATGGCTTCATGAGCAATAGGTGTGCCATCCAAAATCTGGCTATTATTACCAAAACTGCCCTAATTGGGAGAGGTAACTTGATCAAGGACCGATCTAATTCGTAAGGCAAGGATCTTAGAGAGAGTTTTATAGGATGAGTTGAGAAGGCTGATAGATCTGAAATCCTTGATATCGTCTGCACCCTTAATTTTCGGTATGAGGGCAATGAAGATGCAGCATTCATTTCTTTGTTGATGATTCCTCTCTGGAAGAATTTGCTCAAAGAGAGGATTTCAGGAGATAAGATGTCCCAGAACCTATAGAAAATAGAGAATAGGAAACCATTGGGGTCTCGCTGCTTGTCCTTGCCAAGATTGGAACTTGCTTGTAAGACTGCATCCACTTCAAATTGTTTCTCAAGCCAAAGCCGCTTCAAATCTTTTCTCAATCCAAAGCCACTTTGTCCCGGTTGATAGACAATTAAGAAAGGTCAGCCTACATGGGGACAGGAATCACAGTGAGAAAAAAAAGTTGCTCAAAGAAAGAGATATAGAATCAACTGAGTTTGGTTCTTGAAAGGCATTTTGCCCCATAGAGATGTGCATAATAATATTAACACAGCAGCCACAGCTTGCTACTTTGTGAAACATTCAATATTTTTGTCGCCAACTAGAAGCCATTTCACACTAGACCTTTGATCCCAAAAGATCTCTTCTTTTTACAGTAGAATAAGAGACTTAGAGTTGGCTTCCCTTCTTCTTTTTACAGTAGTATAAGGGACTTAGAGTTAGCTTCCGTTCCCCCATTTACCTCAGTTAAGGATGGAGTTCTAGATTTTTCTGCAAGGTCAAGGTCTTATATTTCATTGAGGACAGAGGCTTTGAGAAAGAGAAAGTTCCTGGGGTTGGTTAGATTGATGCCAACCCTTAATGGAGTTTTGCAGAAGTTGAAGTTTCCTTTGAAGCCTAATTCCTGTCCATCCGTGCACACAAGAGGACCACCAGCTTCGGAACAAATTATTTGGTTCTTCTGGTCGGGAGAGTTAAAACCTCAAGGTCAGAGGTGTTAGGATTGTGTTTATGATAGGTTTGTGGTCTGAAGTGGGTTTGGCCAATGTGAGGGAACATGTTCCTGGAAAATTTTCTTCCCACTCCAGCAAACCAGAAAGTGGTCTAGCTTAAGAGAGGATGGATTGGAGGAGTGGTTGGACTAGGTGAAAGAAGAGCCATTGAGCAGAATATCAATAAAATTATTACGGCAATTGAAATCCGAGACTTGTCATGCTGTCAATGATTCTTGTTTGGCGATTGACTCATGAGACCATCGTATAACATTGAAATCTCCACTGGGAACCCAAGGGTTAGGTGGAGAGGAAGCAACCATGTGAAGCTCTTCCCAAAAGGTTTTTCCTATGGGTGGATCTGTTGGGGCATACACAGTAGTGAACTTCTAGTTAAATTTGTTGGAATTTTTGGAGAATCAGAGAGAGATGGTTAGGTCATTAGAAAATTGGAGATGAGGGTATGAATAGATGGGTCCCAAGTGACCCAAATTCCATCCAAGGATCCATTGGATTCTAAGGCCATTTGATATGGGTGTTTGTCTTGATGGGATGTAAAAGCCTTGGTTTCTATAATAGTAAGAACCTCTGGAGAGATTTGGGGGTGGGAGTATAGATGGATGAAAGAGGGCGGTGGAGAACGGGAAAGGGTTGGCTAAGGGGATCGGCCATGAAGAGGTCAATGTTAGTGAGATTGGATGCTAAGTTGGGGTGTAGAGGCACCAAGAAATTGAGCCAGTTAGGTTCAGGGGTATTGAGGAAAGGTGGTGCTGGGAAGAAAGGGACACTAGTTGTGTGAGGGTGACAACCAAGTGGTAGATTATTTCAGAAAAAAAAAAAATGCACTCAGTACCAACATGGAGGTGGGTGGTGATAGGGAAGAAAGGTGAAGGGGGTGGTGGAGTAGGGGGATAAGGAGGAAAATTATAATAATATTCTATGACAATATTTCATTTCATTCAATGAAATGAGTTTTTTCTGAAGGTATATTGAAATTTCACTCCTTTTAATATTTTCAATTAAAAATTGGAGTCCTTTTGAAGAAAACATGTCTTAGACTGAATTTTTGATGTCTATGCTCCACACTACTAGGGGATAATCCTTCCTATGATCTCTCTCTAACATAATCACAACACCATACAAGAGAGACAAAGCATGAAGGAAATACAAATGGTTAATTTCATTAGAGATAAAATAAAAGAAGTAAAAAACAAGTCGTTGTCAACTGTTAGAACCTGAAACCAGCGGCGTGAGCGCAGAACACTTCCAATGACTTAGCCACATTCCTTGTAGCCTCTGGGATTTTCTACAAAGAGACCATTTATCTTTTGTACAAGGAGGTCACAATCATTCTTGTCCCTTAAATTTCAAAATGGGTGGTTTTAAAAGCGTCATTGAATACATACAAAGTTCAAAAAGCACTCTCGGACTTTGTGAGTCACCTCAAGCCATCTAATTTAACTCTAATAAGTGAGAATGATTGTGACCCCTATGTACGAAAGATAAATGGTCTCTTTGTAGACAATCCCTTTCCTCAATAAACAAAATACAACATGTAATAGGCATTTTCTACTTTTTCGTCTGATATAGTTGAGCTAAATTCACAGACTGAGAACCAAATTTCAGCCAAAAATTGTGAATTTGAGGAAAAAACATATGTTCCACCATACTAGGCTACAATCCCCTTCCATGACAATTTATTCCCCTTTCAATAGAATGCAACCCCGAAGTATTGCAAGTAAACATAAACAGAATGCATGCATAGAAATATAGACATAATCAAAGAAAATATCAAATATTGACGGACTCATATCTGGTTAATAAATACAGAGGAAAACACAAGTTAGTGAAAATCCCTGAAACAAAAAGTAAGAAGAAACCACAATAATCAGTCACAGTCAGAAAATAAAATATATTTGGTTGATTATCAAAAAAACTAAAATATCTTTAGTAAATATATACGATTGTGAAATTGACCGATAGAGAACCAATTAACATAGTAAACCCAAAAATAAATCACTATAAATGGAGAAAAAACAACGAACGGCACCCTAAAAGAGCATAACTGTGCCCTAATCAAAACCCAAAGGAGTTCAATCACAAAAGAAAACGTAAGAAAAAGCAAACACTAACCTTGAAGCGAAAACCAGAAGAAGGGACTTTAGACGCCATTTTCATGGAAATATGGGGTGGCTCAAGAAGCTGTAATGGCGTTGGAAGCGCCATTCTTCACAAATGATGGGTTATTTCCTCTTTAGAAGCAAATGGGGTTTCCTCAAACTTGGCAAGCACTGCTAAGAAACACAATCATTCCGTATTTGCAGAGGGGAATTTGGAAGTGCATATGAAATTTTCCATGATAGTGGGTTCGCACAGAATGAATGAACATAGTGACAGTGAATAATGAAGAACTCAGTTTAATATAGGAAAAGTATGCATTACGGAGAATTGTTTGGTGGACCCGGTTTCTATGCGGCCAAGCCCGCATATGTAGAAATGTGGGCCTCTTAATAAATATATTTCTAGGATGGATTTTTTATTTAATTTTTAAGTACATGTAATCTTTAATATGAAGGTCATGAATATAAAAAAATAAAAAAAAATTAAAATTAGAAAAAAGTTTATAGTAAAAAAACATTTGAATCGTTAATGTCTATTAGTTTTAGATAAAACACCTACTTGCATCCATCTTTAAGATGGATGCTTTACACTTTTTGGATCACGTATGTGGTCATGCGGTCCATCCCACATGAAACAATTTTCCTTACTTGATACGTCTAAGTCGGCAGGTATAACCATGCAAGCATGGAGATCTACACCATCCATTAAAAAAAGTGTAGATCTACACCATAATTGATAGTCTTCAAAAATAAAAATAAAAATCAACTGCTCAAATATTTTCTCAAAAAATATATTATTTCTAATTTTTAAAATTTATTTATTTTTATAGATTACTAATCTACATGTTAAAGATTATATATTCCCCAAAACTTAAGGTTAAACTCTATTTCACAAATAAATTATTAAGGGCCGTGCATTTGAGTCCATGGAGTCATAGAAACCATGTCCTCTATATAGTAAGATCGCAGGCTGAATGAGGTCACAATCATTATTCCCTTGTTAGATGTGAAATTGTAAGGGTGAGGAGCGTGTGATTGAGTGGGCACAAAGGGTTTGGGTTTAATAAGGTTGCAACCTTAAATTAAAGTGTCCCCGCCCCCCAACTTTATCATGGAATTTCGGTGTAGAAAAATTTTAAGATGGTGTGAGAATTTATTTTATCGTTAGTTGTAAAATTTTGAACTTAAAAAATGGTTCAAATCAAACTGATCTATAAATGCATGAAAATCTTGGAAAATAGACGGTCCAAATAATGTGTTGCTAGATGTACTATTTTTAATATTTGAATTTTTTTTTTTTTCTCCATATCTGTACATATATCAATTAGATATTTTTTCAATATTAAAACAACTTTTTTTGAAGGAATTTAGACATGCACCTAAATTTTAAATTTTAAGATATTAACCTTATATAAACTTTTTCCAAACATAAAATAAAACTTTTTTGAACTTTGTGACATGCTCAAGATGTCAGATTTTAGATCCAATACATAAGGATGATTGTGACTTTGTTGTCTAAAATGGACTGGTCTCATTATACATGCCCAAGCTGTTGGATTTATATAAGGGTGCAGTTTGTATAGAACCTAGGCTCTAAACAATCAAAATAGAACTCACCTTCAAATAGTATCGAGAAATGTGGTTTCAATATTGAAAATCTTTGTGATAACCTTAAAATATATTCCAACTCTAACTATAAAATTTAAAGTTTCAATAATAGTATAGATCGAGAATATCTATGAAAACTTGAAAATCTTGAAAATTGACGGTCCAAAAATGCATTACAAGATGCACTAGTTCCAAAATGTAAAATCATTTTTTTCTCGTGTGCATGCATCTTGATGTCGAGATGATCAATTTAAGGACATTTGAGCATCAAAACAACCTCTTCTAATGAAAGTTTTGAGGTCCTCTCTAATTTGAATGTTTAGAGCCTCGGCTCTATATAAACTTCTTCCTTTATATATATACATGAGATAGTTTGGGGAGCTTTGGATTTCCAATACAATAAACTAACAAATGAAAGAGGCGCATAAAGGATGAATTTTTCTGCCACTCTATCTAAGATTCCCTCCTTTTGAAACTACACAAGGTATCTTACTTTGAGGATCTTCTAGCATCTGAAGATACACCTGTGGACTCCCAAGCCGCCTCAACCTTTGATTTCCTTCCATCCTCCAGTGTTACAGATATGTAGAAAGTGGACTTATCTAGTGATATCTCAAATGGAAGAGATTAAAGAGTTTATTTAGAGTATAAAAAGTGAGAGCATCCAAGGACCATATGGTTTTGGGGTGGAGTCATGTAAGTATAACTGAGACATTTTTTTGCAGGGGTCTCTTTTTAGCATTCAGTGATTTCTTTAAGAAAGGTAAATTCTTGAAAGAAGTGAACTCGCAATTTATTTGCTTGATCCCAAAAATTTAATCACGTACCAATATAAAAGACTTCAAACCGATTGGTCTTTGCAATGTCTTTCACAAGATTATTTGAAAAATGTACCAAATAGGATTGGAGGGTTCTAGATGGTCTCATTCATCCTTGTTAAACAGCCGTTTTGAAGGCTGCTTATAATAGATAATGTGTTCATTGCTAATAAGATAATTTCAATGTATCGAGACCTAAAATATGCATTCAGTTTGACTTGAGCAACGCTTATGACAAAGTATCTTGGGATTTTATTTTGGCATATCTTATGTCTTTAGGTTCGCCCTATCTTTGTGACCTAGGTAAAGAATTGCATTACTACCCCAAGCTTCCACCTTGTCCATTCTCAAACAAAGATTGATTGATCGATTCAATAGTACGGTCGACTCCCCCCATCTAGTTGAGTTTAGAAAGTAGAATCTATGTATGTCTATGCATGAAAGGAACGAGAGGATCCACTTAGAGTTTGAGGAGGCCTCCATTCCGAAGCCTGTCTTGCCACAGTGTGCCCAACGACATCTAGTGGTCTCTCCTCTTGACTACACCCGCAAACAAAGGGAGATTCGGATGGTTGAATCATTCATTTTTTCCACTCTGTGGACATAGGCACTTTGCGTGCTATAGGATGACTCGCTTTCTGATGGATTGGGTCGGTAAAATAGCCACTGGATGATATTAAAGTTATAAAAATTCGTGGAGTTGCTGCTTGGATTATTGTAGAGTAACATTAAGCATCGTTCCTTCTATTTCGCTCAATGTTAATCACATGCTGCTATGCAAAAAAGGTGGGGGAGAAGCCGAAGGCCAAAGGCGCTGAAGCCGAGGCGACGTGCCGTACAGAGCTAGAGGCCTAATTTGTTGAGCAAATCAGCCTCAAATGCTTGTGAGGCTCAATGAATCGTAGATCATTGAGCCGAAGCATCATACGATGTACGACTCGGTCCTTCATCATGGGTCGCATTACTTTAGGGGCGACTGTAGTCTTCGAGAGGGCGACCCACTATCTCCCTATTTATTTTTGTTGGTCTTGGACTTCTTAAGTAGACAACTTCATGAGGCATTCAACAATTGTTCTCTTGGCTTTCCCTTCAAGCGGCAAATTATGATGTTTCTCATTTATTATATACAGATGATGTGCTCATATATAAGAAGCCACAACGCAACGCCTATGGGCAAAAATGAATAATATTTTCTCCCATTAGGCTCGGCACCGTCCAATTTTTTCAGACGCCGTGGATAAATTGACTACAATAGCTCTATGAGAGCCATTGCGACTTTTTAAGCAAAACCACAACAGGCTTTGATAGAGTTATTGCGAGGCAAAACCCCTGTAGCATTTCGCCGAATTTGGTGAAGGCAAATATTTAGGCAACCACGGATCAAAAGTCAAACATCAACAAAAGCAAATTTTTATTCTTTAGGATGAACTCCGGCATTAGAATAGGGACCAAGGATATTCTTCGTTTTGCAGATGGCGAATGGCCCGATAAATACCTTGATTTGCCACTTTTCCATGAACCATTTAAGTTGTCACATTGTCATAGTTTGGTTGGCAAAACTGTTGCTAAAATTGGTTCACGTCAGACACTTACGCTTTCTTTTGTTGCTAGGTTATAGCACCTCAAATAAGTTCTCAATATATATTGGCTTCTCTCTTTTCCTTTACCTAGCCGTATTGGCAAGGTCTTGGAAAGGCTTCAACTGAATTTCTTATGGGAATGTACCACTGAATGTGAGGGCCTACACTTGGAGAGCTAGAAGACCATTTGTTTAAAACTGAATGAGGGCGGCCTAGGCATCCAGAGATTATACGACTTCAATATGGCCGGGATGATGAAAGCATGGTATTTGGCTGCTAACCCCTTTCCCTACTTGCCCGATTTTTTAAGCACAAGTATTTCACAAATTCCTCTATTTGACACGCTAAAAACAATAATGTTTTCATGCGTAGAGGGGCATATACTTAGGGCTTAATTGTCACACCTCAAGAATTTACAGTACTATTATTCTTGAGATGTGACAGACAAAACATATATACATCTATTGATAGGACAAATTTACAGTGGCAAGGTCTTACATAGTAAATAAAGAAAGCTAGCACAACAACGATATCTTCCAAGGTTGATCTTGACTAGCACTCAAAATGAATCTGTAGTTATCCTGAAAAAATGTTTACCATAGTTTGATGGTTTGGCTACTCAGTAAGTGATCATCATAATCCTAAAAATAATCATGATTGAAAGATATCAATATTTTCCAAAATGAGATCTATTAACAGAAATGCATCAACAGTTTCACTTTCAATAAATGCATAATTAAGTGTAATCCGAGTAATTGAAATGCTTATAACACTTTTAACGGCAGTACATAATTCAAAGGATTTCACAAAATACCCTACTGGCGTCCCAAGTAGGTCACCTATATACCCCATCAGCATCCTGATGAGTCCACTTAATCCCTATCGGCGTCCTAGGTAGGTCCACTTAATCCCTGCAGGTCCACTTATACCTCACCGGCGTACCGGATGAGTCCACTTAATCCCTACCGGCGTCCCAGATAGGTCCACTTATACCTCACCGGCGAACCGGATGAGTCCACTTGCATACTTAAATTATTTCTAAATCTCTTTAAACATTCGAAAGCAGCAATATCATGTACTCAACATATCACTGAAATCATTAATATGAATTTCACTTAAACCATTAATAACAGTCCCTCTCTATAACATTTCAAAAATAATCAATCAAATATTTTGGGCTCAAATTTAGAAAGGTAGCAGTTTGTAAAGGCAATCTAGCATAATTGCCAATTTAATATGTATAGAAAAACTCTTATAAAAATTCAAGAATACGGAATTATCACAATTTATGGGATATCAATCCACAAATAAACATTTCACAACAATACTATAATCAATTGCAAAAATGTCAATTTTTTAAATAATAAGGCAGTCATTTGCACATGAATTTTACAATGTCTAAATATACAGAACAGTAGAAAGAAATATCACAATTTTACTAAAAGCAGAAATATCACATTTATTTCTAACAATAAACAAGAAAATAAATAAATTTTTTTTTCTAATTTACAGCCTTCAAAATTTCTAACATAGATAAAATATCACAATTTTTATTAAAAAGATTATTTTTCAAGATAATGAGGTCACGTGCGCATAAAATTTATCGCGCCTAAAATTCATGATAATAAGCAGAAATAATTATTTCATTTCATTTTTAAAAAGAATGGATTATTTTTCAAGACAATGGGATCACTTACACACAAAACTTATAAAATAAAGATCCTGGACGGAAATATCACTATTTATTAAAAACTGACTATTTTTCAGGAAGACGATGTCACTTACTCACAAATATTTGAGAGGGAGCTTCCGATAAAAATTCGGTTCGAGAGAGGAGTTCACTGTGTTTCGACCAGAGAGAGAGAGAGATCTCAAAATTTTCTAATAACATACGAAAACCACGTCCGTTAAAAGACGTGGCCAGCAGCAAGCAGCAACTGCAAAGGCCGCAAACAAAAGCAGTAGCAAAAGTTTAAACCAAGTAAAAAGTTTTGAAAATAGTGATGGTCCCCAAGGACCATTATACTCAATCAGACCATCACCTATTTAAAAGCATCTTTTCTCTTGTTTTTTTTTTTTTTTTTTTTTTTTTTTGAAATTTTAGGATTGTTACATTCTTCCCCCCTTAACGAAATTTAGTCCTCTAAATTTGTGTACCTGATTACTGAAAAAGAGAGGGGTATTTTTCTCTGATTTCGTCTTCTCGTTCCCAAGTCGACTCTTCTCTTGAATGGTACTGCCATAATACACGGACCAAAGGAATCTCCTTGTTACGCAACACTTGCACCATTCTATCCAGTATCAAAATTGGCTGCTCAATGAAAGATAGGTCCTTCCTGATCGGTAAAGGTTCATATTTTAAGATATGGGACAGGTCGGGCTGATATTTTTGTAGTGAAGATACATGAAAGAAATTATGGACATTTGCCAATTCGGGTGGTAAGGCAAGTCTATAAGCGACACCTCCGATTCTTTCCAGGATTTTAAATGGTCCGATGTAACGTGGGCTCAACTTTCCTTTCTTGCTGAATCTCATAATACCCTTTATTGGTGAGATTTTTAGGAAAACTCGATCACCTTCCTCAAATTCAAAATCTCTCCTTCGATTATCGGCATAACTCTTTTGCCAACACTGAGCTGTCCTGAGCCTTTCACGAATTAATGTTATTTTATCTGTGGTTATCTGGACAATTTCGGGCCCCAAAAGCTTTCTTTCACCAACCTCGTCCCAACATATGGGTGACCTGCATTTCCTTCCATACAGGGCTTCATATGGTGCCATCTGAATACTGGCTTGGAAGCTATTATTATAAGCAAACTCAATCAGGGGTAAATGGTCATCCCAGCTTCCTGTAAGGTCAATAACACAGGCCCTCAGCATATCTTCCAAGGTTTGGATGGTCCTTTCCGATTGTCCATCAGTTTGGAGGTGAAAGGCAGTACTAAAGGTGAGTCTCGTCCCCATGGCTGACTGTAGTCTAGCCCAAAATTTAGAAGTAAACCGAGTATCCCTGTCTGATACAATACTGACAGGAACTCCATGCAACCGCACTATTTCCTTAATGTACAACTGAGCCAGTCGATCCAAAGTGTACGTCGTGCGAATCGGTAGAAAGTGGGCAGCTTTGGTTAACCAGTCCACAATGACCCAAATGCTATCATGTCCTGAACTTGTTCTAGGCAAGCCAGAGACAAAATCCATAGAGATGTGCTCCTATTTCCATTCTGGCACCGGTAAAAGCTGCAACAACCCAGCGGGCCTTTGATGTTCAGCTTTTACTTGCTGGCATGTTAGGCATTTAGACATAAATAGTGCTACCTCTTTTTTCATATTATTCCACCAAAAGGTTTTCTTCAGGTACTGATACATTTTAATACTTCCGGGACGTATCGTATAACGAGAATGATGTGCTTCTTTTAAGATAGCTTTCTTTACACTCTTATCATTCGGGACACAAACCCGACCTTTGAATCTTAGCAAATCCTCACTACATATAGAGAATTCATCTCTCTTTCCTTGCTTCACCTCTTCTATAATTGTTATAAGCTGAGGGTCTTTCTTTTGTGCCAATCGAATCTGTTGGATTAATTGGGGCTTCGCCTTAATGTTGACAATCATACTTACCACACCATTAATGGACGGAGTTGGATGCCAATCCACTATTTCCTCTAACAATCGCATTTCTTGGATCATTAGATGAGCTAAGACTCCCGTAGATTTTCTACTTAGAGCGTCGGCCACAACGTTAGCTTTTCCTGAATGATAATGGATTGTATAATCATAATCTTTTAAGAAATCCATCCATCTTATCTGCCGCATATTTAAATCCTTCTGAGAGAAAAGGTATTTCAAACTCTTATGATCTGTGTATATTACGAATTGCTCACCATATAGATAATGCCTCCATATTTTCAAAGCGAATACTATTACAGCTAGCTCCAAATCATGAATTGGATATTTTTTCTCATATTCTTTCAACTGTTTGGATGCATATGCCACTACTTTCCCATATTGCATTAATACACAGCCCAAACTTTTATGTGAAGCATCACTATAAATCACAAATCCCCCACTCCCCTCAGGAATAGTTAAAATAGGTGTTGAAGTTAATCGAATTTTTAGTTTTTGAAAACTCTCCTCACATTCACTTGTCCACTCAAATTTGACATTTTTCTGTGTCGATCGAGTCAATGGGGTTGCGATTCGAGAAAATCCTTCTACAAATTTTCTGTAATATCCTGCCAATCCCAAAAAGCTTCGAACTTCAGTCACATAACTTGGTTGTTTCCAATTAACAATGACTTCAACCTTTGAAGGATCAACTGATAGACCTTCTTTTGATATGACATGTCCTAAAAATGTCACTTGTTCAAGCCAAAATTCACATTTGCAATACTATTCTTACATGTTGCTCATGTTCCTTCTGATTCTTGGAATAAATTAAAATATCATCGATGAATACCACAATAAATTTATCCAAAAAGGGCTTAAAGATCCGATTCATCAAATCCATAAATGCAGCTGGTGCATTGGTTAATCCAAAAGGCATGACTAAAAATTCATAATGGCCATACGTTGTTCTGAAAGCTGTCTTGAGTACATCTTCACTTTTAATCTTAAGCTGATGGTATCCAGATCTAAGATCAATTTTTGAAAACACTTGTGATCCTTGTAATTGATTAAATAAATCATCAATTCTAGATAATAGATACTTATTTTTCACTGTCACTTGGTTCAACTGCCTATAATCAATACACAATCTCATAGTCCCATCTCTCTTTTTGACAACAGTACTGGAGCACCCCAAGGTGACACACTGGGCCTGATAAAACCTTTATCTAATAATTCTTCAAATTGTTGTTTCAGTTCTTTAAGTTCTGCAGGAGCCATTCTGTAAGATGCCTTAGAAATTGGTGCTACTCCTGGCAATAATTCAATGGAGAAATCAATTTCCCTATCAGGCGGTAATCCTGGCAATTCTTCAGGAAAAACGTCGAGAAATTCTCGGATAACTGGAGTGGTATCCAAATTTATTTCTTCCTTCCTATCTTCTTTAATATAGGCAAGAAAGCCTTGACACCCTTTTCGAAGGAGACGATTAGCTCGAATACAAGAGATTAAATATGATGGGGAGTCGTTTTTGACACCATTGAAGTAAAATACTGGTTGATTCGGAATACTAAAGGTAACAAGTTTCTTATAACAATCAATACTTGCATGGTATGCAGAAAGCTAATCCATGCCTAAGATTACATCAAAATCTTGAATTTCCAAGAGTATTAGATCAACCAACAGTTCATTTTTTTCTATCTTTATTACACATGATTTGTACATTATATTGGTGTTAATTGAATCTCTCATCGGTGTGGCTACCTCTAGAATGTATTCTAATTGTTCTGGTTCTACCTTTAAGTGGCATGCAAAGTGTTGTGACACAAATGAATGAGTAGATCCAGGATCAATCAAAACATGAGCTACTTTTTGGAAGATAGTAAGAGTACCTTGGATCACTGATTTTGAGGCCTGAGCATCTTGCTCGGTAATCGTAAATACTCTTCCCTTCATCTGAGGCTTTGGAGCTATCTCTCCCTGCTTTGGAAGCTGTTGTGTCTGTAAGCTAGGACATTGTTTAATCTGATGTCCCAATTTTCCACATTTAAAACAGGCTCCGGTATTCCAATAACAAGGGCTTGATCCATGTTTTTTCCCACATTTTCTACATGGTTCTATTGGGTTTTGAAATGGCGAGGGCCTTGGCTTCTTGTTTGGCCTTTCAAACTGTTGTCGATTAGATGATGTAGGTCTAACATGAATGTTCTGATTTTTCGTCTTTTGGTAATCTTCAAAATCTTTTTCGACAATTGGGCACGATCCACTATTTCAGCATAAGTTCTTAATTTCAAGACTGATATTCTGCTTCTAATAGCTGGCCTGAGACCCCTTTCAAATTTCTTCACCTTTCTTGCCTCATTGTTAATCATATGTGGTGCAAACCTGGCCAATTCAGTAAACTTGGCCTCGTACTGTGCTACTGTCCTATTTCCTTGGATTAATTCTAGAAATTCCATTTCTTTTTTGTCTCGAATAAATTCTGGGAAATATTTTTCATTAAATGCCTCTAGAAATACTTCCCAAGTCAAGGTTTTATTTTCTTTGACCAATACTCCTTTTGCCATTCCCCACCAGTGTTGTGCCTCACCTTCTAACATAAAAACTGCCAAGGCCACCTTCCTATCATCAGGACATTCCATAACCTCGAATATTTTTTCCAATTGCATAATCCATCCCTCGACTTCCAGTGGGTTTACAACACCCTTAAAAAAAGGTGGGTTTAATTTCTTAAATTGTTCGATATTACTCCCACCATTTCCTGTAACTGACTGCCTGGGTGGATTGTTGTTTTCCATCTGATGTTGCATTAGAGCAACAATATTTTCCAAGGCTTTGTGAATTCCTTCCATATTGGCTTCAGCTATTCTGGATCTTGACTTTATCCCGGTCTGTACACACAATAAATGTGATTTTAAGTACATTCTTTTTAAATTTCCTAAGGATCTTAAACCTATTGCTCTGATACCATAATTGTCACACCCCAAGAATTTACAGTACTATTATTCCTGATATGTGACAGACAAAACATATATATATCTATTGATAGAACAAATTTACAGTGGCGAGGTCTTACATAGTAAATAAAGAAAGCTAGCACAACAACAGTATCTTCCAAGGTTGATCTTGACTAGCACTCAAAATGAATCCGTAGTTATCCTGAAAAAATGTTTACCATAGTTTGATGAGTTTGGCTACTCAGTAAGTGATCATCATAATCCTAAAAATAATCATGACTGAAAGATATCAATATTTTCCAAAATGAGATCTATTAACAGAAATGCATCAACAGTTTCACTTTCAATAAATGCATAATTAAGTATAATCCGAGTAATTGAAATGCTTATAACACTTTTAACGGCAGTACATAATTCAAAGGATTTCACAAAATACCCTACTGGCGTCCCAAGTAGGTCACCTATATACCCCATCAGCGTTCTGATGGGTCCACTTAATCCCTATCGGCGTCCCAGATAGGTCCACTTAATCCCTGCAGGTCCACTTATACCTCACCGACGTACCGGATGAGTCCACTTAATCCCTACCGGCGTCCCAGATAGGTCCACTTATACCTCACCGGCGAACCGGATGAGTCCATTTGCATACTTAAACTATTTCTAAATCTCTTTAAACATTCGAAAGCTGCAATATCATGTACTCAACATATCATTGAAATCATTAATATGAATTTCACTTAAACCATTAATAACAGTCACTCTCTATAACATTTCAAAAATAACCAATCAAATATTTTGGGGTCAAATTTAGAAAGGTAGCAGTTTGTAAAGGCATTCTAGCATAATTGCCAATTTGATATGTATAGAAAAACTCTTATAAAAATTCAAGAATACGGAATTATCACAATTTATAAGATATCAATCCACAAATAAACATTTCACAACAATACTATAATCAATTGCAAAAATTTCAATTTTTTATATAATAAGGCAGTCATTTGCACATGAATTTTACAATGTCTAAATATTCAGAACAGTAGAAAGAAATATCACAATTTTACTAAAAGCAGAAATATCACATTTATTTCTAACAATAAACAAGAAAATAAATAAATTTTTTTTTCTAATTTACAGCCTTCAAAATTTCTAACATAGATCAAATATCACAATTTTTATTAAAAAGATTATTTTTCAAGATAATGAGGTCACGTGCGCATAAAATTTATCGCGCCTAAAATTCATGATAATAAGCAAAAATAATTATTTCATTTCATTTTTAAAAAGAATGGATTATTTTTCGAGACAATGGGGTCACTTACACACAAAACTTATAAAATAAAGATCCTGGACGGAAATATCACTATTTATTAAAAACAGACTATTTTTCAGGAAGACGATGTCACTTACTCACAAATATTTGAGAGGGAGCTTCCGATAAAAATTCGGTTCGAGAGAGGAGTTCACTGTGTTTCGACTAGAGAGAGAGAGAGATCTCAAAATTTTCTAGGGTGGGAGTGCTCACCTCCCCTATTTAAATTCTTATAACGTATTATTATAATATTTTATTACTCTCTACCTCTTACCTGAGGTGTCGCGTTAAGCGTCTGCTTTTAACATACGAAAACCACGTCCGCTAAAGGACGTGGCCAGCAGCAAGCAGCAACTGCAAAGGCTGCAAACAAAAGCAGCAGCAAAAGTTTAAACCAAGTAAAAAGTTTTGAAAATAGTGATGGTCCCCAAGGACCATCATACTCAATCAGACCATCACCTATTTAAAAGCATCTTTTCTCCTTTTTTTTTTTTTTTTTTTTTTTGAATTTTGAAATTTTAGGATTGTTACATTAATAGACTGCAACATAATATCAAGTGGATTGGTAGCAATGGTCAATCCATTATTGGGTAGATCATTGGCTTTCTGAGTTTTTGATATAGTAAAAATACAGTCTTAACATCCATGAAGACTTGGATAGTTTGGTAAAAGACAAAGTGGCTGACTACTAAGTTCACAATGGTCTCTTCCTAATTCTATTTCTGGTCCTATCCTACAGGCTTGGTGAGAGGTGGAGTCTTATATGGTTCCTTTACAACCTTTTAATGTTTTATTTGTTTGGATCCACTCCCCTAATCGTCTGCTCTCTATTAAGAGACCCTAAAATTATATTACATAAGACCCTATGGGGTTCTCAATCACATCCTAGGGACAAGTGGTTCACCTGGCTCTCTATCCACCTTCGCCTTCCAACCTTTTAACTCTCCAAACTAGAGGGATTGCTTCGGCCTCTAGATGTTACCTTTGCCTCCAAGGAGGGGATCATAGTAACCATATTATTTTGAAATATTCTTTCTCACTAGTATCCTAGCGCTCTCTTATGTGGCGATATAGCAAAAGCTTCCCCATTGGATCTTCCATCCCTTAAATGTTTACCACCTGGATCAAGTACCAATTTAAATATGGGGGATTAGAAATGTTTGGATAGCCCTTTTCTCCACAACCATCTAATTTCAATGCCTATATCTTTGAAGACAAACAACCGCTAGCGCGAAAGCCATTGAGCTAACACATACTTGTTTTCCTTCAAGAAGCAATAGCTTGCGCAAAAATCATTGTGCTAATGTGCATCCATTCAGAAGTATAGAAAGGAGCAGTTGTTGAGGCATATCATTTCATTTCTTGGTGCCTTAGCCAAAGTTAAAGGGTGGACTTCCTGTAGCCTTTAAAAGAACATGAAGTTCAAGTGGCGCCTAAAGCAAGTAAAAGATCTCATAAAGGTTTTGTGGTTTGCCCCTCCAGTTGGATTTTCTACAATCTAAATATTGGTGTGTACTCTCTTAGCAATCCTGGTGCGGCTGGCTATGAGAGCACTATTAGATATGGTGGCACTATAGATATGATGGAGGTGGTGTCATAGCTGCTTTCGCATCTCCCCTTAGACAAGAATTCAATAATGTCACATAATTTAGGGCACTCAAAAAAGGCATCCAGTTGGCTATTGAATTGCAGTGTTTTCCACTCCTTATAGAAAGTGACTCTGAAATCCTGGTGCCTTCAATGCTTGGCCAATATATCCCCCTTTGGAGTCTTCATACATTGGCAAATCTGTTACTCCCATAAGCTCTCTTCGCATTGGTAAGAAATGATGTATCTCTCAATTAGTCCCATAAGCTCTCTTCTCATTCGTAAGAAATGATGTATCTCACACATTTATCATACTATTCTTATTGGTAAGAAATGATGTATCTCACACATTTATCGTGAAGGCAATATGGTGGTTGATTGTCCAGCAAAAAAGCAATTACGCTTGTTGAAGCCACAGTTAGGAGGTTGAAACCACCAGATTTCCTACTCCTTTTGCTTTTTATGATGTAGCAAATGTCCCCTATGAAAGGGTTGTAAAATGAGTTGGCATGTATTTTTCAATATTTTTTTTATTGTTAATAAACTTTCTGGGTAAGGGCCCTAATCCCCAAAAAAAAAAAAAAAAACTAACAAATGACAATAGCATAAGACGCCTTAGGTTGTCTTCTAAATCGAAACGGTCTCTACAGGTCATCCACAAAGGGAGAGTGAGTGACAGATAAAGAGTGCTCTCGTGCATTTAAAAGACATTTTACTCATTTTGTATTTAACTTAGAAAACATATCAGTATGTCATCATCTATATTTTACACCTTAAGCGTGACGCATCTAAGGGCAGCAACGGCTCGGGTCGAGTTGGACACAAACCCAGACCCGAAATTATTGGACCCATACCCAGACCTAGTCCCGAACCTAGATTCCAAGGGACCTGACTCAAAAATAAATAGATAAATAAATAAATAAATATATATATATATATATATATATATACCCCTAAAAAGTTTTAGGGGTATTTTGGTCATTTTATTTTCACGAATATTTTTTTTTTTATTAGATGCGCCTTGATGAGAAGAACACATGCCTAAAAGTTGAAGTAATTTAGATCTGTAAAAAAAAATTCAAGCACTACCGGACATATGTGATCGTCAGATCGGCCCAGATTCAATCTAGGCCGTTGGGTTCATATGTTCATATGAGCTAGTGGGCTAATCTCATCTTTTCCCTATATATATATATATATATATATATATATATATATATATATATATATATATATATATATATATATATATATATATATGAAGATACTACAAAACGCCTTTAGGTGAAAATGAACAATGATTTCGCCTACCCTCATCACCGTCCAAAGTTCATCGCACGGTCACGATTGTCCGGTAGTGTTTAAATTTTTATTTTTTTCTACAAATTGGAATGACTTGAAATTTGGATGTGTGTTCATAAAAAATAGGTGAATCTCCGAAAATATCAAAAAAAAAATTTGATGAAAAAAATTGATCAAAATACCCCTGAAAAGTTTCAAGGGTATTTTGATCAAAAAAAATTTCACGACTTATTTTTTTTATATTTTTATTAAGTGCGCCTCACTAAGATGTACAAAATTTTCAAATTTTAGATCATTCCAATTTGTAGAAAAAAAAATGAAAAATGAAACACTACCGAACAATTTAGACGGTGATGAAGGCAGGCGAAATCACTGTTTATTTTGGCCTATAGGCGTTGGGAAGACTTTTTCATATATATATATATATATATATATATATATATATATATATATATAAAGTAATGATCCTATGAGACCCTCCCACACTCATGTGTGTAGGACCCTAAATGATCACCATTAAATTTGGCACAAATCTCTATAAAAGTCAAGTCCCACACCTATGTGATAACTTTTTTAGATATCTGTACCAAATTTAATGGTGATCCTTTGAGGTCCTATACACCTGGGTGTGGGAAGGTCTCATAGGATATATATATATATATATATATATATATATATATATATATATATATATATATATATGATTTCATACAACGGTTATATAGTAATATGATGCAACAACCTTAAAAAACCATCTTAAGGCCCTTTGTTTGATCCAAATTTTGAAACATACACTCTTTTCATTCTAATGAACAGTCACAAAAAAAGAAAAAATTGAAAACACAATCTAGAAAGTATTTTTTTAGCTCAATTAACATAGGTCATTCATTTTGGTGAGATGCTTAGTATAGGCTTTAGAAGGATTTTTTCATTTCCAATTTTCTTGGATGGCTTTATTATCATTAGATGAACAATGTTAAAAAAAAAAAAAATGATTTTGAGTTTATAAGGCTGAGATCTTGAAATTCACAAAATGAATGATCTAGATTCATTTTGGAGGGGACTCATTTTGACCATATCTAGGGTTTAAATTGAACTTTTTTTTTGGGGGGGTTGATTATTGAGATGAAGAGAGTGTGTGTGCAAAATTTGGGGTCATACAAATACCACAAACATGATTTTCTAGAAGTGTCGTTGCATTATACTATGATACAACCGTTGCATTGAATCATTGCTCATATATATATATATATATATATATATATATATATATATATATATATATATATATATATTATGGAAGATACTACAAAACGCCTATAGGCGAAAATGAACAGAGATTTTGCCTACCCTCATCACCGTCCAAAGTTCATCGCATGGTCACGATTGTCTGGTACTATTTTATTTATTTTTTTTTTTATACTAACCATAATGACTTGAAATTTGAAGCATGTGTTCGTCAAAAATAGGCAAATCTACGAAAAATATAAAAAAAAATAATTTACATAAAAAATTGATCAAAACACCCCCAAAACGTTTGGAGGCATTTTGGTCAATGTTGTTTTTCCTAATTAATTTTTTTATATTTTTATTAAGTGCGACTCACTAAGATGTACAAACGCTCCAAATTTCAGGTTATTTTGATTTGTAGAAAAAAAAAAAAAAAAATACTACCAGACAATCGTGACCGTGCGATGAACTTTGGATGGTGATGAGGGTAGGCGAAATCATTGTTCATTTTTTGCCTATAGGCACTGGGAAGACTTTTCCATATATTAAGTTATGTATCTATTATTTATAGAAAAATTTTTACATAGAGCCGAGGCTCCAAACAATCAAATTAAAGCCTACCTCAAAAATTTTACTATAAGAGGTTGTTTTGATGCCCAAATATCTTCAAATTGATCATCTCAACATTAAGATACATGGACATGAGAAAAAAATGGATTTCAATAGAAATAATGCATTTTGTAACGTATTTTTGGACCATCAATTTTCAAGATTTTCATAGATATGTCGATCTACAGTATTTTTGAAGCTTTAAACTATAAAAATAAAGATGAAAATATATTTTAAGACTATCACAAAGATTTCTAGTATTGAAACTACATTTCTTGACACTATTTGAATGTAGGCTTTAATTTGTTTGTTTAGAGCCTACGCTATGTACAAACCACACCCTTATTTATTTATTATAGCTAAAATATATAGTTATATTATTTAAAATTTATTGATATATTATTAAATATTATATATTAAATATTATTTAAATAATAACACTATTTGAGTCGGGTTCACACGGAGCCGGACCTAGACCTAGACCTGAATGCTATTCAAGTCCAAATATTATTTGGACCAGACCAGACCCGGCCCGTTGGGTCCAATTTTTAGACCTATACAAGCATTTTTTTTTTCTTTTGTTTATTTGAGCCTCTAAAGTTTTCCCTAGTCAGGAGTTTTCCTATCAACTTTTGCAAAACTTTGATTGTAGTCCAAAATCTTATGATATAATATAAATAAAATTGGTAACATTTTCATTGGTAACAATTTTCAACCATTCCCAATGTCTTTGTAGATTTTAAGGTTAGTTTTGGGTCTAGGCCAAAAGACTTTTATAAGAAAATGGAGGGAAAAGTTTCTATACTTCCTCGATAGCATAGAAGGTCTATACTTCTCACACCATCCAACTATCCAATTTTGATCAAAAGAGTCATTAACCGTTTGATTTTAGATCTGACTTCTCAAAGTATTTTATTTTTATTTTTATTTTTATACAAATTGTATGAATATGAAATTTGGTATGTGCCATATTCTCATTGGGGTGCACCTATAAAAAATATTAAAAATAATTTTTTGATAAAATATAATGACCAAAATACCTATTGAAAATTTCAAAGGTATTTTGGTCATTTTATTTTATTAGAAATATTTTTTTAATATTTTTCGCTAGTGCGAGTCTAATAGAGGATTGGATGTCTAAAATTTGGTGTTAAAATAGTTTATAGAAAAAAATTTAAAAATAAAATAGTGTAGAAACGTGACATTGTGATTAGGGCAATCTTAGCCCTCCATTCAGAATGGACGGTTAGATAACGAGAAGTATATAAGTTTTATGCTGTAGGGAAAGCATAGAAGTAAAAAAAAATTGTCATATTTTAAAAAAAATTGTCATATTCAACCCCGTTCCCAGTTTACGAAGATAAATAGTGTAGAAACGTGGCATTGTGATTAGGGCAATCTTAGCTCTCCATTCAAAATGGACAGTTTGATAAGAGCAATCTTAGCTCTCCATTCAAAATGAAATGTTTGATAATGAGAAGTATATAAGTTTTATGTTGTAGGAGAAAAAAGTCCAAAAAAATTTGCCACATGGTTCAAACCCTGTTACCAATTTTGATTCGAAGTCAAACGCGCTGATCCACTGCGCTATGCGGTCAAGTTACTAATCTTGTAACTCTCAATTTTCCTATATATGATGAAAACAGCTCGGGTGTTAAGCATAGGTTCGGGACTAGGTTAGGTTTGCAATATTTAACCTCTTTTATAAATACCAATATTCCCTTTGTATACGCTTCCTTGGGTAGAGACCCTATGTATATCTGACTTAACCTTCTTTTCTTACCCAAAAAAAGAGACCCTATGTATATTTTTAGGACCAAAATTTTGTTTGACCAAATTCCAAAAAAAGAGGGAAAGTTAAAAAAAAGTACCATATGCATTCCCATATTTACATGGAAAGTCCGAACAGTGAGTGCTTAACTTTTTGATGGTTAGATCTAAGTTTTTTAATAATAATTTTTTTTTTATTTTTTTAATTACTAGTATGATGATTTTAAAGTAGAATCCAAAATTTTTCAATTAATTTCTTAGAATTAGATTCTAAGGACTGGTTTTAAAATATGATCCCATGGAAGCACGCTATATGCTCTCCTCTGACTTAGTCTCCTCCCTACAACTTTCACACAAATTTTGTTGGAAACGTATAGCATCCACATCACATTGATGCTTGAATGGTTCTCAATGGTTCAGATTAGAAGGGAAGAAATGGACGACCATGATTACATATAATATTTTAATTTAATTTTTACAAATTGTATTAATTTGAAATTTCAGGTATTCACACATGCAAATTAGGTGATTTGAAATAAAATATAAAAGAAAATAGAGAAAAACAAATTGACCAAAGCACCCCCAAAACATTTAAGGGTATTTTGGTTAAGTTTTTATATATTTTTGGTGTGACTATATGTGGTGTAGATCCGATACGTAAAAAAATTAAAATTAAAATACTGAACAATTGCGGCTATTTTCTTCCCTTCTAAGCTGAACTATCGTAGGTTGCTTGTGCACCTTTTGTTTCATGTGGACGTTATACCATCCCAATTTATTTCACCGTATTCTCATGAGACAAGAAGTAAAGTATATCCCTTTATTTTCGACTTGGTCATGTAGTTCAGAATTATAATTAAATTTGAAATTCCTACTTTTGTGGTTTTTTTAAAATGAGTAGTATCTTTATATAAAAGAATAGTAGAGTTTTTTAATAAAATATTATATTAATTTCCTAAATTTGTGCACTTTATTGAAAACGAAATTAAATTTTAAAATGAAACAACAAATCCATTTTAAGTAGAATTTACATTGTATGTTATTTTCCCAACATTTGTTATACAAGAGGTTAAAATTAGAATTTTGTACTCAGTTTAGAACTGGTTTAGCATTACTAAGGAAGATCAGGGGATTTCCAAGGTAGATATATATTTGAATTTGGCTAGTCGGCCGAAATGTAGGTACAAGCCCTTGGTAGTGGTTTGTATAAAGCTGAACTTTGGTGGATCCTTTTTGAGCAATCCAGGTTTGGCGGGACTAGGCGGTGTATGTTGTGGTAGTTGGGACAATATTATTTTCTATCTTGTCGTTCATTGTGGATGTGTTTTGGCTAATCATGCTAAGGTAACCACTATACTGCAAGGTTTTAAACTTTTAAGAGAAATGCAAATCGGCATATGCAATGTTTTTGAAGGGGATTCTCTTAATTTGATTAATTGGTGCAAATAAGAAGTCTAGGCCACGTTAGCGGTTAAGATCGTTACGGATGCAGAGAATAGATATTACATCTGTGCACCATTTCCTTTAATCTTGTTTAGGGAGGCTATCAAAGTTGTGAATGGGGTCGCCAAACAGGGTTCCTTGTTAGGTTTTGTGGTTGTTTCTGATTCTTTGCTTGAGTCTTTGCAATGTAATCTTTCTATGATCTAATAAAACTCAACACAAAAATTAGGTTAAAGATGAACAAAGGAGATCTCAAAATTTCGAGACCAAATGATCCTCTCGCCTTAAGCTCACGAACCCACAAAGTCCTCTCCCCTTACACTATAGATCATATTGAATAGGGTTGAGAATGGGTCGGATTGGTTCCTGATCAACAGGGATATGGATTCAAATTCAAAATGTATACATGGGATCGGAATTCGGATATGGACCTGAATGGATTCAAGATATTTAGATCCGAATCAATATTTGAAAAGTATGTAGAGGATCTAGATCCAGATCCGAACTCGTTCAGATCCAATTTTTTTTGTATATTATTTTATATTATAAAATAATATATAACAAGAAATACTATATATATATATATATAATATTTTAATAACTAGGTTTGGATCTGGATTGGATCCATTAAACCTGAATCCAATATGTATTACTATTCGGATCCAAATTTTGGATTAGGATTTGACCCATCAAATACAAATCTTAGATACATACCTAGATCCAGACAGAGTATGAAATTTGGGTTTCAGATCCAAATGAGGTAAATTCTTTGTCCTAAATAGTGAATGATCCATATCTAATAAATGGATCATTCATCTAAGGAAAATGTTTATATAAAGGTGAAGCCCTAATCAATCAAATTAAGGTGCATCTCAAAAAATTGAGTAGAAGGGTAGTTTTGATGCTGAAAAGCCCTCGATTCGATCATCTAGACCTTAAGATGTATGGCCATGATTAAAAACAAATTTCAAGAATGAGAAGTAGTATATCTTGTAATGTATTATCATGATTAAAAACAAAATTTCAAGTCCGAGAAGTAGTATCTTATAATGTATTATCTAAGATCGTCAATTTTCAAGTATTCATCGATTTGATAGATCTATACTATTTTTGTACTTTAAATTTCATAATAAGAGATGAAAATAACTTTTGAGGCTATTATAAAAGTTTTATTTTTTGAAACAACATATTTCAACACTGTTTGAAGGTGTGCCCTAGTTTAATTGTTTAGGGCCTCGGCCCTATACAAACCACACCCTTCATCTAATGGTTACACTTTCCCTTGATTTATTGAACGGTGATAACAAGTGTAACGAGAGCTTTCTGCAACGCGTAAACGGCGCGCGACACGTTTTCTCCGGCACGCATGCTTCCTGAAAATCCGTTTGTTTTCAGTGTCACGCATTTACCATTCATTGCCACGTAAGTCCTGCCAACAAACACGGTCCAATCATCTCTCACCTCGCATCATTTTCTCTCTTGTCATTGGTCACTATTTCCATGTCATCAGCCCAGGTCTTTCAAATCCATTTCCACGTCATCAGTCCAGTTCCTTCAAATCCCTCTCGAAGCTTCTGTCAAATCTTTGAGAGAGATTTTGGCGTCCCTGCAAATCCATCTCTCTCTCTCTCTCTCTCTCTCTGGAAATCCATCTCTCTCTTCGTTTCGTCCCAGAGAAAGAAAATAAATAAGGCCCGTATTTTCCCTTCTCTCTCTCTATATAGTCATGGAACTTCGACCCTGCATCTTTCTTCTACTTCTATTCTTGGTCATGGTTGTTAGGACAAAATCCATGGCTACTCCAGAAAGCCCTAATTCTTCTCCTATGAAAGTAATGGCGGTAAGTGAAATCTGATCTATTTCTTGTTTCTCTTCACTCATCTTTGAATTGAAAAATAAAAACCCTATTTTCTTTTTTTCTGTTTATCTGTTTTCTCATTGATTCATTTCTTTTATGTGCTAACGATTTTTTTGTTTCGCTTTTGTTTATGTGTTTTGTTCTTCAAATTGGAAAGTCCCTAATTTTCTTTCCTCATTGATGTATTTTCTGATTGAATTGCCTCTACGAACATCTGAGGACTATATTTTTGGGCTATGGCTTTTAAAACCCTAATTTTTTTTCAATAGAAAAACCATAATATCACTCTTCCAATTTGATTAATTCTTTTTCTGATTGATTTACCCTTATGAATTGCCGGAAGCTATGCTTCTGGGTTTGCCCAACTTATGAGTTGCAATCGTTGTTTGCAGGATCTGAAGGAAGCCATTGTTAGGGGATTAGGGTTTCAACCGGATGAATTCAAGGTATCAAGCATCGATTTCAAGGATGCCATGGTAGGACAAACGGTTGTCTATGAATTCATGGTGGAGATTGATAACAAGGTTATTCCTTTGAAGTTCTTAGAGGACACAAGGAACTGGGAATCAGTGGACCTGCCATTTTTGCGGTCTTATTCTCGTGAAGAAAGTGAGAACAGCTTGGCGACAAGCCGCAGTGGAGGATTGGGCCCTGCTAGTTTGGCTCCTTTTCAGCTCGCAGGACCCATGGAGCTTTGGATTCAAGACGGCAAGGACATGCGCCTTTCATTGCCCGTAAGACTTCCTTCTTCGTTTGCATTCTTTGGATTCTCAGATCCTGATGGTTGTTGGTTATGGCGTGTAAAACGCCTTTGGCTTCACCAGTTGCAATTCATTAATATTTTATCTGAATCTGGTGCTGATTTATTTATTTATTTATTTCCAATCACCAAATAAATCCGCTGTTCACCCTTTTTTTAACCCCTGTTTTCTCTTTAAAAAACAAATAAATCCTTTGTTTAAAAAACGAATAAATGAAAGGGATGTTTGGTGGGGAAGTCGAACCCCCTCCACGATGACCATTGGCGTGCTTACTGTTAAGAAAGAGATAGTGTCTTGTCTTCACCCATAGGGTAATATAATCCTTTGTTCTTTTGTAATATATATATATATATATATATATATATATATATATATATATATATATATATATATAGGATAATCTACACTTCACAACCCTGATTAGAGAGAGTTAGAGAGAGTTGTGAATGGTGGAATTATTAATTTTGTGGTTTTTTTTTTTTTTAAAATTTAAAAAGTTACTTTTGTGAGGCAATTTTGTAAATTTTACTACATGACAAATGGTGTTTTTGTTGGTATCAATAGTGGTAAAGTTGAAATTTTAAGTAAAAGACAATGACACTACAAATAAACTTCCAGCACACTCACTTTCAAAATGTCACTCTACTTTTGTGAAAATTTCAAATTTGCTCTTGCTTGATAGTAAAGTTACATATTTAAATACTTTTTAATAAAAAAGTAACGATTGTTTTGGTAAATACATCATTTACAACCCCTTCTAACTTGAACCTTTGTATTTGAGGGGTTGTTAACTCTAGACAAACCATATATATATATATATATATATATATATATATATATATATATATATATATATATATATATATATATATATATATATATATATTAAAAAACCATGTCAGGGCCATTTGTTTGATCCAAAGTTTATAATATACACTCTTTTCATTCTAATGAACAAGTACAAAAATGAAAAATTTAACAACACAACCTTGAAAATATTTTTTTAACCCAATTAACATAGGCTGTCCATTTTGATAGGATGCTTGGATATAGGCTTTAGAAAGATTTTTCTTTTTCAATATTTTTAGATGACTTTATTATCATTAGATGAACAATGTTAAAAAAGAAAAAAATGGTTTTGTATTTGTAAAGGCTTAGATCTTGAATTTCACCAAATGAATGGTTTAGATTTGTTGTTGGAGGGGACTCGTTTTGACCATATCTAGGGTTTAAATTAAATTTTTTTTTTTGGGATTGATTATGGAGTTGAAGAGTGTGTGTGCAAAATTTTAGGTCATACCAATTCCACAAAAATGGTTTTCTAGAAGTGTGGTTACATTATACTATGATACAACCGTTGCAATAGATAGATTCGTTGTTGGAGGGGATTCATTTTGACCATATTTAGGGTTCAAATTGAACCTTTTCTTGAGATGAAGAGAGTGTGTGCAAAATTTTCGGTCATACAAATTCCACAAACATGGTTTTCTAGAAGTGTGGTTGCATTATATTATGATACAACCATTGCATTACATCACTGCCTATATATATATATATATATATATATATATATATATATATATATATATATACATATATGTATGTACATATATACATATATATGTTTGAGAGTGGATTCTGTTAGCCCAGCGCACTGCTACAATGTCAGCCAATGCTTCAGATTCAATCTGGGTTGATTTGACGGTTACAATCTCATTTCGTATTTTAAATTTTTTTTTTTCTACGAATCAAAATCACTTGAAATTTTAAGCGTTCATTATTTTCATTAAGACGTACCTAATAAAAATATAATTTGCCAAATATAAATTGATCGAAATACTTTCGAAATGTTTAAGGGGTATTTTGGTCGATTTATATTTTGCGAATCAAGTGATTAGGACTTGTAAAAAGAAAATAAAAATTCAAACACGAAATGAGATTGTATTCAGATTCAATCTAGGCCATTGGTTGACACTGTAGCTATTAGCCCATGGGTTGACGAGACTTTTTCCCTATATATATATATATATATATATATATATATATATATATATATATATATATATATATAGAAAAAGTTTATATAAGGTTGCAACCTTAAAATGTAGAATTACATATGCACCTAAAAATCTATTGAAAAATGTTGTTTTAATGTTGAAAACCTTGCAATTGATCATCTCGACTTCGAGATGTGTAAATATAAAAGAAAGAAAGATTTTGAATCCCAGAAATAGTGCATCTTGCAACACATTATCTAGACCGTCTATTTTCAAGATTTTCATATATTTATAGATCTACTTTACTTTAACCATTTTTAGAGTTTAAAATTGTATAATTAACGATACAATCCTAAGAATTTTTTACACAAAAATTATATGTTATGATAAAATTTTGAGCTGCGCCTTAATTGGATTGTTTGAGGTGGCAACCTTATAGAACCACACAACCTAGAAAGTTTATTAATTGGGTTGTTTAAGGTTGCAACCTTATATATATATATATATATATATATATATATATATATATATATATATATATATATATATATATATATATATATATATATATATATATATATATATATATGGGCAATGATTTCATGCAACCGTTGCATAGTAATATGATGCAACAACCTTAAAGAACCATCTTATGGCTATTTGTTTGATCCAAATTTTGAAATATATTTTATTCTAATGAACAATCACAAAGATAAAAAATTGAAAGCACAACCTTGAAAGTATTTTTTTAACCGAATTAACATAGGTCGTTTATTTTGGTGAGATGCTTGGATCTAGGCTTTAGAAAGATTTTTCTTTTTCAATATTTTTAGATGACTTTATTATCATTAGATGAGCAATGTTAAAAAAGAAAAAAATGATTTGGTATTTGTAAAGGCTTAAGATCTTTAATTTCACCAAATGAATGGTCTAGATTCGTTGTTGGAGGGGACTCATTTTGACCATATCTAGGGGGGGGGGATTGATTATTGAGATGAAGAGAGTGTGTCTCCAAAATTTGTAGTCGTACAAATACCACAAACATGGTTTTCTAAAAGTGTCGTTGCATTATATTATGATACAACCGTTGCATTGGATCATTGCTCTATATATATATATATATATATATATATATATATATATATATATATATATATGGGTAAGGATTTCATGCAATAGTTGTATAGTAATATGATGCACCAATATTTAAAAATCATGTTAGGGCTGTTTGTTTGATCCAAAATTTAAAATATACAGTCTTTTCATTCCATTGAACAATCACAAAAAAGAAAAATTTGAAAATACAACCTAGAAAGTATTTTTTTAGCCCAATTAACGTAGGCCGTCCATTTTGATAAGATGCTTAGATCTGAACCTTAGAAAGACTTTTTTTCTTTCAATATTTTTAGGTGGCTTTATTATCATTAGATGAACAATGTTAAAAAAGGAAAAATTGATTTTGAGTTTATAAAGGCTAAGATCTTGAAATTCACCAAATGAATGGTCTAGATCTGTTGTTGGAGGGGACTCATTTTGACCATATCTAGGGTTCTAAATTTGGGTTGTACAAATATTACAAGCATGATTTTCTAGAAGTGTGGTTGCCTCATATTATGATACAACTGTTGCATTAGATCTCTGCTGTTGCATATTATATACATTATTTCATATATATATATATATATTTATAGGAAAACACTACAAAATGCCTATAGGTGAAGTTTTATGATACGGTCACAGATGTTTGATAGTGTTTGAATTTTAATTTTTGTTTTCTATAAATGATCATGATTTGAAATTTTGTAGGTGTGTGCGCCTTAGTGAGATATGCATATGAATAAAATATAAAACAAATAATTTGAATGATAAAAATTATATGCAAAATACCTCTATAAAGTTTCAAGGGTAATTTTGTCATTTAATTTATGTCTATTATTTTTTAAATATTTTGTTTGGTGTGACTTGGTCATATGTACACATGCCCTAAATTTTAGATAAATCTGATTCGTACAATAATTATAAAAATTCAAATACCATCAGACAACTGCGATCGTGTGATGAATTTTGGATGGTGATGAGGTGTAGAACTTCACCTACAGGCGTTTTGTAGATACTTCCGTATATGAAAACATTACAAAACACCTATAGGTGAAGTTCTATAGATGTTTTCATATATATATATATATATATATATATATATATATATATATATATATATATATATATATATGGGAAAAGATGGGATTAGTCCACTAGCTCATATGAACATGTGAGCCCAACAGCCCAGATTGAATCTGGGCCGATCTGACAATCACGGATGTATGGTAGTGCTTGAATTTTTTTTTTTCTACAAATCTAAATTATTTGAAATTTTAGGTGTGTGTTCTTCTCATCAAGGCGTACTTAATAAAAATATAAAAAAAATTATTCGCCTGAAACAAAATAACTAAAATATTTTTCAAAACTTTTCGGGGGTATTTTGGTCAATTTATTTTATGTAAAATATTTTTTTTGATATTTTTCGAAGATTCACCTATTTTTGATGAACATACGTCTAAAATTTCAAACGATTTGGATATGTAGAAAAAAAACTAAAATTCGATTTGGATTTGTAGAAAAAAAACTAAAATTCAAACACTATCGGACATCCGTGATTGCCAGATCGGTTCTAAAATCAATTTGGGACGTTGGGCTCATATGTTCAGGGTTAAAAAATTGGCACCAGGGGCCATTGAATTGATTTCTCAACCCCAAGAATCAAATTACGCACTGGTGGAAAGTGGGGCTTCTCTCAGATCCTTGTCTTCACAAGACAAGATTTCAAGTTATAAGGAAATGTGGCCTTTGACATCAGTTAATGGGTCAGACCCAAAACTCAAGGGGTTCGAGCATC
Source organism: Amborella trichopoda (assembly GCF_054954075.1). Lineage (NCBI taxonomy): Eukaryota > Viridiplantae > Streptophyta > Magnoliopsida > Amborellales > Amborellaceae > Amborella > Amborella trichopoda. Next base: position 41,647,110 of record NC_142348.1, read on the forward strand.
TGCTCTTTGGGGTACTTGGAGAGAAGGCAAGGGAGGAAGGGGTCATTCAAGTTTGTTCCCCCGGGGACCCCCCCCCCCCCCCCCCCCCCCCCCCCCCCGGCGACCCCCCCACGATGGACCGTGAGTGTGCACACTACACACTATGCTATTCAAACTTTCTAAGAAAGATTCGGCACCTTATTATATAATTATTAAAAATGTGTGTACAGTGTACTTGGCCTAAACATACCTCGCCCATAGGGTGAGGCCGAGTCTTGAAACACAGCTTGACAGTTTTATTAGAATTCTAGTTGTCAAGAATTTGATAGAAGGATGTTGAAAAAGTGGTTCTTAACTGTGCTACGATCATTACTTTCATTATAAAAAATACAAATATAGAGTAATCCAAGAAGTTGGATTTGGATCTCTGAAATGGCTGGTTGAATTAAACTTTTTTATAGAGTGGCATAGTTTCCATAATTGGTGATAAGTTAAATACCTATGGTTTGATAATTTTATGGATTGTATATGAAATTATTTTCTGAACATCTATTCCATCCATTTGTTTTCAATCTGAGAAACACCTAAACTATTTCAAGAACATCAAAACTATTTCAAAAAGGATTCCCAGAAACTTATAAGAGGTTTTTTACCAGGAAAATACCACTGTCTTATATCTCAAACCCATGGAAAAGGAAAATCCATTTTTTTTAATTCATGCTATAGTGATTTCCATTGATTTGTTATGGCAGCACGATGTGGAAGCTGGGGTTTTGAAGAAAGTAAATTTAGCCGATGGGGCAGTCGTCACAGTGCAAGGAGCAAGAGCAGTTAGCCTAAGGCAGCCTCTCCAGTTCCCTTTACCCCTGAGTCGATCCACCACCCATAAAGGCCAGGCATCCGCCCTTCTCTCCCTAGCCAACCTCCTCAAAGAAGCCTCTCAAACCAAAGACCAACCCCTCGTCTCCTTGAGAATTGTTGGCCCAACCTCCCTTACATCGCCCTCAAGCCTCCATCCCCACACCCAATCCAAGCTCAGAGTTAAAAAATTGGCACCAGGGGCCATTGAATTGATTTCTCGACCCCAAGAATCAAATTACCCACTTGTAGAAAGTGGGGCCTCTCTCGGATCCTTGTCTTCACAAGACAAGATTTCAAGTTATAAGGAAATGTGGCCTTTGACATCAGTTAATGGGTCGGACCCAAAACTCAAAGGGTTCGAGCATCTGCTCTTTGGGGTGCTTGGAGAGAAGGCAAGGGAGGAAGGGTCATTCAAGTTGCTGGAGGCCAAGGCTTCAGCTGAGACCTTTGTTAAGGTAGGGTTGAAGATGGAGAAGGCTTTGGGAGAGGGGGAGGAGATTGGGTTCTTACCAGAGTGGAGGACCAAGCCTTCTTCACTGAAGCTTGAATTTGAAGTGTTGGCTAGGTTAGAAGGAGAGAGCATTGTTCCCGAAAGGGTTACGCCTGTGCAGCCAGTTCTGCTCGAGGATACTGTTGCTTCATGGGTTAGAATTGGGAATGTCAGCATGTCAAAGCTGCCTATAATCCACCCACCATCCAGCCCCTTCACTTTGTGAGGTTTTAATGGGTTTTGCAGGAAGAGAGTATCTAGCCCTTTCACTTTGTCGGATTTTAATGGGTTCTGCAGGAAGAGAGTGGGAAAGAAAAGGAGTCTTTTTGTATCAGAAGGGAAATTGTACAGATGGAGTAACGATGTATGATAAATGGAATAACAAGGTAAGAATGAATCTTTGTATTGCTTATTTTGTATACAAAAATGAAATATAGAAAATGCTGCATTAAGCCTATGTCTCAGGAGAAGATGTTCCTATTCTGTAACTGTTCCTCTCATACAACTCTTGACAGCCTTCTACCGTTGGATTTTTCCTTTATTATTTGTAGGAAATTTTACTTTCTGGTTATGGAAAGAAAAATATTGACATGGTACCTAATAAACCAAAAGCAAGGTGGTGATTTCATTTTCCGGATCTTATGTTAAGATCCGGATTATGCATTGTCTGAAAACATGAATGCAATAGCGAAGTACCAATGATTAATTTTTTAAATATAGGAAAATTATCAGAAATATATCTTAATTTTGGTATCTACTTAAAAAAACTTATACTTTAAAAAACCTCATCTATATTATCTTTTTTGCTTTTAGGATTTTTTTTTTATGGTAGTCGTATTACCGTGAAGGCAGCACGGTATAACAAGTGATTGAGGCATCATTGCACTTAAAATGTTGTAATTAACTTTAGATATATCACGGTACACAAAGTGCCATGATAAATTATATCTACCTGTTAATGGTCTTTACATTACGAGATCTATCCAACCAACTTAAAGTCATGTTTTTGCATAGCTTATTAGGAGATTCATTGATGTGGTATTAAAAATTTATGAAGGATAACTTTCAAGCGACTCTTGACGAAATGTTTAGGCAATTTTCGTTTGCTACTATGGGATAAGGTCGATACACATTATCTTTGGTGAGCTAACATCCGTCAAACAAAGCTGGGCTAGTCTCCCGTTGATTTTAGAATAAAATTCAAAGAGGTTGCTATACATGTCATTAGAGTTTTTCATGAAGCGATAAAAGTCAGCATAGCATTGGAAAACATGACTTTAAAGTATGGCTCATTCTTGGCAATACCTTACTCGCTTTATGCTATGCTTGAGAGACTCTCATGATATAAGCGAGCCAAGAAGATTGAAGCTAGAGTGTTTAACAACCCAATCATAGCTGATCCTCCACAAGAAAGAGATGGGAATGGGGATTCACTCTTGAAGAACCCTCTCAAGAAGGAGATGATGATGCGGTTTTAGTTAATGAGGAGGTAAACTTGATAGAGAAAAATGATCTTTCTACAACCAATCACAAGAAGAGACAAAAACTTACTCAATCACATGGGGGATGCAAACTTCCATACCAAGGGAATTCACTCCCATAGACGAGCCAATGACCGATGTTCTCAAGAAGCAGCTCAAGGTAAACCTCGTGGAATTGCCTTAAGTCAGAATTCCTCCACTTTACATTAGAGATACATTTAATGGTGCGAGTGACATCAAAACTATGCCCACGACATTGAGGAATGTCGAGCTTTCATGCATAGAGTTCAATATCTCATTAATAATGGCACAATATGCTTCCTAAAAAGAGATGTTGATAATGACGGAGAACAAACACCTTCAGATACCTCGATAACAAAGGTCAACGTTGATTTAATTAACTTAAGCAAATCAGAAACTATGCTTAATCCAGGAGAACATCTACAATGGCCTTGGAGCACTAGGAAATTCATCAGATGAAGGACAACATGAGCATATTTCTGACTTAGAACTCTGTGGAAAAGGATCCCAAAAACCACAATAATGACGATAACTCTAGCCCAAATCCTGTAGACCAGGAGAAAATGGAAGAGCAAATCGACTCTTATAATTTCAATTACAGTTGAAAATGCATGTCCGCAAAGTTGTCCTAATCATCGACAATTGAACCGAGGCAGATGACCCCTTTAACTAGTTCTTCTAAGTGATTGCGATAGAAGATGACCCAAACATGTAGGATGATGAATTAAACTCACAAGGGATCTAAGATGAACCCGAGCATAAGCTCCACCAAGGCTAAAAACCTAGTGATTCCTAGAATCAAGGCGACAAGGGTGGTTCGAGGATAATTATTCCAGATGAAACAAAAGAACATATTTTTGAAGAAAACTTATCACCCGAGAACCAAAACCACTAAGGAAAGATGACCTTCTAAGAGTTCTAAAGAGACCTCTCTAACCAGCTTCACAAGATTTCTTGGATGATTCACCCATTCGGGACGAAGAGCTAGATATTGCAAATCAAACCATATTACCTCCTCAAGAGTGAGGGTCTCTAGAAGTTGTTAACGACAGGGGTACAAACCCAATTATTGGAGCACCCCTAGATCAAGAGACTTCATTTAATGAAGAACAAGCCACTGTTAATGCGCAAGACTTTGCAAGGGTAGTCCCATCAAATCACTCAATGGGGGTGCCCTCATCAGATATTGGAAATATAGCAAGGGCAGTTGATGAAATTGAGCTCCTATTTATTAACTCCCAACCTGCCGTAAGGCCATCCAATGCTAATCTAGTCACTTTTTTTGTGCGAGAATATCACTTGGATTCAAGTACTGAGAACGAGCCTACTACAAAAATTTTAAATGAAAAAGACAATCGGACCTTTTCAATAGCCAATTGGGGCCTTCATGCCTCATACTCCAAGAGGCATTAACGCGCAATGAAAAACAAAATCATCCCACTTACGATGACAACTTACGATGACAACTTAATGAGCTTAGGCAAAAGATTGAGAAACTAGGAAACTGAGGGTGATCCTAAATTCAAAAATCAAGGTTTAAGTGGGACATTTTAATGGAAAAGTTCAATGGGAATTCGACAACCACTGTCAAAGATATTAAATACCAATCTTGGGGCGAGGGAAATCCAAGGGTAAACAAAATATGAATCTCCCTGCCACTTAGAGAATAAAAGAATGGTTGAGTCCTTATCTAGTTCTAGAGCGAAGTATCACAAAAAAATGAAAAAAAGAGCACCACAAACACTTCTTATTGTCCTCCTCCTTTGTCATTTTCTTCTTCTTCTTTCTCTTAAAAAGAAAAAGGAAGGGGAGAGAAAAGAAAAACAGAAGAAAAGAAATAGAAAAGAAAAAAAAGAAAGCAAAGAACAAAATTGAAAAAGGAATAAATAAAAAAAATAAAAATCTGTAGGGTTGAAAATCTGAAAAGAACCCAGAGTGTTGAAAAAAAAGCCACGGGGCTGAACATCGGAATGGGCCCCAGGGTGATGGAATAAAAGAAGTTTCTTTTCCATCTCTTCTCTCATATATTTTCTCGCTAATCATTTTCTATTTTATCTTGTTAAGTTAGAATGGTGCCAAAGGCGAAGTCAATGAGGATCAACCAGATGAATTACAGTTAAGGACCTCGATCATTTGGACTTCAAAGGATAGGTGGTGGAGGAGGGAAATTGAAAATCCAAGGAGATTCCGAGCATTCAGGGGTAATATCTTGTATTATCCAAGAATCTGGTTTGCTCGAAAACATTCGAGAGCTTTCCTTTGAATTGAAATACAAGAGCGGCAATTGGAAGATGAAAGAATACTTGATGATTCATCGTACTGAAGATCCTAGCAAGGACTCAGCAAGCTCATATAGGGTCCACTAAATGTGTCACAAGTGTTTAAACTGTAAGACCCACATATTTTTTAGAATTCTTGAATATTTCTTTTCAAAACCTTTCGTTTTAAGTACTTCTCTATACTCTTTTTTAGAAAATGCTGCTTGGGGCACAAGCCTAATTGCTAACTAGCTTCAATAGAAAAATCATTTCAGAAAATAGTAATAAATTTTTTTTTTCTATCCCCGTTCGACATAAAATGGTCGAGTGTTTTAAAAAAGCGTCTGCCACCACATGACGTTAAACTGTTCGGTTCATTACGTCCATCATTGCATGACGTTCTACTTAAAGGGTTCCATGATTGCATGAGCTAAAACTGCTAACTAAAATTTTTTTTTTAAAATTATGTAATTGGTGTTTTTGAAAATCTTAAATTTTTTTTAATCGCACCCCCGTCCAAGCTCCTAGCTTTGTTTTGAAAAAAAATCTCTATATATTATAATTTTTAAAAAACATTTTCTAAAACAAGGGAGCAGGACGCTCGTAAATGATGCTATCACGTTGCTGCCTCATCTATTCTATTCGGAATCTACCAAAGAAATCTTTTAGGCAAACTTTCCCAGCAAGTAAAGCCTATTTAATCCCTAGAAAACCTTGGAGGAAACTCAAGGAGAAATGATAAGTTTACAAATAGGAAATGCAAGTTCATAACCCCTGAAGTTAAAATAATCCAGCTCGAAGTTCGGACTGGCAAAAATCTCTGGAACTACTCATGCCGAAAAGCCCTAGAATAAAAATACTATAGGTGGGTGAACGGGGAAGCACAATATCTTGGGTGGAAAAGCTAGTGCGCCCTCTGACCACGTGATATTAGGAAATATAAAAAATATTGCAGTGTCTAATTCTTTGCCACTTACATGTTCCTCAAAGGACATGGGATTCCAAAGAGGCGCACCGTATACATCCAATTTTGAATTTGGTAAATTTCTATTATTTTTGACCTTAGAAACATTTTGAAAACCCTTAGGACCACACTATCCTAGAGTACCTTAAATCATATGACACAATGTTCCATAGTCCTCATTTCATGATCCATTATCCCTTTAAACCCTCATTTAAATTTGAAAATAATATAAATACGAGATAGAGATCGCATTTAAATTCGACAATGAGATAATAAACGGCCAAAAACACATGAGGGATAACAATCATAAAAATACCGCGATTTTGGCAATCTTTGACCAAAACAACATGATTCTTGTTGTTTGAGCAAACTTGACAAAACGTCACGTATTGTGTCATCTAGGCCATTTGGTGCTAGTGTTTTTGTGTCTAGTCAACATTGAGCCTAGACAACACAGTACGTGTTGTCTAGACCTTGATGATCCAGACGACACGTGGTATTGTCTAGGCCATTTGGTGCCAGTCTATTGTGTCTGGTCGACACTGAGCTTGGACGACACATATTGTGTCATCTTGGCCATTTAGTGCCAGTCTATTCTGTTTGGTCGACATTGAGCTTGGACGACACAAATTGTGTCATCTGGGCCATTTGGTGCCAGTCTATTGTCTGGTTGAAATTGAGCTTGGACGATAGTACATGTCGTCTGGACCTTGATAATACAAACGACACATATGGTGTCGTCATAGCCATTTGGTGCCAATCTTTTTTGTCTGGTCGACACTGAGCCTAGACGACATAGTATGTGTCACTTGGACAATGGTAACCCAGATGACACATATTGTGTCATCTGGGCCATTTGGTGCCAGTCTATTTTGTCTGGTTGACATTGAGCCTAGCAGACACAGTACGTTTCGTCTGAACTCCGATGACCCAAATGACACGTCTCGTGTCATCTATTATGTTGACCGCCAAAATTTCAAATTTTGAGTTCAACCAACTGGATAAGCATTGCGAACCACTTTCCAACCACTCAGAGGTCTATAAAAAGACCTTCTTGAGTGTTGGTCACTAAAAGTCACTTAGGCTTCCACTTAGTTTAGGCATTAATGAGTGAAGTGAGATACTTAGAGCTTTTAGGAGAGTTTCAGCCTCCAAATATTAGAACCAGGAAAATCCTAACGTAGAAATCTAAGAAAACCAATTCAACTATGCTAGGGCTTGGTCAATCCTGAAGAGAAAGAAAGGGGACAACGGGGTCTGCGGTCCTGATACGGGCGAAACTCCAAATTTTTAAATAGTGTGGTGGATGCAATTGCTAAAAGGCGGGAGTCGGACGTTTTCATTTGCTTATCTCTAAAGGTGTTTTGTAATTTGTTCTCTTGCTTTTTCTATATATTTATGAACATCATTTATTAATGAAGATCATGTGTTTCTTTTCAAAAGAAATTATTCAAGGCAAAAAAATCTAAGATTATCCTCCCTTCCATTTTATAATATTTATTCTTGATGAAAAACTTACCTTTATCTGCGAATCTAAACCAAACCAAAACAAAATTTTATTTTATTCAACGAAAAGGCTTTTGGGGTACAGAGAAAGATTTAATAGATTGGATTTTATTAAACATATTTAGGCATGTGTTTGGGGAAAACCCATCTCTAATTATGATACATTGACCCCCTCAAAATGGAAATTCATCTTACTCTAAATCAAATCTAATGCTAAATGATGATATGCATTTTCTATTGAATACATTACCATCTTGGGATTTTGGAGTTGGATGTAGAATCTTTTAGCCCGCAACATGGTGCATCAAGAATATGACCTCAAAGATTTGAGGAAAACAAAAGATTTCACATGGTAATGTAAGGTAAAAAAATCAAATATTCGTGGATCTAAATGTAACTAGGTGAAAACCAATGTAAAACGAAAGAGAGAGAGGGAGAGAGAGAGAGAGAACCAAAATTAAAGAGACACAATTCATTCCAAAAGGCCTGATATAATCAAGGCCAAAAACCAAACTCAAAAAGCAAGGCCAGTCCAGCAAAAACCACCATCTAAAACAACAACAAAGGGGGAGTGACAAATCAAAAGGGTCTCGAAAACTCTAACCCTAAAAAAGCCCCTGAATGAAGCTGCAGGTTTCCATCTCAAAAAGAGATTGAAACACGGCCTATTAGAGCCATGCAAAAAAGGAGGTTCCCCATGAAATGAAAAAAACCTCACAGCAAACACAAGGTTGAAAGACAAGGGAACGCCACAGAAGGCCTTGCTTTAGAGACACAAAACAGAGAGGAAACGTCATAGACTGTAGTAACTAACTCAGGGGATTCAACCACCTTTATTTCCCTTATTTTTGAAGCTATAACCCTCACATTGGCTCATTCAAAGCCAAACGCAAGGCTTTCACCAGGTCCTTGGCTGTCATGGAGTACTCCTCCTCCATCTGGAATCCAGCATAAGAATTAGAGTTAGTCACAGTGTAGGAAAGTACAACTCCGCCCCAAAACCCGGCCGGGCTGAGTAACTTGGGTCAAGTCCAAGTAACGCAGCCCAAGTTGGGTCTTGGCTAGGGCAAAAAGTGTTAAAAAAATATATCAAAAAATATGAAAAAAATTTATAGCAAAATTAAACAAAACACATTTAAAAAGTAGTGAAAAACGGATTTTGAAAATAACACTAATATTTGATGGAGGTATTTTAGAAATAATCCAAAAAGGGAAAACGTAAAAATAAGTATTCATGGCCAAAACACTTCCTTATCTTTACCAAAATGATGATGAACATGGATTTTTATAATTTTATTTTTTATTTTTTTTAAGATCCTAAGCTTGACCACTAAACTCAGAATACTCGGGCTCGCTAGGGTGGCAAGCCCGAGTGACAGGTGTGTCCGGGTTGGCTGGCCCAAGCAGTCGACCACGTCTATTGCCAAAACAATCACAACATAAAGGGAAAATCTAGAGTTTGTCCAACCTTAAGCTCTGGGGTAAATGTGCCTTTTTCTAGAACTCCATTGTATTCATTTCTAAGTATAAATGTACTATACAGAGAGAAAAAAGAGAGTCAATGACCAATGTTGTAGCTAAGGTACAGTGTACTTCAGCCACACCCCCACTCTCAATATGGTTATTCAATTATATGGCCAAAAAGAGAGAAAGATAACTATGAGTTGATGATATTTAGGGTAAAAAAAAAGTACCCTTATAATGTATAGGTTAAAAGATGAGTAAAACCCTTTATAAAAACGAGGTATCCCTTTGACCTAAGGCATGCATTCATGTATTATGTAAACTATGAATAATGCATTAACAAGAATATTAGCTCATGCATTCATGTATTATGCAAACTATGAATAATGCATTAACAAGAATACATCCCCATGAATTCTTCAACCTATTTTATTCCTAGGTATAATTCCTTAATGCATTATGCAAAAGGTCAGTATCTAACAAGATCTCCATGGCATATTGCCACTTCTATATCATTAAAAACCTCAAAGGAGATGTGGAAAGAAAGAAAACATACCTGTGCGACCAAAGTAAGGTCTAGGGCACAGGAGGCAAAGGACATGAAACTTGCATTGAGAACATATAGGTGGAACTTCTCGACCTCAGCGATGGCTTTAGCTAAGATACCCTTACGCTTCTCGCAATGGATCCTGATGAGCACACTCTTGTCTGCAACTCTTGCCTCGATTTCAGGCAATGAAACTCCATTGCCGGAATTATCGTCTTCAGATAAAGATGAGGAAGATGAAGTGGAGGAGGAAGAGGAAGAGGAGTCATCTAAGTAAACATGGGACTTGTTTACTAGTACTGCAGACTCAACTGTCTTCTTTGCGGTCTCTTCCTCCAGGTTCTTCACTCTCTCTTGTAATTGTGTCACGTATTTGATGGCATCTCCTAAGACTGAGGCCTTGTCCATCTGATATTTTCATTTGATTTAAGGAAATTGGGTTAGTTTAGAATTTAAATTTTGACAAAAGTAAAAAATAATTAAGGGCACATTTGTTGAGAAAGTTCTTATCGGTGGACTAATGCTTTTCCATGTTTGTTTCTCGGAATGCAAAGTTATTGTGGCAGACAAGAAAGCGTCTTCTCAGCCTTTTAACATTAAAATGTGAGAAAGCAGCTTTCCATCTATTTAGCTGTGAAAGCAAGTGATGGGAAAGTCCTGCAGGGGAATAATGGCTTCCTTGCGCTCCCAAGAAGTGCTTTCACAAATGTGCCCCGGAGTCCTTGTCAGGCCAAAAACAAATGCGGTCAAAGTAAAAGAAAAATCAAGAAAAAAGAGGGCTTGGCCGAGCTGAATTGGGCTGGCACTGGTCCTAGCCCGATCCTCAGGCTAGGGTTTGTGGCCTAGTCCCTACTTTTTTAAGGCCGGGCAGCATAGCCTATTGCCAAGCCTAGTGAGAAATTGTTTATAAATTAGAGTTTGAGAGAAAAACGAAATTTGATAATAAATAATGGGAAAGGTTTCTATGCTTTTCCTACAACATAGAACAGCATAGAAGTTTTATCATCCCCCTACCATCCAGCCGTCCAATTTTGATCAAGAGAGCCACTCACCGTTTGATCTTGATCCGACATGTCAAAGTATTTTATTTTTAGTGTTTTTTATACAAATTGTATAAATATGAAATTTGGTATGTACCATCTTCGCATTGGGGCACATCTATAAAAATATTAAAAGTAATTTTTTGATAAAATATAATAACCAAAATACTTATTGAAAATATTTTTTTATATTTTTCGCCAGTGAGAGTTTAATAGATGAATGGTCACCCAAAATTTGGTGTCAAAATAATTTATAGAAAAAATAATTTAAAATAAAATAGTATAAAGACGAGACATTTTGATTGGGACAATCTTAAGCCTCCATTCAGAATAGAGGTTTGGATAAGAGGGAAGATATAACTTAAGTTTGGATAAGAGGGAGGATATAACTTGTATGGTGTAAGGGAAGGATAAACGGCTTCCCTATAAATATTAATAAGAAAAGGTAAAAATCTTTTGTTTTATTTTAATTACAACATAACCATCCCTTAACCACGTGCTTTAATTGGGTGAAATTGAAATTTGATTTTTTTTTGGGTTAGTGAAAATGAGGGTTTGAAAACCCACAAAAGTCCATTTCAATTTTCAAAGATCCTTGTCACTATTCTTTTTAAACTTTTAAAGCAACCCTTCCGAATTTTTTTTTATTTTTTCCACTCCGCGTTTGTTGGGAAAATTTGCTCTCTATTTAAGAGAAGGCCAGGTGTCTCTGGATGACATTGGATCTTGGAAATACAGCTCATAAAAGACAAATGCGTAATAGTACCAAATCCCTTTTTTAATAATTAATAGTATCCCTAGCCTTCGGTCAACTTCCCACACAAAATTCAAGAATAATGTGGCAGTTGGTCGGTCATGGGCCGGGCCCTAGTCGACATGGGCTGGCCCTGGCTAGGACCTAGCCCTTTTAGGTTTGACCCAAGCTTGGACTTAGCCCAATTAGGTTTGGGACGAGCAAAAAAAAAAAAATAATAAAAAATAGGTCTGGACTGACCAAAAAAATTGGAAAAATAAAAAAATTATAAAATTAAAAAATTATAAAAAAAGGTTCAACTGCACATAACCTGGCGCATTGGTCCTGAACCAGCCTTGGGCACCTAGTTGGCTCATGCCCTGAAATGCCAGCCCTATGCAGCAAGCCAGCCCTTGGCACATAGTTTGTGGCCCATGTCATACTTATAGTTTGTGGCCCATGTCATACTTAAATGTCAGCCCTCGATACACGGTTTGTGGCCCATGCTCTACTTTTTTAACGCTGGTTTGGACCGTATTACCAGGCCCATTGCGGCCCTATTCACGAAGGTCTTAACCGTAATTTCCTGGGAAAACAAGGGGCAAACCGTCATACCTTTTTCAGGCCAGGAACAATGGCTGAAAGGGCAATGAACCTCTGGCTCAGCTTCTCTCTCCTCTTCCTCTCTGCAATTATGTGATCTTGAGTGTGAGATGACGACTTAGCCGTTGGATTCTGAGATACGCGGTTCCCATTGAGTGTAGAAGACATGGTTTCTCCATTAAATGAAGGAGTTTTAGGGGAGTTTGAGTCTTTTATTTCATTTTTTGGCTTCAAGGTTATGAAACTTGAGTTATGGTTGCTGTTGATTTGTGGGTCTTGAGAGTAGAAAGAGAGAAAGGAATTGGAACCAAAATTGCACCGCTTTGTGGGTCTTTGATCGTGGAAGAAGGGAGTGTTATTGTTGTTGATGTAAGAATATGGATCAGAGTGGTGAAGGTCCTGAGAGAGAGCGGCGCCGATGTGCTCCATGGTAAGGTCGTCAAGGCAGCTCGTTTCGTAGTCCTGAACGATGGAGGCGTCCTCCATTGCCTGAAAATTTATGGCAACTTGAGAGAGAGAGAGAGAGAGAGGGAGAGAGAGAGAATTCTATTGTTGAGCAAGTAGAGAAGCTATAGTTAATGGTAAATGGGTATATACATGTGAGGAGAACCATTTGGCTGTAGAGATTTCCATTGAAATTAAGCTCTTTCTCTCTCTCCTTCTAGAACCTGGTTCACGAAAACTCATTCAGATTAGTTGGAAAAAATTGCAGAGAGCAACTCCTAAATGATTCCATGGATGATATATATATCCATGGAAATGAAAACAGCAAAATTTTTCTGCTCTGTCTCTCTAGTGTGGACCTGAAAGTAACCCAGTCATTGGATTGTTTGAATGAAAATTTAAGGCATATAGAATTCACATGCTTCTATGGTATTCTTTCAGATCCAGAAAAAATAACATCAAAATCACCCATTTCTATAACATATTTTCAAATGCATCAGTGGATACTTTCAAGCTTCAAAATCCATAAAATGCAAAGACAAAAATAGGTAGAGAAAACCCTGAAAAATGACTTCAGAGCTCATGGGTTCACAAAATTTCAATGCCTATGAATGAATTCCCTGAAGAAAATGCACAAACCACTGAAGAAGAGCACATGAGAAGTACATAATAAAAAAACTTCATAAAGAGGAAGAAATTTGTGAGAGATGTAGTACCTTTGAGAGTAACAAGGCCTTTTCTCAAATGGAACACAAATCCCCTCTTTATCCTTTCTACTTGAAAGCAAAAAGCAAAACCAGGACCACTATTTTATTCGCAACTCAAAACTCCAACAGTGTGAATGCGCACATGCACCACCCTCTCCCTTTCCCTCTCTTCTCTCTCTCTCTTTCCCTCTCTCTTTCTCTCTCTTCTCTCTTCGCTCTTTTTCCCTCTCTCTCTCTCTTCTCTCTCGCTCTTTTTCCCTCTCTCTCTCTCTCTAACCCAACGCCCCAGGATGAACTGTTGAGATTGAGGCTTAGAACTGGACCCCCTTTTATCCCTTCTAGAAGCCGCTTTCCCTTCACACGTCTTAGTTACGTAATGAGCTCTAGTGATATAAACTTTGGGGGCATATACTGTACTCCCGCTGGTGCACTGTTGCCCATGTACTCCCTTTGTCAAAATACCTAGCCAAGTTGCTTTTTTTTCTTTTTTTTTTTGGTTTAACATTTTGGGAAATCCACAAAAATGATCAGATCATTATTTTTTAAATTTTTTTGAATTTTGAGTTTTATGATACTTAGCGAGCCTTTCAAAGAAGGGTGTGGTTTGTGTAGATCCTAGGCTCTAAACATTCAAATTAGAACCTACCTTCAAATAGTGTCGAGAAATATTATTTCACTATTATAAATCTTTATGATAGCCTTAAAATATATTTTCATAATGATTTATAAAGTTCAAAGCTTAAAAAATAATGTAGATCGACAGATCTATGAAAACTTGAAAATCTTGAAAATTGATGATATAAAAATGCGTTACAAGATACACTATTTCCAAAACTTTAAATCTATTTTTTCTCATGTCCATGCATCTTGATGTCGAGATGATCAATTTGAAGATATTTGAACAACAAAACAACTCGATATAGGTTCAAATTTGATTGTTTAGAGCCTCGGCTCTATATAAACTTTTCCCTTCAAAAAATTGGATGTACTTTCGAGGCATTGGTTTGTTTCTAGTATATAGAGAGTTTATTTGGATTTTGTTTTTTAAGATTATTAAATGCGTTGTAGAAATTACATCCCCAACATTGACACTTAAACGGTGTCCCCAGCATGTATTTTGCCCAAAAGAGTAAATGAATAATCTACTCCCGAGAGAGTAGGATATTTTTTGGGATAAAATATTTGAAGAAATGTTTAATAATTGGTGAGGACATTTGGGATGGGCTCAATCCAACTAAATTATTTAAATTTTGATTTTTTTTAGTAGAGATAGAAAATGATTGATGATGATGACGTTGATCCATACGCTGTGTAGGGAGGCCAGCAAGGGCATTGAAGAAATAAATAATTAGGGAGTAGACTTTTAGGTCCAGGATTCCTGGCGATGTTAGCGATTGGCTATATAATCTCTCTTTTTATCTCTTATTAATTCCCTCAATTTGGTGTCGTGAATAAGACTCTCTCTCTCTCTCTAAAAGTTCTATGTTTCTCTACTTCTCTTTTATTTGATATTCTCTCTTCTTAATTTAATGGCTCTCCCTCTATCTCTCTAATTAGTTGCTTGTCTTTGATTTGATATTTCGAATTGGAGATCTCGGTTTTGTATATGTGAATATTTTTTTTTTATATAGTTAAATGTGTGAATATTTTCACATTAATTAACTATTAATTGGTGTGAAAAGATGTATTGAGACCAATTGTTGTGAAAATACTCTTACACTTAATAAAATGAAAGAATATTTTTCAATAATTATTTTCACACGAACCAAACGTGCAGTTCCTCACAAACGCTCGTCATTTTTCTCTTGGAAATTTACTTTCATAGTGAATAATCTCGAACTTTACCTACTCAAATAAATCTCAAAGGTTTTTTTGGTCATATTTTCAACTTTTCAGTTTCTCTCTCGAACTCTCCTTCTCTCTCTTTCTTGACAATGATTTCTGTTTTTATTTACGCTCTCCTGGTCCATTGTCTGTGTTGCTCAAAAAGAAGTTTTGGAAAAAAAGAGCAATGCGATAAGTTCTAAATGCGCTTTTAGATTTGGTATCGTACCATGAAAGCAAGGAAAACATGGGAAATATCAGTTCTTAACGTGGGCTTAAAGGATAAAATTTATCTGTCGACTCATATACGAGTGGGAGCACCCCGACACTCTAGTATAAGAATATCCCAACACTCTAGTTATCAAGTTGTGGTTTTTAATTTTAATGATTATAAAATATTTAAAAAAAAAAAAAATCCTAAGTTATTCAAAAAAAATAACTCACATGTACCTTATTTTTCTAAGGAAACTAAAATAGCTTATCAGTTAAAAGAACAATTTATGTAAGGTATCGACCTTATACTATAGAAATAGGGACCTTATTTTTTTGTTTGGGTAAGTGAAATAAGGACCTTAGAAAGGCAGCCAAAATAGTTTATCAGTTAAAGGAAACAATTTATATAGGGTATCGACCTTATACTATAGAAATAAGAACCTTATTTTGTTTCTAGGTAAGTGAAACAAGGACCTTATACTATAGAAATAAGGCATAAGGCAGCTAAAGTACCCTATCAATTAAATGAAACAATTTATGTAAGCTATTGACCCTATACTATAAAACTAAGGTGTATTTCAAAAACTGGTTGGAATAGGCTGTTCTGATATTGAAAAACCCTCATGTTGATCATCTTGACTTTGAGATGTATGGATGTAGAAGAAAAAAAAGAATTCTGACACTTGAACCCCATCTTTTGGCATGATATCAGCGCGATGTTACTTTGATTGTTTAAGATGCCAACCTCATACAAGCCGCACCCTCGTTTAAAACATAGTTGAACACACCTCAAATATCTATCAGTAAAGTAATTTTGAAACTAGAAAATCTTTCAACTAAACATATCGACCTTGAGATATTGAGATATATAGATGTGAAAAACAAATAGATATACAATTTTAAAAACTGTTGCATCTTGTAATACATTATCTAGACATTCTATTTCCAATATTCTCAAGTGCCTATATAGGTACTTGATTTGCATGATTTTTGGACTTTTACATCGTACAATTAGAGGTGTAAACATATTCTCTCTCTCTCCATCTTTTTTTTTTTTTTTTTTTGACAATATTACTATCACTTTATAAATATAGTAAAAAGAAAATTACAAATTTACATAGTCAAACAAGTAAAATCTCATTTTTTCGCAAAACCATCTGCCAATTCATTTGCCTCTAAGTGAACATGTTGGAAAGACATATTCAACTCTGAACTGATATCTAGAACCTATTGAGATAATTTTTTTCCCTTCACGATAAATGAGCATTTACTACCCAAACTTAAATTTTTGGTTTAAAAGATAGCCGTTTTGGGTTCGAATCGATTGGTCCGACCTGGGGACCAGCTACGCTGTGCCGGCTCCTTGATATATTGTGAACCGACCAGTCCTGAAAGGGAATCGGCTATTCTGTGCAATTCAATCGCCGAGTCCCTAATAGAATTATTATAGGCTTTTTTTTTCCTCTTTCAATCTTGCTTTTACAAAGCCAATCATTCGCACCAATAATTGATTTCCATCTATAAAATTTCCATTCGTTCAACAACTTAGGATCGTAGCAATTCGTTTTCATTGTTTCAGTTTTTTTATGAATAAAAGGTTTAATTTTTGTATAGATTAGGTAAAGTTTATTTGTCATTATGTATATTTTTCAACAATTTGTTTTGCTCAAATTTGCTAGAAGTGTTAGGGCTTCAAAAATTTCTGCCATTTCCTTATTTTCGTCTTTGAATTTGAGTCATATTTCTTCAAATTTGATTCAAGTTGATTGTAATCAACTTATCTAGCAAATTGCATTTCCAATCTAATGGATCTAAACTGATTATTGCTTGAAGTTTGATCAAAATTTCGCGTATTTTAGGGTTTGTGAGAAATATTTTTTTAAAAATTAAATAATTTTTTGAATAATATGAGGTGGTTGATGTATTGGGGCATTATGCATATATTGTGAGACTTTTTTTTTGTCTTTTTTTAATATTTAATTTGACATTTTTGGCTTGACTTTCAATTTTTAGGAAAATATCACTTTTTAAAGAAATTTCGTTTGTTTTTGCCCTCACAGAGTTGTCCGGCGTTTATATTGCCGGACAGAGGGTGTCCGTTTAAACTTAGGAAAAAAACTGTTGTCCAGTGTTCAAAATATCAAACAATTATTTGAATACGGTTCGGTGTTCGGATTGTTGGACGTCCATTTGGGCTTTTTAAAACCTTGCGAGCCCCATTTCGGTGCTCTAGCTCTCTCTTCTCTCTTCTCTCTTCTCTCTTCTCTCGTTTTGTCTTTCCACAAGCCCAAGCCCAAGCCCAAGCCCAACCCTCTCTGTGACCTTCGAGCCCAACCCTCTCTCTCTATGGACCAGGCTTCTCAAGCCACAATTGTTAATCATGTATGTTTCAGAAATTTGTTTTATTTTGGGAAAATGAATTTATCTTTTATTTTTATTTTTTTAAGAATTGAACAAGACAATATTTTTATTTATTTTGTACTTATGGTTATAGAAAATAAGCCCCAAGACAATGGGTCTTTTTGTTTTATCTAGAAGATTTAGGTTATTCAATCTTGTAGAAAATAATCCCCAAATCTAGATTTTAGGTTACTTCTATTTGATCTCAGTTTTTTTCTTATTCTTTAGTTATGCTATATGTATATCATGTGTTTTTATGTTTTTTCTGATTATGCTATATGCATATGATGTGAAAATATTTTTTATGATTATGCTAGCTCTATTGTATTTCTGTTTTATATCTTTTTTGGTTATGCTTGTTTTATTTAATTGCAGTTTTTTTTGCCTTATTTGAGCAGGATTTAGATGTATTAAAGGAGTTAATTTGATATGAATCAATATTTAATTGTTTTTCTAAAAGAATACTTGATATGAAGTAAGAAATCTCTACCAATTATGCGGACCTTATTAATGTTATACTGCTCACCAGATTGATTCATGGCCAGTGGTGGAGTGAGGTTATTGGTTCACCATGGTGGTTATTTTGAACGTAAGCAGAATGATAGACGAACATGTTACAAAAAGGGTAAATTAAAAGGCACACTATATAATGGGGGGGGACTTACTACAACAACTTAAGGCTCATATGGGGTCTATATTGAGCTTTGACCCAAGAAGTTTGAAAGTTATGTATCAAGAAATGGACCAACCAATGGATTTAGTTGATTTAATAGATGATGAGGATGTAATGTGTATGCTGATGGTGGCCTCCAATATATATGTATGTATCGCAAATAAGCCATCGCTACCAAATCCAGTGGAGCATTAGCCCTTTGTTCATACATCTGCTCCATCAGCAATTGATAGGTATGTGTGACAAAAGACCTTTGATATTTATATTTGAATGATTTCGAATTATATTTGAACTACATGTGGATCGACACCTACTAAATGTTTTCTCACAATTGCCCTACTGTACAAATGAATGTCCGTAAAACCAGTAACATAGCTACAGTGCAAGAGTCTAAATTCAAGGGTGAGCCTATGATGGAACTTGATGTATACAAGACGGTGCACTTTGAGACCCCATTCAGATCAACACTTCCAAGGGTGGACCTAATTGTGGGACATGATTTTGATATTGTTGTAGAATTAGATAATCACTTTGTTGATTATGCGATATATCATAATTTTGTGATTTACCATTGAAATGATCAAGAAAAAGTGAGTACATACTGTAAAGGAGCACTGGATTGCGTGTGGTGCTCTAGATTCGGACAAATAAAATCCTTCAAAGGTGAGAATTTATATATGAGAACACTTGCAGAAGACCAATGGGCAGGGCGCATCAGCCATTAACTAGAAGCTAATGGGTTGCAAAAAAGATTAAAGCTCGACTAAAAGATCAGATGACCCTCACACCTAAGGATATTGCAAATGATGTTTAGTGGGATCATGAGGTCCCAATATCATACATGCAAGCTTGCGTGGCAAATAAGACACATATGCAATGATCCTAGGCTTTGAAACACAATCATATATTGAACTACCTCTCTATCTTGGGAAACTAAATATCATTAACCTTGGAACTATATCAGCCATAAAAACCATTGACCAATACAGATTCGAGAGTCTCTTTCTCTGTTTTCATCCATACCGCAATAGATTTCTATATAGTTGTCGACGACTGTTAGGGTTAGATGGGATGTTCTTGACGGAAACATATCTGGGGATCCTATTGGCCGCCATAGCCTTAGATATTCCTGTTGCGTTGGCAGTGGTAGAGAATGAACACACTGAAAGTTGGACATGGTTCCTAGAGATTTTGATTGGGGCATTTTGTCGACAGGTGGATGTGCTTCCTCGTTTGACAATTCTATTCGACCGTCAATAGGGTTTGGAAACTGCAATTAAATATATATTCTTGGGATCATATCCAGGGCATTGCATGCGCCATCTTGTAGACAATTTCAGAAGAAAATGGAAGAGCATAATATTCATAAAGAAGTTTTGGAAGGTCGCATGCCCATTATCTACTGAAGGGTTCGAGGAAGAGATGTTGAAAATTAAAGAGATAGATGAAGGGGCTTACAATTGGATAATGATACAGGGAAAATACTACTAGTCAAATGCTTATTTTGAGGGCAAGAGGTACGATCATCTTACATCCAACATATCTAAAATCATTTAACAGTTGGATTTTGGAGGAATGTGAGAAATCTCTCATCGTGTTGTGCGAAGGCTTAAGAATAAAGTTAGTGAACAGATGGGCTGAACATTGGCAGGAAGCTGAAATGTTCAATGGTATGCTAGTACCTAAAGCAAAAGAAGTCATAAATGAACGGATTACGAAGTCAAGTTTCCTGAATACTGTTGTATGGATCGCAGGCAGAAAATATGAGATCCATGAGGAGATGACGCATGTTGTAGATCTAGATGCTCATAGATCTAGATACTCGACCTTGTACTCACCTCCAAATAACATACTTTCGCGAGTCGTATTTCATCGTTCAAGCGTATAGGACCACCTATGCAACTGAATTCCATCTTGTACTAGACTCGGTAACTCTGACTGGTGCTTTTAATAAAACTGTATGTCCTCCAAATACCAAGCGACACCCAGGCACACTGAAGAAGCAGTGCTGGCGGACAGAAGCCACAAACACCAAGGGTTATGCTTGTAAACATTGAGGTGAGTTGGGCTACATGAAAATCTGACCATAGAGTCAACGCTATAGGTTATGCCTGTAAACATTGAGGTGGGCTGGGCTACATGAAAATCTGACCATAGCGTCAACGCTACACCAATGGCTAAAGTTCCCGACCGCCAAATGAATAGGCACTATCTTCTCTCACCAAATGGAAACATTGAATTTTCTCAAACTTGAACAACCTAGGACCACTGGCAGGAGGGAAATCTTGGACTCCCTACTAGTCTCGTTCCATGATGTTTTATGCTCCACTATCACTGTCAAGGTCGGGGATCCTAACCTCGAAAAGTTTTGAGACTCACCATTTTCGAACAAATCCAATTTTGTTATGAAAACTATGGGTTTAGATCATCCGAAGCCCGGCATATGCTTTTCATCCCACATCGGGTACAGCTTGAGAAGAAAGTGAGATGTTGGGGCCCAAAAAAGATATGCAAGGGTCGCAACTTCCCTTGCTTATTGCCCCACAATATCAAAATTCTCGAACAAGGTCAGATATCTAATAAGGACTTCATTTTCTTTCGATTCCCTACTAAATGAAGCAAATATGGCCTAGTGTGCTGTTCTATTTGTAACTGTGTGGGGTTATTTGGCAGAATCATAAAAGATAGTCTCAACCAAGTGAAGTTCAATGAGTGTTTGATATGGTAATTAGACAATGAATTCGAGAAAATTCATTTACAACCACAAGTTGATACAAAGAGGTCAAATTATTTACAACAATCCGATAGATTGGATGACCACCTTGTACCAAAGATTAATGGTCCCATTGTATAATTTTACCATATATTTAAGGCATCAAGCCACACTATTCCACACCAGATCATTAAAAGAAGATAGACCCAAAGACTACATTGCTAGGAAATAAATTATCCAAATAACTATAAAACAACAATAGTGGAAGTGACTAGAGAAAAATATCAACGAGAAATCCTGAAACTCCTAAAACATATTTAAATCATTCAACTCAAATAAAGTAAAATAAAGAAAGCAATAACTTCTCCAAAATCTAATGGAGTGAAATAAAGAAATAAATAACTTCTCCATATGAAAGAAAAAAGAAACTAGAAATGGTAACCAATAAATCAAATAGCCAGAAAACAAAATCATTCCTGAATATCATTTTATTATATCAGTTTCCATCAAGACTAAACCTAAATCTCATCACAAATTGGACAATTGCAGACAATTCCAAAAATTATCTCAAAAAAATTAGCAATAAAGAATAACCCAAATCAAGCTTCAAATTTCTCAAGAGGAATGAGATAATTTTTTTATTTTTTTAAAAGACTAATTTTATGATAAAAGAAGATTATAAATGTAGATCGATACAACTTAACAAGAATGAAGCAGGACTTGCATATTAGTTTTTGTTAAGAAATTGCCAATAAAATTTTTTTTTAAAAAAAGAAGGATATATTTTTCTCAATTTAAAGAAACTAAACAAGAGAGGAAATTCAGAACTCTAAAGATTTAGAATCTCTTATCTAATTATGTATTCTTTTTCATCATTTACCTAATGTAATATTTCGACCTTTTCTAACAACGTCCGTTGCATTTAATTTCAGCTGAATAGTGGGAGTGTCATGGTATTGACACATCTCATCTAAAAAAAGTCAACAATCAAGGTGCTTTCTTAATATGTTCAGGGATGCATACTCCTAGGAGAAATCAGCTAACTGTGAAGAGGCTTTAGAAGCTCATTTACATTTATTACAAGTTAAAGCTCCCACCGCGACAAATAAATAGAAAGATTGAGGACTACAACTCGATTGGCCTAGATGAGATACTTATCAGATATACCTGAGCAGTGGGTGCAGATGAAGATGATCAATTGCTATACAAGAGTGCATTCTTTGAAGCAATCAGTGAGGAATGTGAAGAAGAAGATTCTAATGACTAGGAAGGAGGAGGATCCATGCTGACAAATCAACAATTCTTTGGTGATGTAGGCAGTGTAGCACTTGTTGAAGGAGAGTGAGATGGGGATATGGGAGGAAAACGAGATAGAATATGATTTTGAGGTCACCCTATCCAATCAGGATATACGTAGCCTGAGATCTAGCAACAAGAGGGCGGGGATGAGCAGAAGGACATGGGTCAATACAAGGGTTGAACATGCCTTGGGGATTTTGGTCTAGGCGAGCAGTAGTTCACCAATCGTGAGGGAATCAGGCACAGTCAGTTAACACTGACAAGGTGTACATAGATTGAATCAATTACAACAATGTGATGAAGAGGAAAAACAACGCCGCCTTTTATTTTGTTACTATATTGTATTACAATAGTTGTATGCTCAATTATTTATATCCATAATAATTGTATGCTCATTTTTTTCAATGATGTGAATGTAATAATCAATAGACATATCTAACAGGGAAACTTTTAAATATTCACTTATTTTAGCAAACTAATGAAAGTACAAAATGCAATACCTTGATTTTATTTTTTGGAAACTTAAAAAAAAAAAAATTAAGGATTTTTAGTGACTTTTATCCAATAGTCATTGTATCTACTTTATTAATTGATACTTCCAATTTCTAATTGCTAAACTCCACTATTATTTGTTGATTCTTTGGAGTTTTCTTCACAAATAACCAATGTCATAAATTGTAAACCATGCAGTTAATGTCAGTGTTTTGATGGAGTCCCCCTCTCAAAGTTTAAGAACACTTACACTCTTATTAAGGAAAACAGACAGAAAAAAAAAAAAACGAGTCGTTGGTATAATAGCTTTCTCTCCTCTCTTTTTGTCAATGGAAAAATCAGAATCCTTCTAGCTAGTTCTTGTAAAATTAAATGGAAATAACTACACCTTCTAGGCATCTTTCATAAGAAATATGATCCATGGAAAATGATATTTGGTATACATTGATGGCACAAGAAGAAGACCCCATAACCCTAAAAGACTAGGAGAGCCGGGAATTATTAATGCAAGTAACCAAAAGGCTAGGAGAGCAGGGAATTATAAATGCTAAAAACCACAAGGCTAAGAGAGCAGGGAATTATTAATGCAAGAACTGTAGCGTTTACCAGAGTTGACTGCTTGATTTATTATTATTATTATTATTATTATTATTATTATTATTATTATTATCATTATCATTATCATTATCATTATCATTATCATTATCATTATCATTATCATTATCATTATCATTATCATTATCATTATAATAATAATAATAATAATAATAATAATTATTATTATTATTATTATTAATAGTAATTAGACTTGGTTCGAAATAAAAAAGCCAAAGCAAAAATGTGAATCATTGAAAACTAGGTAAGTAAAAAATATGAATATTTTGGATGTGGCTAGAAAAAAAAGAAAAGAAAAGTGAAAATATCGGATTAGTAAAGATGATACAAGATAACATTATGACGTGTAGTTATTGTAAGGATATATTAAAGTCATGAAAAGATAATCATATGTCCTTACATAATAACACTTATGCATCCTACTTGACAATTTTATCTAAATTTTCATTTAATATAAGAAAAATTCATCCTACACTATCAGGATTCAAACTATATACAATGGAAAAATAACAACAACAACAACAATTGCATAACATCCGGAACAACAGTGCAAGGTATTGGATTACTGCAAAAAGAAAATAGAAAAAAAACTCTCAAAATATGATTGTAATTAAAAAAATACAAAATTCTCCAAATGTGAAGCGCTGGTTCATCATAATCATTGTGTTGTATATATCAATGAAATAATAAAAAATTTAGAAAAGGTGCAACTAATCAAAACTTTTGTATAAAAAAATAGCATAATAAATGACTTATGTGTACTGAACAATAAGGGTAAGAAAACCCAGATATTAAAAACTCACCCTAATTAAATCTAATTTTACTTATTATTTTGAGATATACGGTTGTTTTAGAAAAATACATTTTCTGCGAATATGTTGATAATATTTTTTAATATAATTTTTTAAGGGAATATTTTAATAAATTTTTTTTATAGAACTTTTTGTTAAATCAAGATTCTTAAGTTTATCCCACTTTTAATATGTGTTTCTCAAAACCGAAATTCGATATTTAGAAATCAATGAAACGAATTTTGGTGAAGTGGCCGGCTTGGCCCTGGCCCTCTTCAGGCGGCATAATGATAAAAAATAAATATAAAAACAAAAGGTAAAAAAAGCTAAAGAGGTAAAAAATTGTGGCTTGAAAGCTAGTTTTTCATCTTCGAGCTAGTTGTTATTGCAAACCGTAACCATATTAGAGGTATCAACGGGTGGTTTTTTAAGATAGATTAAGGAGTTAGTGTTGGGTGAGTGTGGCCATTAAAGATCATATGAGTACTTGTAAAATGAAATGATATAGTGGAACATGAACTCAGTGGTAATGTGGTCTCTCGTGGACCATACTAAGCAAACGATGTTTGATGATATCAAACTATGCTTGACAATCTAGGCCAGTCGGTTGTAACCCATGTTACTTGGGCATAGAGTATAAACCGATAAGGGTTCTAATGGGTCTTCCCTTGATAAGGTCGAAGTATGCCTGGATGAGTGAGCTGAGGGACTGTGTCCCTTGTGTGTGATGATGGCATTCAAAGACGGTGGCCAAAGCCTCATCCATGTACTATCACACGACGTGCATATTGATAGACTATTTCGAAAAAGCAAGCCACTTTTCAGGGTAAAGTGTATACGTGTGTGAGAGATGCTCCTATACGCCATAAGAGCTGTGGTCACATTAGGTCTAGGTGGCCTTGGTCTGTCTTTAGGGGAGAACCTAAAATCCACATACTGGGATTGCGACCCCTTGGCTCATTAGCTAGACTTTGGTGACCCACTAATGAGCCTATGCATGAACTGTGGGTCATGAAAAATACTGGATCGATTTGATAAAGCAAGTGTGGTCTGTAGTCTACAGTTGAAGGTAGAGTACCCCAAATTATTTATTCCTAGACCATAAGATCCCATCTAATAAACTTAATTATGTTTATTTATGATGATATGATTTTAGAATCATTATTTGAATTTTTCTAGATCTTTGGATATTTTATTTATAAAATTTTAATGTTTCAAATCTTCAAGTTAATTATAAAATCATTTATTGATTTTTAAATATTTAAAAAATAGAATTGGGGCCCATTGTACATATGGGCCCACTATGCCCTAAATTGCTGGGGGCAACAAAAGCCACCACATGGGTGGCACGCCCCAATTTTGGGGCGTCCTATTCCCATGGGGTGGTATGCCACCACTTTTAGGGGATTTCCTATATTTTATGGGATAAGTGGTTAAAGAAGATTTGAGTGAATCTTTTAAAAGGCTCGATAAGGCTTGCATATTTTTGGATAAAATACAATATTGTGATTAATATTATTTTATTTGATTTATATTGATGGGATAATGGTCAAAGGAAAGAGGGGAATAAAGGTTGAAGCACCTTCTTAATGTTGATGGGCCATCCATAGAATGGATGGCTCAAATCTCTCACCCCACAAGTCACCCAAGATCAATGGTTCATATTCAATCTCGGCAAGCCAAAAAAAACCTAAGAAACCTTAATATTGTAGCCTATAAAAAGGAATTGTCTCTACCCAAAATCTATACATCTTATCTTTTTTTCTCTCTCTTAAGAAAGTTTTTCTCTCTCATGAAAGCCCAAAAGGAGCATGCCCCACTCTCTCATCTTTGATCTCTTTCGCGCCCACATTGTAAAAAGAGGCTAAGGGTTTAGGTTCTGGGGTTCTTCTCTCTCCCATCTATCAATTATGGATTTATGACTAAAGACTAAAGATTGCTAAGGGAAGTCATCTAGGGTTTGAGTTTGTAATCAAAAGGGTTTATGTTCTATTGGTGTGACTTGGCCTAAATTTGCTTTCCCAATTGAGATTGAAGGTTGATCATTGATCCGCGCCATCGGATGGTGGTTACTCGGTGTGGGGTGTAATAAGCTCAATTGAGGTAATCTCCAACACTCTCTTTTGTTTCTTATCACATTTAATTATATTGTCTTTATATTCCTAAGCGTAAAAATTGTGGATATGTTATTTGTTTAAAGAAAATTGGTTTAATGACATCAAGGTTTTTAAGATCTTAGATTTATTAATTTTATTTTCTTTGAAGCAAGAGTTATTGTAATAAGACTACTTCTAAGTGATCTTTGCCAAAAGAAAAAAAAAAAGGTAAAAAAAATAAAAAATAAAAAACTATATTCCCCAGTAAGATCGCATTAGTCTTTCCAACAAGATCGCATTAGTTTTTCTTTCAGTTAGTTTTCTTTTTTGAAGGAGTCAGTGATGGTGTTAGTAGGATCGAAAACCACAACATAGTAACTAGGTACTAGGGTGCTACTACCATGACCCAACCTCTTTCCTCATCTCAATGGTGCATATCAAAATAAAAAACATTCCCTTAAAAATTTAGAAAGAATCAATTTCTATATATATGAAAAAGGTTCCTCCTCGACATGAGAAACACTCTTCTTATTCCAATTCAAAGCTTTGGGTTTGCTCTAAAAAGCCACCGGAACTCTTTTGTTTTTTTTAAGACAATATGTCCCTTATTTATGAAATTCTTTATGGAAAAAGTTTATATAAGGATGCACTTCAAAAATCCATTAGAAAGGGTAGTTTTAATGTTGAAAAACCTTTTGATTGATCATCTCAATATCGAGATGTATGACCATGAAAAATAAAAAGATTTTAAGTCTCAGAAATACATTTTACAACATATTTTCTACACCGTCTACGGATGCATCCGTATGCCAACTGCACCCATTACTTTTTGTTTATCTTTGCTTTGCTAATTAGAAGTCATGGAGATTTGGTCTTAGCTTTAATATATATTTTATGCAAGTATTTTTTACACTCGCACGTTCATTTAGGGACAGGGAACTAATGGACTTAAAAACAACAACAAAAAATTATGGAGAAAAGGAAAATTCTTAATGACCATGGTTTTAAATCTTCTCTCCTATATAAAAACAGTGATAGTAATTTGATATTAATATAAGAACAATCCAACTTGACACCACCCCACTAACATCTTAAAAAAACCAACTCTTAAACTATTTGAAAAAACAAGTCGGTACCTCAAAAAAAAAATCCAATTTTCACATACATACACGAGAACTCTTGATAAACTATACTACATCCTAAGGTATTCAATTCCTAGAAAACTACTATTCTAGTTCTTTGAAATGAAGAGAAGGAAGGAAATAGTTTTTCTTTGGTGATATGAATCTTCAACTGAGGTGATGTGTTCATATGTAAGGCGCCAACAAACTGGATTGGCACTTATGAAGCATGTTGAAATATTAAATTAAGATTGGAAAAGATATGTCGACATTTAATAATGGAGCAGTTAGTGTAAGGTATGGGCTTTACAATAAGAAGTAAACACCCTATCTTATATTATAAAACTTGAAACTCAAAAATGATATGGATGTAGCATATTCTAGAACTTTAAAAAATGGGTGCTGTTTGTATAGAGTCGAGGTTCTAAACAATCAAAGTAAAGCCCACTTTCAAATAGTATCGAGAAATGTAGTTTCAATACTCGAAATCTTTGTGATAGCTTTAAAATATATTTTCATCTTTAATTATAAAATTGAAAGCTTAAAAATAGTATAGATTGTTCATATCTATGAATACTTGAAAATCTTAAAAATTGACTGTCCAAAAATGTATTACAAGATGAACTATTTTCAAGACTTGAAATCTATATTTTTCTCGTATCCTTGTATCTTGATGTTGAGATTATCAATTGGAAGATATTTTGCATCAAAACAACCACCTCTAGTGAAATTTTTAAAGTGGGCTCTAATTTGATTGTTTAGAGCTATATTAACTTTTTCCTTTAAAATAGATAAGTTCAGATAACATACTGCATTGTTTTTAGGGTTTGAAACTGACAAATTTGTAATTGTCGAAGTCGAGATAAGGGTTTCTCAGCACTGAAAATACCACTCTAATGAGATTTTTACTACATTACTTTTTACGTAAAGCCCTGGCCCTACACAAACATCTTCCTTTTAAGTAAGAAAACCGTTTATGTAAGGTTGCAACTTAAATATGTAAATTTACATATACACCTCAAAAATCCATCAGGTTTTGAAAAACCCTAGAAGTGATCATCTCGACATCGAGGTGTAGAAATCATAGCTAGCAAGTAAGAGACTTTCAATAAATCAGCTTCCCGTAAAATCGTAAAAAATTCGTTTTTATTTTAAGAAGTCTGATAAAAAATACAGGACAAAAATACTTCAAGTACGGATATCGCCAATATATCGGACTAAGCTTGAAAGTCTGAGTAAAAAACTAACTCCGATAAATACATATAAAAAAATTACACCATATCAAACCTATTTAAATACATATAAAAAAAAATCCGAAGCTAGATCAATCCGAAAAAATTACAGGATTTGATAACAGGTGCCCCTTCTCTCTCTAGAAATTTTCGGGTTCACTAATTTTTTGATCAAACCTATGTGAAAAGTCAAACCATTTTTTTAAAGAGAGACGATTAACGCTACTAAAAAACCTCAACTTTATCTCTCTGAGATTGATTATGTGAAAGATACCATAATTCCTGATCCAAGATGAGAGGCAAATGCTGACGTATTTTTTCTTCTTTTGGCCGGATTTGGAATCGCATTCGCCTTCTGACCAGCTTTTTTGAACGGAATTTTGATCTGAATCTACAAAGGAGTAATGGACCTCGAAACTTGATTTCTCTTCTCCTCCTACTCCACTCCAAGCTGAATCACCATATAATATTCCCTCTTCTTCAATAATCCCAACACCTTTATCATCACAGAACCCTAGCCTCAGGTTAAAGTCGATTCCCAGACCATTTTTCTGACAATAAATCACGTTTTCCGGCCACTGAGCCTTAAATTTCGGGGAACTTGATTCTTGGAAGAAATTTTAGGGGTGTGTTAAATTCCCTGAACGAGAAGAAGATCCAGCCAGAAAAATGGTGCTTATCATTTTTCTCAGGTGCGTTTGAGCACTGGAATGGCCTTTGATGAAAGAAATACAGGAATCGGCACCAGAAACCAAGAACTGAGCGGATGAAGAACTTACCTTTCTTTGATGGATATTTTCCTCCATTTTTTGTACGCCTCACTCCTCGATCAAACGCTTCGTCTTAGGTTTGGAGAGTCTGGTTTGTTCGCAAAAGTTGGTTTCTTCAAAAGCGGTTTTTTCGAGTGGTTTTTGAAAGGCCCCATAAAGTTTCAGATAATAGTTTCCTTAAGAGACAGACATCGATGGAGAGAGAGAGATTTCTTCATAGAATGAGCGAGAGATCATCACTCGCAGAGAGAGATCTTCACAGAGAGATAGCAGTTCCCCCTTCTCCATAGAAATTTTCGTAGACGTTTTTTTCGGACCCGTTTCATTCATTTTTCAAAAAATCACGTTTTTAACGGTATTATAAAAAATACACATTTTTTTGGATGAACTTTTCAAAAAAATGGCATTTAAAAAGTTTTAAAAAATGCGCCAATTTTTTGAAAAATCTCGCGATTAATCGTTTAATTGCTAACTATGGTAGGAATATTGGAAAAAAAAAGATTATGAGTCCCAAAAATAGTGCATCTCGAAACCTATTATCTAGAAAGTCCATTTTCAAGATTTTCATATATTTATAGATCTACTTAATTTTAACCATTTTTTGAATTTAGAATTTTATAATTAGATATGAAAATATATTTTCAAATAATTCAAAAAATTTTTTACACCAAAATTATATATTGTAATTACATATTATGATAAAATTTTGAAAGTTTTTTTTAATTGGATTGTTTAAGGTTGCAACCATATAAAAACCACACCCTTTAAGCAAAGCACCAGATCTTGCTTACTCAGTTTGATTGAAATAAATGTGTTGAGAGGCATATGAGCACATCCTTTTCCCGTGATACTAGCTATTACTTGCCGACCCAGACCTGGACAAAAAAATATAGTGAGGGATGGGGACCTGGACCCGGACCCGGACCCGGACCCGGACCCAATCAGACCTGATTGGACGCGATTTGAAAATTAAAATATTTATATATTTAAATATATTTCAGAAATTGGGACCTAAAAATATAATGGGAGACTTAGCCTGGACCTTGACCGGTCCCAATCGGATCCAGACCCAAATAATATTCGGGTCCAAAATTTGGATTTGGATATGACCAGCTAGGTCCAATTTTCAATTTTTGAACCATATTCGAGTGTTCCCATCGGGTCCGGGGACCATTGCGACCCCTTTATGGAAGGTGGCGTTGTTTACCCCCTCAGGCTACAAAAAAAAAAAAAAAACTAATTGCATTCTACACAACTTGAAAAAAATAATATCTCAAATTCAATAAAGACCCTCCAATTTTTAGAAAGAAAGATTGGAGGGTCGAGACTTATTTGGTGAACAATGAGAGAGAAATCAAAGGTTTTTGGTTTTCAAGTTTTAAAAAAAACCCTAAATTCGCACTCTCAATTTCTTATATGTTGATTTTCGATCCAATAAATGATATACGGTTAAAGGGCTCAATGGCAAACAAATCCAAATTAATTTAAAGGCATTTAATTTAGAGTTTGGGAGAGAGAATACACGGATGACAAATTAGGGTTTCAGGCTCAAAGAGAATGATGACGAGATTTTCTGAAAAACACTCACCCACACCCAAAATACAACAAATAATGCTTTGGTCGGGATTAAGAGAGATAGGTGCCGTAATTGATAGAAATGGGGCTTATTATAGCCAAATGAGCCATGAGCTTGTTTTTTTGTACTTTTTTTTTTCCAGGTAAAATATGGGGTGTCAAGCGACTCGCCCGTGTCTTGCAAAAAATCGGCCAGATATGACTCCAGCTTAGCCAACTGAGGCGAGATTCTGAGTTAGCTTCCCGAGTTTTTTGCCTTTGTTTATTTTATCAATGTTTTAAAACTTGGTGATTTCAGATCCCGAACACCGATTTAGATGGAAATTGGTATGGACTGAACTGGTTTTGTAAAAGTATGGTTCCCTACAGGGTACACTCTTAAAACCCCTTACCCTATTTATTTTCTTTTCATTTGTTTTTGAGCTTGTCTAATTGTTTTCTTAAGTCTCATCTAAATCACTACCCTCTAAATCCCAATTTAGTTTTTATTTTATTTCATTTAATTTTTAAAATCTTTTGGAACACCAATTTGGATTGATCTTAACTTGATTGGGATCGCCAATCTAAAATTAAAATTTTTGGATCAATCTTGAC
Source organism: Amborella trichopoda (assembly GCF_054954075.1). Lineage (NCBI taxonomy): Eukaryota > Viridiplantae > Streptophyta > Magnoliopsida > Amborellales > Amborellaceae > Amborella > Amborella trichopoda. The sequence goes on from NC_142348.1 coordinate 41,678,616, forward strand.
CCAATTGGGATCACCGATCTAACAATCTGATACTAATTTTCTGAGTTTTAAAACAATAGTTATGTATACTACATATTAAACAAGAATTATGGGGTGGACACATGTCGCAAGAATAAGAATGGACCCTAATATTACAGAGGTTGTAGGATATTTTCCTCATGTTTAAGAGAGAGACTAAAATTTGGTGGAGGTGGAGGTAGAGTAGATATTTTAAAGAGAGAGAGAGAGAGTGAAAGTAGAGATTTTAGGAAAAAAGAGATGTTGTTTCCATATCTTATTGAGAAGTAGGAGAATTTTTTTTATCCAATCATTTCCTAAAATTCATGTTATCTATACTACATTATTAAGCATGAGTTAAAGGGTGGACACGTGTTAGAAGAATAAGAAAGGACCTCATTGTAGAAAAATTGTGGGGTACATGCCTTTCAAAGTAGATATAATAGACCCCTAAAAATAATGTAGCTCTAAAATTTAATGTATAGAGAAGAGAGAGTGAAGAGTTCCTAAATCATAGGAAGGAGAAAGAGAGGTCACGTGAGGAGAGAGGAGGAGGGAGTTTATTTGAATCTCCTAAATCTTGAAAGGAAATATAAAGGAGATATCAACACTAGATATATCTCTTAAACCTTAAAAGATGCTCTTGAAAAGAGATCCTAAATTTTAGAAAGAAGCTATATAAAAGAGATCTTTTATGGTTTGAGAGAGAGTAGGGTAGAGAGAGAAAGAAAAAACTCAATTGAAGGGGAGAGAGAGAAGGTATGTGCAAGAGAGATGAGAGATAATTTTAAGGGTAGAAAGAACTCAATCTTCTAGAATAAGAAAGAATGAGAGAGAGGAGAGAGAATACACAAATTAAAAGGGATAGCAGAGAGAGAGAGAGTAAGAAAGAAATAGCTCAATTGAAAGCATTGTTTGGAAAGCCGGCCGGTTTGAATTGAAATTGGCCAGTTAGATCGGAACCGTCATGGTTTCGACTCCAGTTACGGCCGGTTTAAGGGTACTTGTAGCCTAGAGAATACTGGCAAAAATTTTCCGTCATCGAACCGGTAATTTTCAAGTGAAACCGCCTGGTTTTATGCTAACCGGATTGGTTAGACGATATAACAGCCGTTTTTTACGAAACAACGGTAATGTTCCCATTACGTCGTCATTTTGAAATCGATACCGTTATTTGTAGTAGGCATTCTTGAATCCAAATTTTCACTTTTTTTTATCTGTTTTCGTGGCTTTTTTTGTCCCGTTTCATGATTTATTGTTGTAAATCACTATCTATTATCTATAAAACAACAAATTTGGATTGAGACATTGAAAAAAACAAGAGTTTCTTGGATCGAAATGGCAAATTGTTTAGGTTTTTGAAAATTTTGGCCATTCTTTCAATTATTTCTTCAATACCTAATGGTTCTTGAAGAAATTTGGTGTTTTTGATAGATAATGGAATTATTCATCAGATTTTGGTTTCAATTTATTCAAGAAACCAAATATTATAGGTTGATTTTGGCCCAAAATGTTGCTGTTCAAAGAACTTATATTCGATCAAAAAACACATATTTTTTATCTATTTATTGGTCTTTTTTATTAAATTGAATTTTGTATTTTTATGATAAATGTTTGATCTCTCAAATAAAATAGGCATGTCTATTTATGATTGATTAAATGTTTTTATATGAATTTTTTCATTGCACCATGTCATGAAAATTTCATAGATCTGAAATTTCCTCCTTTTTTTCAATTGAATTAAAAATACCAAATATTTTTTGATGAGATTTGGTGCGTTTTAAAGATGATCGAAGCCTTTACAATTCATGTACGTTTATTTGTTCGATTATCCAAACATTGAGGGTCGTTTCTTCTTGGAATGTTGCTTGACTTTGGGGTTTTTGAAAAATTGATTTTTCTTAAAAAAACTATTTTGTTTAATAATTAAATTTTTTTTTTATGAATATGGGAAGTGCTTTTCTATTTTTCTTAATACAATTATTTTTAATAGAATTATGATTTTTTAATAAATTTACTCTCTTTTTTTTTTTTTATGAATATGGGATTTTTTTTCTATTTTGGTTAATAAATTTATTTTTAATAGAATTATAATTTTTTAATAAAATTATAATTTTTTAATAAAATTATAATTTTTTAATAAAATTATGTTTTTTGATGAATATGGGAAGTGTCTTTCTATTTTTCTTAATAAAATTATTCTTTTTGATAAAATTATTTTTTTGATAAAATTGATTCTTCTTTTTGATAAGTGCATGATAATGTCACTCGATTTTTTTTAATTATGTTTTTTTAAGTGCATGATATAGTACTTCTAATGATGGAAATGAAACACTTTGTTTTTTTAAGTGCATGTAAAAATTTTGGTTGCCTTATGTTCAATGAAACACTACAACGTCGTCTTGTATATGCTTCGTACTTCTCTTTTCCGTTTTTTTTTTTTTTATTATTGTTATCAAGATTTTTGGAATGTTATGGAAAGAGTCTTTAAAAGATCAGCTGATTTTTAAAAAATCGGCCGACTAACTCGGGATCGGTCACTGGCCGATCCTGATCTGGCCCGATTCTAGAGAGAGATAGAGTTGTACAAAGGTTATCTTAATTTCAAATCATCCCTCACATTTTGAGAAATTGATTTTTTTTTAAAAAAAATCATTTTTCTAAGTAAAATTATGTTTTTTTTATCCATATGAGAAGCTTTTTTCTATATTGCTTAATAAAATTATCTTTTAAATAAAATTATGTTTTTTGATAAAAAATTATGTTTTTTGATAAAAAATTATGTTTTTTGATAAAAAATTATGTTTTTTGATAAAAAATTATGTTTTTTGATGAATATGAGAATTGTTTTTCTATTTTGCTTAACAAAATTAATTTTTTTATAAAATTATGGCTTTAATAAAAGAGTAATAATACTATGAGACCCTCCCACACCTATTTGAGTAGGACCCCCAAAGGGTCACTATTAAATTTTGACAAAGATCCCTAGAAAACCCATTCACCCAAGTCCCACGTCCATGTCATAATTTTTCTAGAGATCTGTGTCAAAATTTAATGGTGATCGTTTGGGGTCCTAATCACATGGGTGTAGGAGGGTTTCATAATGTCATTTCTCATAATTAAGATTATGTTTTATGATGAATATGGGAAGTGGTTTGTAATTTTTCTTAGTAAAATTATTTTTTGATAAAATTATGGGTTTTTAATAAAATTATGTTTTATGATAAATATGGGAAGTGTTTTTCTATTTTGCTTAATAAAATCATTTTTTGATCAAGTTATTTGTTCCCTATTCTTATTTCTTCATAAAATCAATGCATAACACACTGATATGGATATAGTAGATACATACAAGAACATAAAAGAACAACTGTGCATTGATTTTTCGTTTTGTTGCATATCATGAGATGTAGTTTTTGTGAAGTATGCGTTATTTAACTTCATTGAAATTGTATTGTACGAATTATGCTTTATCTAAATATATGGAAGAGGTCCTTTCTATTTCTTGTCTTAATTAGTTGGCTTTTTTATTTGATTTAATAGCATCGAGCTACTTTTGTTATTGGCAAAAAAGCGCATAAACTTTTATTCCTAATGTGAGCGATTTTTGTACAAAAGAAACTAGAAAGTTTTTCGTGTAAGGTTTGGAATGAATATGTTAATTCTTGGAAGAAGATGTTACATGACAAAAATATCTTCAAAACATATCCTAAGATATTTTCATGTACAAGACCATAGTATTTAAATATTAATTAATAAAAAAGTTGTTTCAATTTTTTTGTAAGATAATATATGTAATAAGATATTATACACTTAGTCTAAGTATTTCAATTTTTTTTGGAGTTTTTTTGTAAGATAAATATTTGTAATAATATATTATACACTTAATCTAAGTATTTCTATTTTTTTTTTGGAGTTTTTGACCCATTTTTTTTTTTTTAAAATCTACTTGACCGGTTATTCCGGTTAACTGCGCCGGTTAGTTCGGTTCTGATTCAAACCGCTCCTAACCCCATGTTCTGTTAACCGTTCCGGTTTGATTTTATGAACACTGATTGAAAGAGATAGTACATGCAAGAGAGAGAATGAGAGATTTTAGGAAAGATGAGAGTAGAGAAAGAGAGAATCTCTTAACACAAGATTTTAGAAAATAAAAAATTTAGTAGGATTTATTTGAGAGAATATGCATGAGAGAGATAATGGGAGATTTTAGGAGAGATTGAGGAGAGTTACGTGCAAGAGAGAGAATGAGAAATTTTAGGAGAGAATTTGGGAAGGAGAGAGAGAGAGTACGTACAAGAGAATGCTGTGTAAGACTTCTATTAGGTTTAGAAGTCTTATAAATGGAAGTCTCTCAACTTCTGAAAATAGTTTCTTGTGCTCCTCTCAACCTCAAGGTGTGCTTCATTTCTTTTTCTCCATGAGTTTCATAAATTTATTAATTTATGGTTTTTAGTTTATTATTTCAATTAGGGAAGTTATGGCTTTTTAGTTTTTTAATTAATGTTTTGGCTATTTGAAGTGTGTAGTTGAGTTAAGTATAGGTTAGGAATTTTTATAGTTATTCCATACTCTTTATGTTATTCTTCTGGTTTTTGGAAGTGAAATTTTGGATAAAAGAATTTTAGGATTTTGTTTATGGATGACTTTTTAGTTTTTTAATCAATGTTTTGGTTATTGGAGTGTGAAGTTGAGTTAAGTATATTTTAGGAATTTTGATGGTTATTGCATGCTCTTCATATTATTACATAACTTTAATTAAAATTTGAGCTGTTTAGCACATATCTCACTTTTGAAAATTGGATAGTATCTATTCAATCTCGAGACATTATTTTTCTCGAAGTGCATAGAGGATACAATTAGGAATTTTTTAATTAAGGTTAATCTATGGGTTGAAGGGGTTAAATCCCCAAAATTTGGGGGCTTAATATTAATTTTAAATGGATTTTACCTGAGGGAGTAAATTAACATTCTATTCCCACAGGAGCATGATATCCTCTAACTTTGTGATTTATATTCACCTCATATGAAAGATATGATTGAAATTACTTTGAAAATTGATAGATGATTTGTTTTATGGGAAAGGTTTCTATGCTTCCTGTACAGCATAGAAGTTCTATCTTCCTTCTACCATCCAGCCGTCCAATTTTGATCAAGAGAGCCACTCAAGGTTTGATCTTAGATTCAAAGTCTCAAAGTATTTTATTTTTTAGTTTGTTTTATACAAATTGTATGAATATGAAATTTGGTACGTGCCATCTTCTCATTGGAGCGCAACTATAAAAAAAATTTAAAAAAAAAATTTCGATAAAATATAATGATCAAAATACCCCTTGAAATTTTCAGATGTGCGAGTTTAATAGAGGAACAGATGTCCAAAATTTGGTGTCAAAATAGTTTATACAAAAAAAAAATTAAAAATAAAATAGTGTAAAGACATGACATTGTGATTGGGGGAATTTTAGCCCTCCATTCAGAATGGACAGTTGGATAAAGGAAGGATAAAACTTCTATGCAGGGGGCGAAGCATAGAAAGCTTGCCCTTGTTTTATTTAGGAAGGTGCATAAAAGAAAAACTTATGCTTGGATTTGACTATCCAAAATTTAGTCGGTCTCAGTTCAATTTTAAGACGTACTTTTTCAGGCATTTACTCAATGTGCTATCAATTTCTTTTTTTTTTTTACTTTTATTGGAAGTTATTTGCTAAGTTGAAGTGGTTAAATAAATATTATATTTATATTATATATAATATAATAATATTTAGTATAATATTTTATATATATATATACACGCCAAGATCTAAATTCACTTTTATCTTAATAACATTGAAAACACTGTAGTATAGTCTAGTAGAGAAGGTAAAAGCGTAGTATAATATAGAAAACAACACAAAATGATGAGAAAAGAAATTACAGAGATGTCTAATATAATCCAAGTAGTGTGAATACTGTTTTGAATTTTTATGCTAAAAATTAATTTGAACTGCATATAAACAAGCTTTATTTCACAAAGTTCAAATAGGTACAGGAACAAAGAAGACTTATAACAAATCACTTACAATTTACAAATGCAGTAACTTGAAAAGAGTGCTCGTCCGGACAGAACAAATGTACTTTATGCAAATTACATTCACACATCTATGTACATCGTATAAACAAAAGAAGTATGAAAAGTTCTTACGTACAATCACACATCTGTGTACATCGTATAAACAAAAGAAGTATGAAAAGATCTTACTCAATAAGGGCTTTCCTCAAGGAAGAGAAGTCAGCAGAGCTTTCAGGAGAATGTGTTGAGTAAGTAGGGAAGAGAGAAGAGCTTATAGAGAAGAGATCGCAAAGATAGAGATTTCAACTTGCTCTCGAATGAAGGTTTTGAGGGGCTTTTATAGAGGAGCGGAACCACTGAGGTGGAAGATTCGATAAGGCTCAAGGAAACAGGGAGGTGACATAAAGTCGAGATAGACGCGAATAGGCTGAGGTAGAAGATTCGTAAAGTAGGAAAGGGACGCAAAGAAAGGCTAGACCTGACATAAAACAAAAAGTAAAAAGCAAAGGTATTTTGTATAGTGTCTTTTGTCGGTCGGTGGCATCTTTAATAGTTTTCTTTTGTTGTTTTCTTGTACGATGGCATCTTCTTTTTTATGGCGGCATTTTAGGCAGGAGTTTTTTGAGGTGAGGTGATAGCATCTTTTGAGGTGGCAAGAGCATTTTGTACAGAGGTGAGCTTTCTTTTGAGGTGACAACATCTTTTGAGGTGGCAGAAGCATCTTTGTACAGGATATGGACAAGTTTCTGTTTCTGTAGTAGCTTTATTTGGGCCTTTGACTGAACTCATCATCTATTGGTTCGGGTTGAGAGGTAGCATCTGAGGCTTCTTCTTCAATTCTTCTTAACAGTTGGGTTTCAAGTTCTTCTTTCGTAGCTCTTGGGTTTTGCTTACGCATTTGTCTGATATATTCGGCGAATTTATTTGGGTCAAATTCAGGAGTATTATTACTCTGATATTCGATAGGAGAAGGGGGAATTCATTTCAGTCTGATTGAGTTAGGGTCCATATTGAATACATCCCACCATTTAACAAATATTTGTTTTCTCAATCGAGGGATATACTCATAATTATTATTGGTATTTTCATAGATTTCGTATTCCCATTTGAGGATCCAAGGTATTTGGTGTATTGGCATAAAATATAAATTATAATCTATATCAGTATCTATACTGTTATATTCAACGAATTTGGCTTGAGCATTTTTAAATGCATCAGGTAATATTTGGGTTCTTGAACCCCATATTAAGAACCAGTATCGAAACTAACTCGGGAATCTTTCAAGAATAGGCATATTAAATTGTATATACCATATATGAGAATTATTCAAATTTTGATAGGCAAATATATTGTGCCAAGCATCCATATATTCTATATATCTATAAGATTTGTATTGAAATTCTTGTACTTGCAGCTTTTTCCTTGAGTTGGGGTACATCCTCAGTCTTCATACGATAATATTTTCTTTATCTGTATCTTAGAGTAAGAAATAACTTTTGTAGTAGGATTAAAGAAATGAACAAGGGATATAGAGCCTGTTTCCATGAGACGGTTTCGTACCACTCTCGGGTTTTGTTTCCATTGGATGGATTAAGATGATTTTGAAGATACAAAGGTGCCAACTTATTTGGGTATATATGGATATGTTTATCATCAATAGTAATATCTATTAAAAAGGCTGTTTCTTCAAAAACTGCCTTTTGTGAAGTAGAACTAGTTGGCTTATTTTGGTTTGATACAGGGGTAAATATTGGAGTTGGAGTTTCGGTAGATTGTTCAGGGTAATTAAGAGATCTGGCTGGTGATAAAGGTGGGTGCATAGATATGGGAGAGCCAGGTGTTACTATAGGAACAAGATCCATTAGAGTCTTTAGATTCTTGCCTGGTCATTGAGAATTATTGATATTCATATTAAATAATTGTATTGCTAATGAGGCTTCGTCGAGCGTCGGCGGGGGTGGTTGATCTGGACTCTCCCTGCAAAAATTCACGGGTGAGGAAATCAGGGAGAGCGTTAGCAGAACCGTAAAGATGTTCAATAGAAAAATCGAAGGCAGATAAATAGCCAGCCAGCGAGCAAAAATTTGTTTAGAAACAAGATTTTGAATATCTTTTTGTAAGATATCTTTAGTAGATTTACAGTCGGTGCGTATAAGGAAAGGCGTATTAAGAATATCACTTTAAAATTTATTGACACAATGAACTATGGCTAAAATTTCTTTTTAATAGTCGAATAGTTTTATTGGGCAGGGTTCCATGCTTTGGACGTGTATCTTACTAATTGTTCTTTATTGTCAATTCGTTGTTTAAGAATTCCACCTAAACCAAGTTCTGAAGCATCACATTCAATAATCTTAAAGCAGTAGGGTCAGATAAAACTAAACAAGGTAGTTCTTTTGATTTACTTTTTCGGATTCGAATAGCATTAGTATGTTGATCTGTCCATTTTGGAGGATTCTTTTTTAGTCGATCAAATAATAGTTTGGCAATAATAGCAAAGTCTTGAATAAAGTCTGCTATATAATTTAAACAACCTAAAAAGCGCTGTAATTCGACTTTTGTTAAGATTACATCAAGAAATTTATTAGAAAATTCAATAGCTCTATCAATAGGAATGATCGTACCTTGGAATATATTATGTCCTAAGAATCGAATTTTTGTTTGACAAAGAGCTAATTTTTTAGCAAAGACTACAAGTCCCGCAGTTTTTACAGTATTAAGGAATATATTTAAATGTTTAAAATGTTGATATATGTCAGTAGAAAAAATAAGAACATCATCAATGTAGACTATCATAAATTTTAAATAGGGATTAAATACATCATTCATAATTTTTTGGAATTCAGATGGAGCATTTTTTAATCCAAATGGCATAACGTTCCATTCATATTGTCCGAAGGGAACATTAAATGCCGTTTTATATCGGTCTTTTTCACTAATCTGTATCTGCCAATATCCTAACTTTAAATCGAATTTCAAAAAAATGCAGGAATTTAGAAGTCTATCTAATAAATCTTTTTTATTCGGAATTGGATATCGAATCCATTTTAAAACTTTGTTTAGCGGTTTATAATTGATAACTAATCTAGGAACTCCGCGTTCCTTTTCGGCATTATTTTCTACGTAGAAGGCGGCACAGCTCCATGGTAAAGAGCTAGGCCTAATTAATCCTTTAGCTACGAGAGAGTCTATTTCGTTTTTACATATTTCTAACATTCTTGTATCCAGTTGAATTGGTCGGGCTTTAGTTGGTATTTTAGATTCAGAAAAGCTTTCTTCATATGGTAGTGAAACTATATGTTTATGTCGATTCCAAAAAGCAGTAGGTAAATCGTTACAGATTTCTTTTTCAATTTGCAGTTTGATTTTTACTTATCGTTTTTTGAATTTCAGGTAGTAACAACTGTTCGTCAATTGTTTTATATTTTATTTCAGCTTTTAATTGATATAAAAAAGTTTTTTTGTTTTGTATGTTTTGTTTTACATTATTTATTTCTTTTATTTTTGGTTCTCAATAAATTCAACTTTAACTTTTATTCCTTCTATTGTTGATTCTAATCTAGTATGGTCTATAATAATAGGATATAGCATACTGACAAATGGGGTTCCTAAAATGACAGCTTGGTTTAGTCCTTTTACTATAATAAATGGTAGTTCTAAGCAAATACCATTATTACATATAGCAGCATTAGATAATTTATAATTTATTTTTAATTTACTTCCATCGGTTGTACTTAATATTTGTGTTGTTTTATGAAAATATTTTGTGGGGACTAATCCTTCGTTTATACAATTTAAATCAGCACCGGAGTCTATTAAGGCTAATGTTTGGAAATTATATTCGTTCTGGACTATGATTTTAACTAATGTATACCATTTTTGGTTTAATATTTTGTTGATTAAATTCAATTGAGGTTCCTGTTTAGAGGATTCAGGTTTATCTTTCATGTTATGCAATAGGTTAGCAAATTCTATTTCTTCTTCATCCTCAAAAGGATTATCTGTTAATTCGGTTAATTCTAATAATTTAATTCTGTTTTTTAACTCAGTTAGTTTTGATTTTACTTCATTAATTTCGTGTTTTAATTTAGCAATAGTGGGTTCCTTTTGAATACTATTCTTTTGACTAACTCGTTTAAGTATGTCAAAGAAACTCTATTCTTCAGGAGGTTTTATTAATGGCGTTGGTTTATTACGTGTTTTTCAATTTGAATACATTGACTAATTATTGTTCTTTTATCTTCAGGGTCAGGAATTGTATCAATAATTTCAAGAATTAAAGTGTCTTCTTTGGTAAGAGTATTGCAAGAACAGTTCATATCTTTTTCTGATGAAGAAAAGGTTTCATATAGAAAATTGTTATCCTTTATTAGTTCTATATTGGGATCCTCATCATCAGAATTATTAGTATAGTCGGAAGACGTTGTACAGAATTCTTTGTCATTGAGCTGAATTATTTCATATAATTGATTCTGTATATTTTCATTTAATATGAGGGATTCTATCTTTTTCTTAACATTACAGTTATTTTTATAGTGTCCTAATTTTTCACATTTATAACACCTAGGTATTTTCTTTTATATATTTTTCCTTCTTTGGGTTTTTCTCGTATTTTTCTTCTTTATGTTTAGGTTTCCTTTTATGATAGAGTTTTTTGTATGATTTTTATCTTTTTTCTGGCTTTCTATGTTTATAAGGTTTATTCTGTTAAAGATTTAAACTATATCCGAATTGTTTGCAAAAATCTCCTAATTCTTTTTTGTCAGTCATTTTTTGTTTATCAAGTTGTTTTTTCAATTTTAAATCGGTGCAGAGAGATAATCCTTCTGCACAGATTTCGGCTGATAATTCTCCTAAAGTAAAGAGAGAATAAGGAATGACACCCCCATGTTTGGTTTTGAGGCGATTACGAACCCTTTCAGCGAACAAATAAGGAAGGTCAGAGATGAATTTTTCTTTCCAATGATCGGCACTACTATCTTCATGTATTAAGAGACAAGAAAAGAAAACATCTTTATACCATTTATAGTGGGAAAGAGTTGGACAACGAAGATTATTTAGCAGATCTTCGAATCTGGCGTCTAGTAGCGCAGTATTTCCTACAAAGTGAAGGGTAATTGTATAAATTAAAGTATTAACTGCATCACTTTCTGATTGTAGGATATCTTGATTTGCTTCATTTTTAACATAAGATTGTTTGGTGGCAGTTAAGATTTGTTGTTTTGATATATCATGAAGGTGGAAATCCCACCATCCTCTAAGCCAACCAGTCAAGCCACAAATAATGGCTTTAGCTATATCTTGATCATGGGCTCCAGAGACTTTGTATGCAGTAGCATACATAGTCATGTGTTTCATTGTATCTAGAATTTGGTGGTCATACATTCCATCTATATTCCAGTTAACAATTGTTCGTTTGGAATATGAAAGAGTATGGGATACAAGATCTTCTTCAAACTGTATATCTACAGGAGTCAGTCTTGTATGGTACATTCTAGATAGGGATACTGGTCTCCATTTTTTATCGTAATCTATTCTATTGATACTAGTTTCTTAGGATGATTGTATAAAAGTATCTTTAATATTCGTAATATTATTTGGTATTTCTGGTATCTCATGTAACATCATGGCTGATGGTTCTGTTATTTTTATTGTTGTTTTAGTTTTAGTTTTAGCTTTATCTTTTAGTTTTAGCTGTGCTAATTTCTTAATTAATTGTTGCATTAAGTCAGAGGGTTCTTTTTTTATTTGAAATCTTTCTCGGTTAATTTGAGGAGGAGGTTTGAATAATATTGCTTTTTCTTTTCTTCTAGTTTTTCTTGTGGTTGTCGTATACTATTTTCTATTCTTGTTGTTTGTTTACCTATAGTCTGTAAATATAAATTTGTATAATTACTTTGTTCAACCAAATGGGGTAATAATTCTATTTTGAGATAATTTTCTCTAGGAGGTGTTTTATATGGAGTGGCTAGAGTTTCTAATTCCTGTTTTTTATCTATTATCTTTATACTTTCTTCAAGGGGATGAATACTACGAATATGTTTTTGTTGACTTGTAATATAGGTGTCATATTGATTTTCAAGAGTATGTATTTCGAATTCAAGGATTTTTATTCCTTTTAATAATAATGTCATTTTAAGCCATTCAAAAAATCCTAAAGTTATTTTTTCTTTTTTCAAGAATTTATTATATCATTTATGAGTCATGTGTATTAATTCTTTTGAGAAGGTGGTTAAATACCAGTCTCTAAAAGTTTTATTAGTTTCACTTAAATAGTCTTGTTTTATATAATTTATATTTACTTTATTTTCTTTTTGTAATGTTACTAATTGAAAATCAGTATCCGGTGATTCATTGTAGATTGGTTGGTAAACTGGTTTAAGTATATTTTCTTGAGTTCTTACTAGTCCTTGTATTTCAGGTTCTGAAGACGAAGAGGTTTCTGGTCTGGTGATTGCTAGACATAGACTTTCGTGAGGCTAGGAAGGTTGATGTTAACGATCGTCTTGGTGATGGAAGATAAGTATCATCAGTACTAATTACAGAAAGAGATCTTTTATTAAATTGTATTTCTATTTCGACATCTATATGTTCAATAATTTGATTTGGAATATTATTTTTTGGAGTTTTTACTGAATGATTAGATGTTTGAATCTTCCATTCTTGTGGGAGCTTTATTTGAGACCATTGTATTGTTTTAGGAATTATAAGATTTGATCTTTCAGAGTTGGTTTGAAAGAAAGTTGTTTGTCCCTTTGTATCTATTTGTATAACATTAGGACATAAAGTAGTCATTACTTTATAATATATTCGATAAACTATAGCTATATTTTGAGATCCTTGTAACATATCAAAACCTTGTGTTTTAATATTTAAAGTTAATACTTTAAGTAAGTTAAGGTCTTGTAAAGAGATGACATAATTTGGAAAACAATTAAAATAAATTGGTCCATTACATAGACTCGACTCAATTATTCCTAAGAGTGAATCAGAAAAATTATTATGCCTTTCATCACGTAGGCATAATAAAATTGAAGGATTTAATCCTAGTCTAGTTAAGGGTTTTACAGCTACTTGTATCAATCCTATATGAAGATATTGATATTCTTTATTTTTATGAGATTGTAATATTTTATTTGTTAATAATTGTAGGTTTTCTTGTTCCTCTTGAACAGGTAAACTTTGTTCTATTGTTTTAATAGCGTAGTCTATTTTTAAATTAAAGCTTCCTTTTTTATAAACATCTGAAATTGGGACTTTTGGTATATTCCAATTTTGGATATGTTGTTCAACATTTTCTATAACTACTTCTTTTTTATTTTTTACTCTTAATGTATTTTTTGAGGATGATAGTGTTTTAGTAGATAAGGTTTTAATAAAATTTTCCATTTATCGATATGGATAATGACTCTGGTCGACCTCTTACGTATATATATATATATATATATATATATATATATATATATACTATGAGGTTGCAACCTTAAACAATCCAATTAAGGCGCACCTTAGAATTTTATCATAACATGTAATTTTGTTGTAAAAATTCTTAGTATTATATTAAAATATATTTTCATACCTAATTAGAAAATTTTAAATTCCAAAAATGGTTAAAATCAAATACATCTATAAATATATGAAAATCTTGAAAATGGACAGTCTAGATAATGTGTAGCAAGATGCACTAATTTCGGGATTAAATTTTTTTTTTTTTTTTCATATTCATAGATCTCGATACCGAGATGATTGATTAGAGAGTTTTTTCAACATTAAAACAATATTTTTGATAGATTTTTGAGGTGCATCTATGATTCTACATTTTAATGTTGGAACCTTATATAAACTTTTCCCTATATATATATATATATAATATAATAATATAACTATTATATGTAATATAACAAATATATATTATATATAGTATAATATAAGATATATATATATATATATATATATTTAAATATAATATAATAATATATAATATATTATACATAATGGAATAAATACTAATATAAATATTATATATCTATACTACATTATTAAGTCATAGTTAAGGGATGGACTCATGTCACGAAAATAAAAAAGGCCCTAACTCTAAAAAGATTGTAGGACATATTCCCTAGGGAAGAGAGAGAAATTGAGGACATACCTATTTTAGAGATTGGAGAGAATAAAATCTAAGATTCCTAAAATTGGCGTGCAGATAGAGAAGGAAAGCTATTTATTATTTTGCTTTTCTAATTTTTGGAAGGTTATATCACTAGAGCATAGAGAGAGAGAGGAATACCATATACTTTAAATTCACTTATCATTAGTTTTCTCTTAATCTAAAATTTATAAAAAAATCATTAAATACTGATTTTCATACTATCCATCAATACATGCCATAATTTCATGATTGCATTATTTAGTTGCAACCTACAAACAACTAAATTTCCACACTTTGAATTTAATATTTTGAAATGTGAAAATAAATAATGTTTTCTTAACTATTGAAAGAAATAATTATAATATATCATACATTTTAAAACTAATGTCTCATTCACTTTTTAAAAATTATAAAAAAGCTTAATGTTGTTCTCCATAAAAATTTTCAAAATTTGTAAATAGTTAATGATGAATTGCTTATTTTGTTCAAAATAAAATTTTAAAAGATCTTTAAAAATTATATTTCCTTCACAGAGCTTCACGACTTTTTATGCAGCTTATATTACATTCTATCACGTTTTTATACGATTATTTAAATGATCGTTTATTTCATTCTTACGTACAACACACATAATCTAACTAGTAAAAAATAAATGAGACCCAATCATTCAATTGATACCATCCTTTCATTCAGTTGACGCCATCCTTTTGAGAGACAAGGTGCCAACATGATGGGCAATGGATGTATTTAATAAGAAGGTTGGTGTAAACACCAGACCCGAACTAAAATTGTGAACAACCATTAAAACCCAAATGTATCTTACTAACCCAATAGTTTGTAATGAATTTTGGACTATAGCTACCTAATTAATTTACTTGTCCTACCAATCGTTTAATTAATTAATTTGTGCACCTGTCCACCAGTGATTGGAAATTCCATAACCATCTACGACTGGATCTTGACATAGATATGATGTCTCCATTTATCTTATATTCTATAATGTTTCTATATTTTTTATGAAATTTATTTCAATATGAGTAGTTGGTGTTGCTCCTTATCATTTTTTTGAAGATTATGTCTCTTTATAGGTTTATTATTCTGATTATGGTAACCATACCCCGGGAATTCCTGAAAAAAAAACTTGCCACTACCCAGTGTTAGTGGTGTTTAATTATGTAATCTCTTAGCCTAATTTTATTGATCCTGGATCTGAAATCTGACTTCATTTACAAGTATAGAGAAAGGTTTATGTACTTCCCCTACTGTATAAGGGATATGTACTCCACTCCCCATCTAGCTGTCCAATTTTAATCAAGTGAGTCATTAACCGTTTGATCTAGATCTGATACTTCAGAGTATTTTATTTTTAAAATTTTTTTCCATAATTTGTATGAATATGATTACACATCCTCAACCCCATGATTTCAAATCGAAAAGTAGATGATGAATTTGACCTCTTTATATCAAAAGTAGATAGTCTTATTGCCTACATTTCCCATATTTATTTCTATTAGAAAGATTTAATTGGTGAATAACTAGTCCCTTTTAGGTTTAAAGAGGTTGGCATTCTTATTAAATTACAATTTGCAATAAAATGGAGGTCGCATAAAAGAAAGGAGACAGGACCGAAGAAATTTATTGTTTGTTTGTAAATCTTCCTTTGATATGATAAGAGGTTTGCCCTCTTATTCAATAACAATTTGGCAAAAAAACAAATCTAGGGCCTAGAAAAGACTTGAGGCACAACAAAAGAAGTTCATTATTTGCTAATAAATTGCCAATGGATATATGATTGCATTTCTTATGTTAAGCCATTATTGCGTTTGATCACATCCATAAAGATAAAATAATGGGGTTTGAGGCCTTTTGCAGGGTGGTTAGGGCATGAGGGCAATAGCAAGACTTTCCAAGCTTTGACTCCTAGCTGGTCTATCAAATAATAAAAACAGAAGAAAAGATAAAGACAGTTCTAAGCTTTCTTATGATCTTACTCTGCGTGTTACTTTGGGTGCAATGAAATTAAAGAAAAATGAGTAGGGCCAACCAATATTGTTAAATCCACTATTGCTTATTCGATATCCATGCCAAAGATAAGCAAATCTTGTGTGATTTTTAAAACACTTCAAAAATACTGATGAAGTTTAAGATTTTCAGTTTATTTCATGTGACTTATGTTTAAGATTTTCAGTAATATTTTTTAATTGACATTTTGAACGCTTTTTTACTTTTTGGTATATTGTGTGGTTTGTATAAGGTAGCAACTTTAAACAATTAAATTAAGCAGCACATCCAAATTTTGTCATAAATTTAATTTTGGTATAAAAAAAACTGAGGATGGCTTGAGAATTTATTTTCATCTCTAATCAAGTAGATCTATAAATACTTGAAAATCTAGAAAATGGATGGTCCAAATAATATGTTTCTAGATGCACTATTTTTAGTATTCAAAATCTCTTTTTCTTTTCATATTCACACATCTTGACATTGAGATGATTCAATTAAAGGGTTTCCCAACATCAAAACAACCTTTTGTGGTGGAGTTTTGAGGTGCACCTTAATTCTACATTTTAAGGTTGCAACCTTATATAAATTTTTTCGATTATGGAAAATCATGGAAATTGGTATTTTAAAAACTCCTATAATTATAAACATAAGCTACTTTGGAAGTGCCCAAATTTCAGATTGCAGTCCAAGTATCTGGTGAGGTGTACTTCAAACAGTATGAACAACAACAAACTTTTTAAATTGAAGAAAAATAAGCAAGGAAACCTTTTTAACGGCTTTATTACGGTATGAGTCGATATTTTGTGAAAATTACACAGAGACCACCCCCACCTTGCTGCCTTTTTATTATTATTTTGTTTGTTTTTTTTTCCTATATTTGCCTACCCATCTAATAATTCCAATACCAGTTAGGTGGGAAATCCCACATGCTTTCGGTCATCTCTATTAGTAGTCCGATATTGCAACATCGAATAAAATTGTTGTTCGGTGTTTCTACTACGAGGCAACTAAACTACCTAACATGTATAGTGTCAAAACATGCGGTTTCAATACTGGAAATAGTTGTGATAGCTTTGAAATATATTTTCATCTTTATTTATAAATTTTAAATTTTTAAAAATAGTGTAGATCGACATATTTATGAAAAATTGAAAATCTTGAAAGATGATGGTCAAAAAATGCATTACAAAATATACTATTTCCAAAACTTGAAATCCATTTTATTCTTATGTCCATGCATCTTGATGTCGAGATGATCAATTTGAAGATATTTGAGTATCAAAACAACCTCTTGTAGTGAAATTTTTGAGGTAAGCTCTAATTTGATTATTTAAAGCCTCAGCTCTATATAAACTTTTCCCTATAAGTAATTAATATAATAGAATTTATGTAAGGATGAAGTTTCTATAAGACTTGGGCTTTGTGAAAGCAAAATAAAGCCTCACCTCAAATCGTTATTTAGAAAGCACTTTTCGCCACGACAATTCCTAAGATGGATCAAAATCAATTTTTGATACTAACAATAAAATTTGAAACTTAGAAAATGTATAGATCTTGCGGATCTATAGAAACTGAATTTTAGGGTGAAATAGATAGTCTAGATAATTTGTTATAACATACACGATTTTTAGAGCTTAAAATCCTAATTTTTTTCAACCATAATGTTCAAGTCGAGATAAACAAGGTTTTCGACTGCTTGAAATGTAATTTTCAATGAATCATGAGGTGAGCCCTAACAAACCATTTACCTTTATGTAATGTATGCATGTATATAAAAAGAATCATTGTGAAGTGCCTTTTAACCTTCATTGTTTCTATGTTAATTAGATAAAAAGGCAATTTTGACTTTCGGTCAAATAAAAAAATAAAGAAATTTTGAATGTTGAGCGTCTTGCCCTAACCTATCCTCTCTCCACTCTCTCTGAGAAAGCTGATTATTGGTTGAAGTTTCTATGAATCCAACAAAATAACTTCCTTGAAAGTATCTAAAATCCATGAAATTGATAATGTAAGCTTGTAATTTATTTAGCTATGAGCCCACAAAATTTCAGCCTCATTGGTGACTTGTAGTATAGCCGAGATGTATGAATATGAAAAGACATAAGGAATTCACGTCCCAAAAATAGTATATCTTGAAACACATTATTTGGACGATCCATTTTTAAGATTTTTAAGTGTTTATAGACCTACTTGATTTAAACCATTTTCAAAATTTAAAATTTTATGATTAGAGATTAAAATAAATTCTCAAGTCATCCTAAGAATTTTTTACACCAAAATTATATTTATAATAAAATTTGAAGGTACGCCTTAATTTGATTGTTTAAGGTTGCAACTTTATACAAACCACACCCTTTTAATAAGCTTGTAAGCAATTCCATAGCTCGTGTACAGAGCTCGACATGAGCAACAATAGTGTTACGACCTCTATTTATTGGTCCTCACAAATATCTTCAAAATTAGTTTTTAGAGTAACCTCTTAAGGCCCTCATCATTCTTAAGTAAAAGTTTCTATTTGATTGGAAATGAATCTTGGCCAAATAAAATTCACCACGAGCAGTTATTCACAACCTGCGCTCTATACCATGAAACTCGGCAGTATTCTGATTTCAATTTATTTGGTTCTCCTCTAAATGTCCAAAATTAATGCAGTTTTTCCTTAAGGTCCTCAAAGCATTCCACTATTTACGTAAAAAATTTGGTTTTTTGGGGTAGCCATTATGAGATCGCAATGAACTCAATTTCACCGTTGTGCTATAAACAATGGACAACCATTACTGGATTTCCAATATAGTAACGGTACGGTGTACCTCCTATAAGTTTAGAAGGTGGTTTTTTGTAGAGAAGTGGCGCCCATGAAGATTTTGATGATCGGAAGACTAAGTCTAAAAATATTTGCTCAATTGGGTTTTGTCGAGGATTAGAGAGGTAAATCTCTGTCCCAAAATCTGTAATGTAATTTTCATTGGTATAAGCTTGTGGATGTAGCCCTCTTGGGGTGAACCACGTAAATATTTGTGTTCTTGTGGAGTGTGTAGGATCCAACTTTTGGGATTCTTATTTCCGCAACTAAAAAGGTTCTTAAATCCTAACAATCAAATGGCACATTATGGATTTAATATCACCAAGGACATGTAAAAACAAATTCAGTAGTTGTAGTTCCAATTCCAAAAGAACAATGAAGAAATAAATGGTCGACTGTCTCATTATAAGCCTTGCATATGATGCAGATATTTGTCAAAATAACCCCTTTTCCTCAAAAAGACTTGAACTTTCAAGGGAACAAGGAGGCTCCAAATTTTGGATAATTCCATTCCATCATCAAACAAGAGCTTGTATATAGATTCACCAGATTGAGTCAAATCCCAAGTCAGACTATCATCTTTATGAGGGGAGAGATGGACAGAGTGAAGCACTTCTATAAGTCTTTGGTCTTCACCAATAACTCTGTTGGAAACCCTTCTGCAAGGTAAAGACCAACAAATGTTAATAAATTCATCCCCTTTTGCCTCCTCCACCAAGGTTAAGGGGTGGGATCCTTTGTAGAACACCTCAAGACAGGACTGCTTAAGCGTGTAGTCTCCAAGCCACTTATCGAACCATAACAAGGTTTTAACCCTACTGCCAACTGCCTTCCGATAGCGAAGCGATTAATAGGTTTGCAAAAAGTCAATTCCTTTCCACATATGAGACAGAGATAACGTGTTACTAGGGCTCTTAATCAAACCAGTCACTCCATCTACCCTCTAATTTTCTTTAAGGAACTCGATCGAGTATGAGATCTTCACCACCACTTGATCAACAAACTAGAGTTCATAATTTTTAATCTTCTTATACCCAATCCTCCCTCCCTAATGGGCTGCCCAAACTTTCTTCCAGCTCTCCCCCAAAGAGTTCATCACAAAGGCAATGTTCATAGATATTTTAGCTTCATAGCAAACTTTTAGAACAAATTTCAAATCTTCTCCAAACCCCATAAAATTTGTTATGCGAGCTTGCACTGCCATTTTGAGAGTGGATCCAAAGTTTTAACTCATTCGGAAATCATTATTATGGCTTACAGAGTTCGACCATATGGTCATTTATAATGCTGTGATTTGCCAGATTCTATTAGAAAACACACGCAAGCACTTGTAGATTGTATAGAACTTCTCTCAGCTCACACAAAGTACCCCTTGCGATCTCAATTTTTTTTTATAGAAGTAACGTTTCAAAAAATATCAAGTGTTTTTTTTGGGAATTCATGGGGATGAAGAACCAAAAACCCTTAAATAAGCCATGAAGCATTCCTAGTGGGTAAAAGTCATTAGGAAAAAAAGATTGGGTCTAAATAAAAATGGAACATAGGATTTTGTTGAAGGGTGAGGTTTTGTATAATGTGCCCGCCTTATACTACTCATATAAAGCACGTCTCTAAATTTTGCCAAAAGACATAATTTTGGTGTCAGAAACAATAAGGTGGTTTGAAAATTCATATTCAACCTTAATTATGAAATTTAAAATTTAAAAATAATACGCATCGAGCAAATCTATAAACACTTGAAAATCTTGAAAATAAACAGTTTAGATAACTTGTTCCAAGATGTATTATTTTTTGAATTAATTTTTTTTTTTTTTATGTCTATGCATCTCGAAGTCAAGATGATTTTTTTCCATTGTTGAAAGACCCAAGAGCAACATTGTTGTTGGCTCTAAATGGAGGCTTAAAATCAAGTATAAGTCTAGATGCTCATCTAGTGGCTAAGGGATGTAATGTAGTGCATGATCTTGATCATAACGAAACATCCAATCCAATTGCCTAGTACGGAATTGAATTATTAGTCCAAACCTTGCCATGGCCAACTACTTTTGGTGTCTTTGTACCGAATGAATATAAAGAGGGATTGTATACCACAACAACATTATTTTTAGTAGGAGGTTATAATTATTTTTAGCCATTGGATGTGCAGTCTAATAGATAAAAGAGCGTAATAATATTTAAAAAATTTCGGTTAGATTTTGTTTTTAAACAATGAGACATCTTCAATCGCCTGATTTCAAATCTAACTGTCAATCATGATTGTGAACTCCTTGTATTAAACAAAATAATGTTACTGTATTCATTTCCATTTTAAAAATGGGTTTCTACATTATTAATAAACATTTCCATTTTCAAAATGGGTTTCTACGTGATTAATAAAAAGTAGTTATTGTTGAACAACTGCCACGAGGAGCTTAGGATTTTATTTTTGCTAACAAAGATTTATTTATAGCAAGATTTAAAAATCCGGTCATGTGGCTGAGTTGGCAAGCCCGGCAATGGATTTGTCATAAAAAACTAGGCTCTAGTGTGTCCACACCCAATTTAGACCCTCTCGACCCTTTATATTTTTTTTTCTTATCATTTTCTGTTTAACTTTATTGTATTTTGCTCAGCCCAGCTTGGCTAGCTAGGCCCTGACAAAGCCAAGGCAGGGCTTGGGCCAAGGCCTCTTTATTGCTGGACCTAGCCCTGTAGGGACTAGGGCCATGGCCTAAGCTAGCTTAGACCAAGTCCGGCCCGTTGCCACCCTGACGAATCAGTTACATGATGGGCCCAGTCTACTTGGTGAATCAGCTGACTCCGATTAGTTCTACAAGTTCACAACACCAAGCTAGTAAAACAATTTGAAAAATATTAAAAAATTTAAACCAAAATGAGCTTACATATAAAATAATTGATAAATATGTTGTATATTTTAATGAAATTATCAAAGATGCGTGAATATTTGAAGTCTGGTCCCTATTTAACTGCTCATAGTCATTTTTTAGATTAAAATGCATTAAATCTCAATAGCGAGCTTCATAACAATGTTTTATAAAAATAAGTCGAAACATGTAATCCAAAAGGAAACAAAGCAACGTTGTGGCTCATTCGGATCTTGATAGTTGTAGCCTCAAACACCATGCCATTCCGAATTTTCATTAGAAAGATACAGAAGCAACAAAAAAACAGAAGCAACAAAAAAAAAAAAAAATCAATTTGATTAAACAAAGCAAAAATCAACAAAAAAATAACAACTCCCAACAAAATTACACATAATATTTAAAAGAATCAAATTTCTTTAAAAAAATCCAAGGCATATTTTCAGAAAACTCGAGAATCAACCCCAAAAAAAAAAAGAAAACAAAAACTGATTACTTTAGAATTAGGGAAAGGATTAATTGAAAAATTATTTATACACCTATTAACACGACCTATAACAAAAAACACAAAAAATATATATGGATTTTCTAGAAAATTTTCAATAAAACAAATATTAAAGAAAATATAAATAGCATCAAAAATTAAAATAAATATAAATAAATATTTAACCAAGAAAAACAAGTAAAATCAATATAAATATCAGTAAAAAATCTAATACCTAGTTTAAATCAAGTCTAACCCCTGCTGGATCAAAAGCCCTAATTGTAACTCCAAAACATTCGGATCAAAGAAAGGTTTTCAGAAAAACCCCAAACGAGCCACAAATATTTAAAAAAATATAAATAGCATAAAAGATTTAAATATATCCTAATCTTTTTTGACTCAAAATACCCAAACCAGCCTCTGATTGAATCTCACATTTTCAGGAAAACCCTAAACCGAGCAAAAAGTAAATAAAATAAACCATAAATACTACTAAAGAAAATAAATATCTATTTTAAATCAAGGTTGTAAAAACAATCGGTGACACCCAGATCATCCATCCGAAAACCGGATCAGATTAGCAGATTACTGATCTGGATAGGAGAATCAGCCGGGCCGGATTCGGCCTTAAAAAGTTTTCAAAGATTCACCAAAAATCCCTAAAAATAGTTTCTTTTAGTTTCCAAAATAAAAATTGGGGCAGTGCATTATGTATTTTCACTAGTTTGCAAAAATATTGAAATATTGAGATGCCATTTTCCTATCTGGATATCTCTTAAGGATTACATTCCCATCACTGAAAAAAAGGAGTTTGCAGTAATCTAAATTTTCGTCCATCTTTCCATAAACTTAAAAACAATACATATTCTGATAGAAAGAATCAACACTGCTACCCAATAAATACCAGCCAAGCATACACTGATGCAAATAATATCAAGCAACTTGGCAAAAATATGCTACACTTTCTGTAAATGATATGCAAACGATATCAATGGATGTTTAAGAGGAGTTAATATTGCATTGTCTGTTTTTTATGGACCTGATGTTGCATTGTCATTTAGTAACCCAAGGGCCAGGGCTAACTGTTCATTGATAGAGATATATGGTGAAGCACCATGAGTGTCTTAATATTTTCCTATGTATTCTTTGTTCAAAGGCATATGAAGATGAAGAAGGATGATGAAAAAGCAAGATAGATGAATGATGATATAATTAAAGAGATAGATGAAGAAGGGGGACGATGAAGGAAGATTGATGAAGATGAATTATTTTCTTTCTCCCCTACCGATGATTATTCCAATCTTTTTAACCTTCTTTCTTGATAACTCTATAGAAATATTTTATGTACCCAAAAATATCCCCCTCTGGCCTCCACTCTCACCCCCTTTTAAAAGGCCAATTTTCAAGTTAGTATTTCTAAGACTTATGTGTGTCAAACACTGACACATGTATACGTCTTCAAAACAACTAGAGAAGAATATGGACTTGTCAAATCTGAAAGGCTAATTTTCAAGTTAGAAATTCTGACAATTATACACGTATCAACAGACACATATATAACCAAGCAATAGAAGAGCGCGCAAATACACAAGCCGTTGCACGGTAGCACATAAGCTTTCTTGTTGGGACAGGGTTGCTTCAGCTTAAGATATAGAGTCGGCTAAAGAATGAAAGCTTAGCTGAGTCTACCGTGGCATAATTCATGACATGCACAAAATAAAAATAGAATCTACAAAACACTAAGCTCCTTTTCAATCAATCTCTGACACATATATCCCTGTTTGTAACACAACTAGAAGTACTCTACTATTTTTATTGTGCATTTCATGGCATGCACAAGAGAAAAATAGAATCTACAAAACACTAAGCTCTTTTTCAATCAATCTCTGCGCAATTCAATTCAAGGATGTAGGGAGAAATGAACCATCAATACCATAAAACAAGACACAAAAAGAAAAGGTAGGAAGGCTAAACAAAGGTATCAGCCCTTGCATCCCATCCATTGTATAATGTTGCCATAGCTGCTGCTCTTAGATTAATGAAAATTTTTAAGGAAAACCCTCACTTGAATCAGAAAATTAAAAAAAATATAAATATTATTAAAAAAATCCAATACCTAGTTTTAATTGATCCTAATCCCTTACCTACAAAAATCCCCTAAGAATCATTGATTTAAACTCCAAAACAAATTCAGATATGAAAAATATTATTCAGGAAAACCATAACCTGAGCCAAAAACTACAATTAATAAATATAAATATTATTAAAAAAATATTAGATACCTGGGTTAAATTGATGCTCTAGATCAAAATCCCAAAATTATTCATTGATTGAAACTCTCCAAGATACTTCAGATCAGAGCTTTGAGTGTCAATTGCAAACATCTCAAGAATTTTGATCGTTGATATCTTCAAATGACTGATCAGATCCATCAATTTGTAGGGATCTCTAACAGAAGACTCAATAGCATTTTAAATGAAGCAAATTTCATAGTTTGGCAGATCGGTTGTTTTGAGCACTAAGAAAAGGCTCTCTTTATTAGGAAAAAAAAAAAAAGGTGAATCCAGCAAGTAAATAATGTTTTTAATCAATATAAGATTGAGCTATGCTCCTGTGGTTCAATGAAGGAGCTTAATATAGTGTAGGATCAATTAATGATCTGAAAATAAAAAAAAGATCCAAATCTGTTTTCATTTAATAAAGCCCCTATAAAAGCGCTGAACTTTCATGTTTAATGTTCAAAACAAAACAAAAACAGTGCTGAACAGGTCGACTCGTCTGATTTCAGGTGAGATTCAACCTGGTAACCAAACAATCCCAGTTTGACTCTGTAAATTCCGAGTCGAACCAGTGATTCTTTTAATCATTGGTTAGTACAACAAAGACAGTAGCATATGGTCTCAAGTTGGCTCGCAGAACCTTGTTCAAAAGTTTTTGTAATACTCTAAAAGAGGTGGCTATCTCGGAACAAGGCTGATAATTCCCAATATTTCAAGGTAGTCAATGGAGAAGTCGTCCTTGATTATTATTTATCGATGTCATAATAATAATATGATTTTATGAAGGTAAAAACCAAAGACTTGAAAATGCTTCTATAAAAGAAGCTTGAAATGAAAGACATCAGATACTTGAAGTTCTTCCATGGCAGAGAAGTTGAAAGAACCATAATGGGAATGATAAAACTATGTAAAACTATGCTTCGGATCCATTGAATAAGTTTCAAATGTGAGATTGGAAACCAATTTTCACACTGGTTTTGTTGCTAACTTCAAGTTACCTATTCATAAAGGAGACCATATCCTTGATTGAACGACTTACAGGAGTCCATTAAGAGGTCTACAGTTCTTGACTTTCACAAGACTTGAGATAATCAGGTCGGCCAATACATGCATGTAGGACTGGCAATGGCCGGCCCTGGGCCAGGCCAGCCTCGCCCTGGGTCTTCCATGGCCCAGTTCGAGCCGGACCAGGCTGTGCCTAATAAAAAGTAAAGGAAAATTGAAGACAGTAAAGAAAAATATAGGGCTGGGCGAGACGCCCCTTTCATCCCTGGCCTTGGCATGGCCCTTAGGCCATTGTGGCTAGCCCTTGCCCGGTCCCTCAGACCACATTTTGTTGCCCAAGCTCTACTTTTGCACGGCATAGGCCTCCTAGCCTAATGCCAAGCCCTATGCATGACCCTTGATATCACCCTCTACCAACTCTCTATAGAGGCTATAAAAGCACTCCAACATGAGACAGATGGGACCTTTCTTGGATCTTCCAAATATTCGGAGGAAAAAACAGTGGAACAGCAAAAAGCTAGCATCCACACAGGGGAAGCAACAATGGTCGGGTCTCAAAGACATCCACGGCGAAGACTAATCTGATTTATATACTTACCAGGCGAGTTCGATCGAAATGTCCAGTCATTGCTAGAGTCCATCCTCTATAATTTGGTCTATTGATCAAGGTTATTTCATGTTTGTACCAAACGAACTTGAATGTGAATGGGACAAGTTACCAACGGTAACTTGGAACTGCTCCCCAGACCTATATAGTAATAGAAAGCTTCTGATCCCAAACAACTTTAAGTGAATTTGGTTCTCTGATTTGTGTATCATCTGATCTTTGGAGGCTTTACTTCCTTAAAACTCCTTTAAGCACACATTTCATACGAATCACCAAGATATAAGATTTCCTGAGGTTTAAATTAAGCTAATCTATGATTAGGGGTTACTAAGAGGTCATTGAGTTGGAGTTTGACATTGTCCATTTGTATTCTATGGTTTTACCAGAAAACCAAGAAGCTTGGCTTGTAACCTTCCATCTTTATTTTTAGTTAAAATTTTTAGATCTTTTTTAGTCTTTTCTTTATGATGCATCAAAAACCAGTGGTCAGAATATTTTCTAGACTGCTAAACTCATACTTTGGCAGGTCCAAGTGACTCTGGCGAGTTGCCTTACACCGCATGAAGCTGCCTAAAGAGCCAAATTCTTACCATTTATGATCGGATAAAAAAGAAACATTGGGATTGCTGAATAATATTTTTTTAAAAGCAACAGAATCATCATAGTCTTTTTTACTCTTTGGAATTATCAAAGACATGTCCAAGTAAAGGGGCTGGGATTTTGTTAGGTAGGCAATCAATGTAAAATTGTGCCAAAACTTATCTTGAATCCTAAATATACAGTATATATTTATGCTAAGGGTTCCCCAAACCGACTCCAAATAATTGAGAAAATTCTATGATGATGATGAATTATCGAAGACATGTCTATTAGAATGAATTAGCATGCAAGTGTATTAGAGATAGTACTTCTCTATCCTTATTTCAAGAGTAAATTGAATAAACAATATGCAAACATGTAGTATAATTTAAGTAAGAATTTAGGGGTCCCAAGCCGAGTAGACCAGTTGAGTTATCCATGTAAAAAAATTGGATATTGAATGCAATATTATGTCTTTTGAAGACTTTAGACAAGAATTAATAAGACACAAGAAATGCCTCGGCATGATATACATCGAAATTAAGTTTCTCAACACTAGTTTAAAGGCCATAGTTACCGGGAGTGCTCACCTAGGGTGGCGCTTCCGCTCCGGAGCCGGGATCTCGTCCGGAATTCGTTTTCAACTTTTTGGGATCTCACTCTAATTTTTAGGATTCTCAATCCTATTCACAACAGACCTCTCTCCCTCTACTTTATGGATCTCGCTCCCATTCACAACGGAGCTCACTCTGACTACTTCACGGATCTCTCTCTCATTCACAACAGAGATCGCTCCCTCTACTTCACGGATCTCAATCCCATTCACAACGGAGTTCACTCTCTCTACTTCATGGATCTCGCTCCCATTGTCTCACAGAGCATTCCGTAACATTGTAGATGTGGTTTCCGAACAAATTAGATCGCAGCTCTCAGAATTTTAAGATCGCGATCCCAATCCTATAATATATGGAGCTCGATCATGAGGAATGTGGATTCTGATCCCGAAAGTATAAGGTCCTTGATTCATGAAATCCAAGATTGCGACCCTTAGGAACTCAGATGTTAACTCGATGTCTATTTATTTGTTCATTGTAGTCAGTCCTTCATACCTGCGATGGGCATTTAATTGTGCCTATAGCAATTCCACAAAAAATAAAAATATAGAATAAAAATAAAAATAAAAAGAAGCTTAATTTTATATAAGCTTTAGTATCAACTGTTTTTTAGATAGAACGCCTTTGTTCATCCATATTTAAGATATATGCTTTTTATTTCAAGACCGCATATGTGAAAATGCGGTCCAGTCTGCATGAAACAATTTTCCTTTGTTGTTTTACTCTTGCATTTACTATTAGAAAATGAATCTTGTATTATAAGACCATTTATCTTGAACACAACTTAAATTCAACTCTAACTAAAATTCTAACAATTAAAGGTGTTACTAGATTCGTCAAATACTTTCATAAAGATTAATAATCCAGCAACAGACTTTTCTATCAAAAAAAAATATGGGGTACATATATTAGTGCACCACCATGATTCCTCATCTTGACACGTGGCATATACGTTAGTTATTTTAAATCGATAACAAGCTTCATATTTGATTTTAGGAATAGTAAGGGTTATCTCCTATTTTGTCAAAAATCATGATCCCCTTAATTCTGGCTCTCATTTACTTAAAAATACAAATAAATGAACACAGGATAATAATTTATAACCAACTTATAGAATAGCACGTGTACTATGCTCCTATTGGAGCATGTTGTGCACTTACTGCCTTGGGCAAGATATGAAGTTGGGAAGATTTATCTGATGAAAAGTCGGAAACGCCTATATCTCTCTAAACAATGATATTCAAAGAAAAAAAAACAAAAAGAAAACAAATTTTGGCCAGTTTCTATTCAATGGTGAGGCATTATTTACTTTCAAGCCCTTAGAGATTGTAATTTGAATTTTTATAATGATTATAACATATCGATTATAGCATATGGCTTGAAGTTGTCACACTCCAAAATTTTGGGGTCCAATTGTAGGTTGGGTTTTGATTGAGGGAGTAAATGGATAATATGCTCCCTTAGGAGTATGAAACCTTTTGGTTTTAAAGAAAGCCAATAGTAAACTAATAGGTGAGGTTAGTACAAGGGTACAAGGGCACAAGGTAGGTGCGTCACCAAAAAAATTTTTTTGGAGGTGTAGCTTTAGTAACTAAAATCTTATGATGTTTTAAAAATCAATTTCATTCTTAGTTCTGAATTGGACTTATTTATTTATATCCTCAAATCTTAAGGTCGAGATAATGAATCAAAATGTTCTCTAATGTCGGGGCACATCTTTAGGATTTATTCCTTATGTGCATATTACTCCAACAGTACAAGATAAAAATGTTTTTTAATTTTTTTGCAAATTAAATTTCCTCTTTTCTGCTCAACATGAATTGCATGTTGGACGGTCTTTTTAGTCTTTGCAGCTCATGGCAATAGAAACTCATCATCAACTCTATCGAATACTACCCTAATCAAGATGTACACAAGTTATTAACCATAGATGCACGAATACTAGAATAATATCACAAATGTACATATTGGCTTGAAAGTAAATTGTATACCATGATTTTGGCTTGAAAGTAAATTGTATACCATGATTTTGTACTTGCCTATAAAGATTGGCTTCAGCTTTTATAACTTGCCTCTGCATATTGTATATTGTATACCATGATTTTGAGCCACACAAGTGTTAACTATTTATAGATGGAATCAAAAAGTGGAAAATAACATTATGGCCTCTTCATGTTGTATATCACAATTTTGAGCCACACAAGTGCGAACTATTTATTTATTGGAATCAGATAGTGGGAAATAACACGATTGTAAAATTTATAACTCGTGTCCATAATTTTTTTGAATCAAATATGGTGTTTTGTAATATTTTATCAAAGTGAGAGTGTAACAAATTATAAATTTTAATTTATTTTAGCTTTTAAGTGAAATTTTGAATCTCAAAAGTATAATAGATATAACAATGTGTCTAAATTGTATTGCATAAATTTTTAATTACATGTTATATTCACGATTTTAATTATTAAATAAAAATTAATAATGAATAATAAAAATAGAATGTAAAATTAAGGAGAATACTATCTACTTGTATATTATTATATTAATGAAGGTAAGGAAAATATTGTCTTTAACCCAAAAAAAAGGATTGGTTATTTTAGAAGAATGAGAAATGACTTTGGAGTGCATTTATTGCTTGTACACCACTACACATAAATTATTTCATTAGGAAATGTGGAACTCTATTTTTACTAGCTAATAAAAGATGCAAGTTTCATAGGGCTGCGACCCTATTTATTGAACTGGGGCTGCGCGGCTTCTGCACCATCAACTTATTTGGAGCACCAGGAAGACCTGGATACAGCCCGCACAATTCTCGCTCGCCTATGCACGAAACCTAACGAAATTTTGGTGAACTAAATCAAAACATTTCCACAAAAATTAGAGGTTTTCTTTGGAGTGAGCAAGGGATCTGGTTCAATAATTCAACGTCATCATCCCCATATTTTTTGGTAAGGCTTAACTGACACGTTGCGCCTTTTCATGAAAGATATTGTGGATAAAAAGAAAAGGCATCCAAAATTTTCGGATCATTGTAAAGAGGGTAAAAGGTTAGTGACATATATACGCAACCACAAAAGGTGTTTGTACATATTTCAAACTATTTCAAAACTCGAGCTTCTAAAAGTCAAGAAGACTAGATTTGGTTATCCCTGCATCATGTTAAGGCGCCTTAAGGAAGTGAGGCTCGCCTTGATGTCCCTCGTCTTGGGCGACCATTGGAAAGAACTTAGACGTGGCCCAGGAGACACGGAGCATGGTGAAGTTCGCAAAATAATGATGGATGATAATTTTTGGGCAACAAACAAAAAAATATTATGGCTCACAAGCCCAATATAGAAGATAATAAAATTTGCAAATAGTGATAAAGCTGTAATTGGAGATGCATACGAGTATATGGATACCATGTTGGGAGAAATATCGATTGCTGTATATGATGATCTAGTGTTGCTTCAGGGGCTTAGTGGTAGCCAGATGGAACAAGGCTAACCGTCCGCTTCATTGTCTTGTTTTTCTGCTTAGCCCTAAATATTATTCTTGTGAATGGTTGTCAGTACCTACGCTTGGTGAGGAGAGCAGGGTGAAGCCCCATTAGGATATTGAGGTGTTTGCATGCTACCATGATGCTCTTGATGCGAAAGTAAGGGATGAGGCTGAGCGGAGTAGGGTACGGCAACAAATAAGTGATTTTGTTGGTGGTAGGGGGAGTTTCTCACTGCCAGCATCCATAGCTAATAGAGGTACAATGTCATCAGTGTTGTGATGGGACTTGTATGCTGATGGGACCTCAGAGTTGTATTCAGTTGTAGTTAAGGTGTTGTCCCAAAGTGTTAACTCTTCATGCCTCGAGAGATGTTGGAGCACATACAGTTACATCCTCAGTATTAAGCGTAATTGACTGAATGCTAATCGATCTGAGTCGTTGGTATACATTCATTACAATGATAGGCTATTGAGCAGATTGAGGACTGATTACGAGACCAATTACAAGAACTGTGATGCTCATCCTGAAGATGAACACCTTGTTGATGACATAAATGCTTTAGCTGCGATGGATGAGCATTTAGAAGCGGACGATGATTTGGCTTCTCCCCCACCACATACTAGACCGGCCCTTCCCCCGCCTACTGTAGAAAGGCATGATAGCCCTTTAGATCTCCATCATGACCACCGTTCGAAACCCCATACTGCATACTCCATAAAAAATTCTTCCCATTTAAGTTTTTATCAAATGATCTAAAAGCCATGCTATTTTGTAAGGAATCCAAACAGGTTTACAACTGCAATAATATAAGGATGAAGTTCCTATAGGGCCTAGGCTTTATGAAAGCAAAATAAAACCTCACCTCAAATCCTCATCCAGAAAGAAATCTTCATGAAATGGTACAAATCTTGCGGATCTATAAATATGGTTTGATTTGTGCATATCTCAGAGTAAGATCAACTCAATAGAGCTATGGTGGTCCTTAGAGCTCAAAATCAGGGTTTTTTAGAAGTTTCCTTAATCAGAATTTCGAGAGGGGTGTCTAGAGTACCATAGGTAATCCTTCACCTACATTTTAGTCTGCCAAAGTTCTGCTTAGTCCCAGTACCCTCTAATCTAATCTCAAATACTTATACTTATCATGGGGATTAGCTCTCGATCCACATACCAGTTCAATATGATTCGGCCTATCACACTTCAAGTTTCATATCAAGGACCACAAAGATGTACACTTTCTCTTCCTTTCTTTTATTCGGTTTTTATTTTACTTCAAATTTAATATTTTATATTTACATTTGATTTTCACAACCACAATTTGATTTCTTTCAAACCTTAGATTAAATTCCATGTCCTTTTAAATCTTAAGTTTGATTCAAAGCATATAATGGTTACCGCTTAAGTGGTGTTGGTGTACTTTTTCAAAGCTAGATGGTTAGAGATGACGAAGACCTACCTACTTGGTGTAATTTATTGAACTCATGGTAAATAGTGTTTGGAATAGTTGAAGTCAGATGGCTCAAGAAGAACCATGAGTGATTCTCCCAATCCACTCTAATGAGAAACGGACCGGTGACCCTCATCATTCACCCCAAACACTTTGGCACATATCCACGATCTAAATTGGTGGATCCGCTGAATCGGCCTAAATTTTAAATTTTCAAAGAATCACTAAAATTTTATTTAACATATAGGTTTTTAGGTTTTTCAAAAATAAAAAAGGTGTTATATTATGGGTGTGGTTTCTATAAGGTTGCAACCTTAAACAATTCAATAAAGGCACACCTCCAAATTTTATCATAGCATGTAATTTTTGTGTAAAATTTCTTAGGATTA
Source organism: Amborella trichopoda (assembly GCF_054954075.1). NCBI lineage: Eukaryota > Viridiplantae > Streptophyta > Magnoliopsida > Amborellales > Amborellaceae > Amborella > Amborella trichopoda. The sequence continues at coordinate 41,711,364 of NC_142348.1, forward strand.
TCTTAAAATCTATTTTCATATCTAAATATAAAATTTTAAAATCCAACAAAAGTTAAAATCAAATAGATTTATAAACATATGAAATTTTTGAAAATTGACGGTCTAGATAATGTATTGTAAGATGCACTATTTCTGGGATGCAAAATCCTTTTTTTTTTTCCATATTGATATATCTCAATGTTGAGATGCTCAACTGGAGGGTTTTTCAACATTAAAACAACCTTTTGCTGATGGATTTTTGAGGTGCCTCTTTAGTTCTACATTTTAAGGTTGCAACTTTATATAAATTTTTTTCTTATATTATAGATTTTTATTATTTTATCGAGAAGATATAAATACTGATAAACTGTTTCATGAGTGTTTGTTGACCATTATATTGGTTTTATAATCAAAATGAAGTTTAGAATGAACCTCATTACAATAAAATCGATAAGTATAACTCAATTTTTTTATTTTGTGTGTTTTTTATTCCTCAATGCCACTTGAACTTGTAAACATAGGGGGCCTTGTCTATCCATTTCTTATTTTCCCCATTTTTTGAAATTAATTTATTAAATTAATTATTTATTTTTATTTTTATTTTTATTAATGTTATATTTCTCAGTTTTGTATTTAGAGAAAATTGCGCTAATATCCGTTATAATATGCGTTATCACAGATACACCTTTGAGTTTCCGCTATTACCAGGATGTCTGTTTTTTCCCTTTCATAGCGAAATTTTTTTAAAAAGACGACTTTGCCCATTTTTGGGTGTTGAAGAACCGAATTCAAAAAAATTTCGGTTGTTCAACAGCCGAAAACGGGAATAGTTGTTTTAACCTTCCCTCGCTGGTTTCAGTTGTTCAACAATCGAAATTAGTGTTTTCGATTGTTAAACAATTGAAAATTTAATTTCGGTTGTTGAACATCTGAAAATGTGAATTACTCTTCCTAACAAATGAAATTAGGTTTTTCAGTTGTTCAAAAACCGAAATTTTGATTTCGGTTTTTCAACAATCGAAATTTTGTGGATTTCGGTTTTTGATTAACTGAAAATATTTTTTCCCACGTTTTAGTGTAAGAGATTTTTTTATATATATAAAGTTGCAGAAAATAAAGCCAAATACAATATCTCATATGTGGATCATACCTTTTTTTAATTTCCCCCAATCTAGGGTCCTGAGGACCTCCTAGGTATCCCCCCTCTGGATGGACACGACTCATATTCACTGAAATCGAGACAGCAATAACTCATCATGCATATTAAAATTGCATCATGCATTTGCATGTACAATACTACTCTAAGACAAGAATGCGATAATAAATTTACAAATCGAACTATAAATGGAGTTACTAATACATCTGCAACTCGTATGTAATCCATATAGCAGTAAATCATATATCACTAACAATGGAATGGGCTCGTATGTAATACATGTATCAGTAAATAGTATATCACTAACAATGGAATGGGCATGAAGTATTGTGTGCAAAATTCTTGTTCTTATATGATAACCAAAACAGTGTACCTATTCATCTATGTACCATCTCTGTACCTATTCAAAATTTATGTTATAAGAAATTTTAAATTACAAAACCCACACCTATTCATTATAACTTCATTTCATACAACTAAAATATTGGTTAAAAGGGGAAGAAATAAAAACAACTATTGTTTTTTGCTTTTATTATAACTCAAATGCTATTTACAACAAAATAAAAACAACAACATCCAACAACATAGAGAAACATACAAATATCTGTATTAAGCTACTAAATTTGAAATTACAAGTCCAACATAGAATAAGTCATACATTTTCAATGATAGCAGAGGGTGCTACATTAAGCTATATCTTTCAATTTACAGATGGATTCATTTACATACAATCACAAAACACAAACCCATTCAACTACTGAAAAACTAAATCCCCAAAACTCAAAATGTTACAAACAACTTCCAAAAGCTTAAAAAAATAATAAAAATCACCCGTAAAAATCAAAATATACTGTCACAGCCATTGGCACAACAACACATTTAACTATACTAAGTTATTGATTTCGAGTTCTAATAAAACCCCCAAATTTGAAGTTCTCAACAACCCCAAATTTATAAATTCTTAAACAATAAATATTAAATAAACATAACTCAATAACTCATGTATATCATTCAAAAATTAAAAAAAAGCCCAAACTTACAGTTATAAAAACCCCAAAATTACAGTTATAAAAACCCCAAATAATACATACTATCACTACACTTTAGAAATCCGCCAAACGCCCTCAAAATGCGTCAATGCCATTATGATCCGTCAAAATGCTTCAATCCATATCTAAATAGTGATTTCGACAGTTAGAAATGTAAGAAAGAGTAAGAAATAGGGGGATTGAATAATTTCGAATGTTCTTGGACTGGTGCAGCCCAAGAACAATGACAGTTCTTTTTTAAAACGAGCCCCGTGTAATTTCGGATGTTGAACAATCGAAATTAGATTTTCGATTGTTCAATAGCCGAAAACACTAATTTCGATTGTTAAACAATCGAAACCAGCGCGGGAAGGTTAAATCAGCTATTCCCGTTTTTGGTTGTTGAACAACCGAAATTTTTTTGAATTCGGTTCTTCAATACCCGAAAATGGGTAAAATCTTCTTTTAAAAAAAATTCGTTATGAAAGGGAAAAAATGGACATCCTTGTAATATCGAAAACTCAAAAGTGTATCCGTAATAACGCATATTATAACTGATATTAGAGTACTTTCTCTTGTATTTAATTTATCTCTTTAGATATATTGTATTTAATTATCTCTCCAAAAGTATCGTACTTATTTTCATTCATATTTAATTATTTGTGGAGGTGTCCATTTATTCAATTTTTATTTAATTTATCTCTCATTTCTTGTTAAAAATGTTGGCCTCACCCAGTCTCGATTGATTTTTTAACTCATAGAGATTTTCGTGCATCGATTTTTGTAGCGACAAGAACATGTTTTGGCAATATTTAGAATTTTGAACGTTTCTGGATTCAGCATCGTTCCGAGGAAATGAACCGTCGAAATCCGCACAATCAACTATGAGAACTACCACTGTGTTTGCACCAGAATTGCAGGTTTTTATGAGTCGGGTGCCAATCAATCGATCGAAATCAAAGTCAGGGATCAAATTCTCGAGCTCTTGGTTCTTTACGTGGCCATAACAAGAATGGCACCTCGTGCAAACTGTTACAATGGGTTTCTCTCTCATGGCTTCTCTCGCTTTCTGTTTCTTCTCCTCTCTTCGACATCGTCGCCTTCCTAAAAAGAGTTTCCTCGGTTATGTTCTCATATCCAACACTAACCAGTGCAAACTGCAAACCCATCCAAATTCTTCTTACATTTCTTCTCTTCTTCAAGGATTTCAGGCATTTCCCAATCAAAATTTTCATATTCATTTCCTTTAGCCTCATCTTCGTTCCCTTCAACTTGTCAATAAGAAGTCAAGAACAAGTATATAACGAGAGAGAAGAAAGAGAGAGATTTTAGGTGGGATATATGCTCAGTCCATAAAAGTTAAGTTTTATTTAAAAGTTTATTCCACATTGGGGATGCTAGAGAAAGTTTGGCACTAGTGAATTATCAAAAGGGCAATGGCTTCATGCGGGCTGGACTGCATGACTACATATACAGTCCAAAAAATACAAGTAAGTGTTCCATCTAAAAAAATGGAAACTAACGGTCTAAATGTTTTCTTCTTAGAATAATTATTTCTAGTTTTTAAAATTTGTTTATTTATTCATATTCATGATCTCCATGTTAGATATTGTTGGGTTTATGAGGCCTTTAAAGGTCTTATGAGAGCTTATATGAGCATTGTATACAGTGAAACATAAACTCAGTGGGCTCTTGGGGACCATACTTGGCTAATACAATTTGCTAATACTCGGATTTGGCTTGACATTCTAGGCCAGCCAAGGTACCTCGGAAAAGAGATAAATGTATTTGATAATACTTGGATTTAGCTTGACGTGCTAGGCCAACCGAGTTGGAAAACCCAAGGTGCTTGGGAAAATAGATGAAACCGATGAGGGTTTAGTTGGTTAGCTTTGATGAGGTCGGAGTATGCCCAGATGAGAGCCGAACGATTGTGTGACCATTGTGTGTGATAACCTCATCATTGTATAATCAAACGGCATGTATATAGTTAGCCATACCAAGATAGTAATCTATTATTGAGCTTGAATCGTGTATATGTGCGACAGATTACCTTTATGCACCATAGAGTCATGGTTGCATCATGGTCTGGCAGATCATGGTTTGTTTATATGGGAGAACCTTAAATCCATAGATTAGGATTACATCCCCTAGCCCATTGATTGACTATGGCGGTCCAATCATGAGCTCTTGTAGTAGACTGTGGGTCATGAAAACTGTTGGGTCAGTTTGAGAAATTCTATGCGTTGATTAAATCCTAAACCTATTCAGATCTGATTCCCATCAAAATTAATTTAATTTAATTAATTATATGTTATTTGATTTTTAAAATGTTTATTTGAATTTTTATGAATCTTCTGATATTTTAATTTTGTCATTTGGATAAATCAAGAGAAATTCATTTCTAAAGTTTTAAATAAACTAAGAAGTTTAAAAAATTTAAACATCAATTTTTTATTGTTTCTAAAATATGTGGGACCCTCCATAATTATTGGAGGCCCATTTAAATCATATGGGACAATTGAGTGGGTCACCAAAGAGTGGCACGCCCCACCCCATATGAGATTGCCTTTTCTTGCTAAATATTGTGAGAGGCATATCTCGTGTTAGTTGGCTTTCCCTCTAAATATTATTCTTAAGTCTAACATTCACGGCCTCAGAGGCCTCGATTATTCAAGAAAGCCAATTGAGTTGGATTGCAAGTTATAAAGCTTATACTATCATAAATATTGATTTTGACACCTAGATGAAATCATTATATTTAATTCACAAAGCGATAGAAGCCAAGCTTGTCAGCTTCTATTATTTTTTAGTCAATATGTTCTTTGATTTCTTTTACATTATTAGAATTTGCTTCAGTTAGGCTCCCTCTTCTTGTCCTCCCGGGCTTACGATTACTCTTTATTGACCAAGATTTTTTTTCTTTCTGGCGAACAAAATAACCATTCTCGAATTTAGTTGCCCCAATTCCAATAAAATATTTTAAATCACCCAAACCCTTCATAAAAAAACTGCAATATTAACTTACCCTACTATTGTGACTCCCACTAAGAAATTCAATTGGATTTTGATTTTGTATGTAGGATCAAATGACGGTGGCCAATAAAGTACCAATTGTATGGGCTCTATTTTGAACGGCAGTAGAAATCAATTTTTGTGTTTGTTTGCATTCGAATTTTTGTGTTCTCTGAGGTTTAAAGACTTAGAATTCAACATGTAAAACATTTTTAAAAATCCAATAAATTTTTGAAATGGGTAACTCACAATCACTTGCCAATATTATGAATCGAACTCAACGTATAATCTATTGCAACAAAATGAACTGATTCCAAAGGTTCTAGCATGTTTAGTTATGCTAATGTAGATTGGAGCCATACAAAATTCTTTTCGAAATTATAGCAATATTGAGTAATATGTATAAATAAGCACAATGATATTCAAAGAAAAAAAAAAAGAATAGATGAGCATGAACACAAGAGGGGGATGACAGCTTAATTACCATTCCATTTGACTCAAGTAGACTGCAAAATTTTGGGTGAGATGGTTGTATTTTCCCACTGGTAGGTAGAACCAATGTCTCCACCAAACTTGTTTGGGAAGTTCCTTAGAAAGTAGCACTATCAGTGTAGTTCTCAATAATACTTTTGAAAGAGGTAGGTGGGTTAGTTGGGATTGGAACCTTGGCCATGCTGATGCAGCCATTATCTCCTTAACCATTGGGTCAGCAGCCTTGACCCCAAAGAGACTCTTGTTTAATATGTCCCCGTTTTCCGAAGGGCAAATTCGAGCTCAAATGCATTTCACAATCGAACAAAGTTCGATATGTCCACTGGTTTCTGGTTGTTTGATGGTGCCTTCACAAGAACTGATTATTGTCGAATTTGTTCGAGCACTTGCTGATCTGGAGAGAAACTTCTAGCCTCAAGCAAATCCAAAACTGATACATCCTTATGAAGCTGTTCTGACACAATTCAATCGTATCTCAAAAAAAGAACAAAGTTCAATATGTCTCTTGTGTTTTTGAATTTGGAATGTTGGACAGTGGCTTTGCAATAAGTTAGGGATCCTTGTCTGATTCTAATACTTGCTCATGTGAAAGAAATTCCAAGCCTGTGCCAAATCCAAAAACTAGTGCATCTTTATGTATGTTATTTTAATGTATGTGACATGTGAAATAGATAGATGTACTGAAGAATCATTATGTAACTAGCATTGGGTAGTGTTAGTTGGAGCAGGTTGAAGGTGGTCTTTCACCTTTAATGGCATTGAAGGAAGAAGGTTCCCCCTTTGGGACCACCCATTGCCCTTTATATGAGGGTCTCAGACTCTATCCGTGGTCCTTATGGGGCATGTGCCCATTGGCATTAATAACTCAAATCTCACTCTTTTTAACAATATTGGCATCATTCATGAGATCATGGAAGTTGTATATAAGGATGGCAACAGCCGGGCCTGGGCTGGACCAAAACTTGCTTGTTAGGGCCAGGCAAGACCCAGCTAGGCTAAAAAAAAAAAATAATAGAGAAAATAAATGAAACAAGGAGCAAAAAAAGAGGGTCGGGCCAAGCCGAAGTGGGCCAGCACTGGCCCTAGCATGGCCCTTGGGCTACATTTTATGGCCCAAGCCCTACTTTTTTTAAGCGGAGCCACCCCACCCATTGCCACCCCTACTTGTCTCTTAGGTTTAGGATCAAAATTTTGATAGAAAAATATGTCAAAGATCATAAATTGAATATTAAAGAGTAATAATGAAAGATTGAGGTAGTTCGATGCTTGGCACGTGTGGTCCCAAACAAGATTTGCATTTGAAGCAAGTCCAACGCAGGATCTCACAGGGTTGATATTTCGCTGGTCCCGTTCCGACACGCACTTAGAAGTGATGCGTGCTTTTGAGCCTTAGATCGAGGGATTGGTATTGGAATTGAGATGAGGGAGCAAGGGTCGCTTTCGAGAAAGACAAGGGCATGTGTAAGAAAAGAAAAATAAAGCAACAGGACGTAGAGGATAGAGATAGAGTTTTTTTAGAGAGAGGGAATTTTTTACACTGCAATAAAGAGAATGATAGAGAGAGAAGAGAGGGAAAGAGTTTGTAAGGGAGGGAACAGACACGCATAGTGGGAGTGGGGCTGGGACTACAAAAGAGAGGAGACAAAAGGGGACACCACCCGAGAAGAGGTGAAAAATAAAAGAAATGCATAAAAAAATCCCCCTCGAGGAAAAACCTTCAAAAATCCCGCTCATACGAAATTATAAAACACAACGTTTTAAACCCGGATCCATGGCGGATATGGATTGCCAATTTGGATCGACTTTAGATTGGTCAAAATTAGTGATCTCAAAAATATGAAAAATAAAAATAGAGGTTTTGGGGACAAGAATTTAAGAGGATTTAAAAAATATTATATATATATATATATATTAGAGGGGGATTTTCAAAGGTAACATGGTGGTATTTATACCAACGTAGAACCAATTTGGTCCATATAGATTTCTATATCTGTTGATGATCTAAATCAATGATTTAAAAAACCTTGGGTTGGCACAAAATCGCTCGATTCGATTCGAGAATCAGTCACTCGTACCAGTTCTGTGAATATATAAGAAATCGTCGGGGTCTAGAAGAAAACTAGTGATTTGCTATAGTAAAATGTCGTTGTGCTACACTAAAAACGTCGATTCACCACTGATTGATACCGATTCTTGGTTGGTTTACTGTTTTTGCACGTGTTCTTTCGCCGATTCACTATCAGTAAAATATTGACCTGGATCACCGATTCACTGATCTAAACCGGGTTTTACAATACCCCATCATCCGATTTTTAAATTATTTATCTGAATAAAAAATCGTCTCATTTTGATACACTAAAACGACATAACCATCCTAAGTGTATCTCATGGTTCCATTTCAAAATTGGAAAATGAAATATTTCAACAGTAAACTACTCAATATTCCTCAATTAAGGAAAAATTCAGGGGCAGTATGATTGAAGGATATTCTAGTAACTTGAACCGGCGCCAAGGGCATTTCTATAGTAGCCCCGTTATAATAAGAGAGAGAGAGAGAGAGTGTGTGAGGGACCATAGAAAGAGAGTATAAAGGCTCAGAGAGGGGACAGTGGGACCACGGAAGCTGGCTTTACTTTCTAAATCCTGTTCAGTCAAAACTCAGTCCGCTCCCTGCTTTTGAACAACTCATCATTTGTTTCTATCCATGTAATAAAAACCATTTATAAAGAAAAGGCCTATAATGCGGATATAACACAAGAAGACAACATAACCTTGGGTTTTTCTAAACAATTGCAACACTACCCATGATTGATTGCCCTGATCTGGTGCAACGCGAAAGGGTAATTTCGTCAATTGAGAGGAATCACGTTGTTTAGCTAGTGGCGAAAAGGATGGATCATAAAGAAGAAAATAGAAAAGTACTTTTATTTTATTTTTTACAATTATCCGAAAACGAGGCTCAACCCTCCATAATAAATAATAATCATTTTGTATTTTATTTTTTTAATAAAAAGTGGGGCGAGAGGCATCCAAGGCCCCCTCGAAGCGATAAAAAATGGGACAAAACATCATGGAAAGCGGCATCAATCTTTCGTTTTCCAGGGAGAGATAATAATCACCCCCTTCCTTGTCACCACAAGTTTGAAATCATCAAGGTTAAAAATAAGGTGTAAGTTTCATGAAAAATACAAAAATGTAAAGGAAAAATTTATGTAAGGTTTATAGTTTTACTTTTTTGGGTAATTAGATTTATAGTTTAAAACATAGAATTAAGATGCACCTATAAAATCTTAAAAAAAAGAAGAAAAAAAAAAGAAGAAGCTATTTTGAAGTCAGAAAAATATCGAACTCATCATCTCAAAATCGAGATATACAGATATAAAGAACAAAAGAGATTTTAAGTCTTAAAAATAATATACCTTGCATCAAATTACTTGGATTCTTCATTGACTTTCATGTATTTATAAATCTGCTTGATTTAATAAGTTCATAATTTCATAATTAGAGATAAAACTAGAGTCTTGCGCCAACCTAAAATTTTTGTAACTAAAACCATAGGTCATAACAAAGTTTGAATATTTTCCTTACTTTGGTCAAGATTGCAACCTTGTACAAACCATACCCAACCTAAAAACCTCGACTATGATACATTATCTAGATGGTTTAGACAATTTTTTGAATTGCAAATTTTATAATCCGTGAAAGAAATATATTGTAAATAAAAATTTTGAAATATTTTCGGTTCAGAGGTAAATTCTATTTCGATATTGAAAAAGAAATTAATACTTTAAATCTAATATCTTTACTATGGTTTTTGCTATTGTTACCAAAAACACGGGTGCCAATATTTTGTCAGCAAGGTGTTTAGAGAAAATTCTGTCGAGACAAAAGCATGCACTGTACACCCTGTCCGAGGCGTTGAGCAAACTTGAGCTCACTCTATGTCTAGACTCTAGTACCTACTCCCTCTCTCTCCTCTCTTTTTTATTTATTTATTTATCTTTTATAAAGGTGGAAAGGGGCTTGTTGGGGACCCGATCTACCAGGCTCTAAAAATTAGAACGTGGGCTAAAAACTGTGGCTAGAGGGTTAAGTGCAATTATAGCCCGATGGTAGGGCCACGTTGGGTCGGCTGATTCAAATTAACCTGATTAAACCGCTTCGGAGCCCATGACAATCCGGGTTCAATTTTGCGAACACGGGCCCACCCCCCTACTTTTTGAATGGTAATCCGTAGCCGTCCATCATCGCGCTTTCTACTCTCTATCTCTCTCTAGAACCCCTTACTCACCTCTGAGGTACCACAAGGTCCAGACGTTTCACTCTCTATCCGGCGATCTTTAGTCTGTAGTGTATCGTACATTGTAATTTGTAGTACTTGAATTTTTACTCTATTGCTCACTACTTTCTCTCTCTACCGTTCTCTTATAACACTCGGTCACGCCATTTCCCTCCCCCCATTTCATGTCCACCAGTGGAGAAAGCATGGTGGCCCTCTTCCTCCTCCTCCTCGTCCTCTCCACTCTCCACCACCACCCCATCTCTGCAAAATCTTCTCACTCCAACGAATACCGCTACCTTCTCTCTCTAAAAGCCGCCATTATCGACCCCGACAATTCTCTCCAGAGCTGGAACTCCTCCACAGACTATTGCTCATGGAGTGGCGTAGCATGCGACGCATCATCGAACCATGTCGTCTCTCTAGACCTCTCGGCCCGAAACCTGAACGGGACCCTCGCCCCCGAAATCGGGCGGCTGAGAAGCCTCGTGAACATCACAGTTGCAGAGAACCAGTTCGCCGGTGGGATACCGCTGGAGATATCCCAGATCAACGGCCTCAAGCTTCTCAACCTCTCTAACAACTACTTTAGTGCCAATTTTCCTGCAAATTTCTCCGGGCTCAAGAACCTCGAGGTATTGGACCTCTATAACAATAATCTCACTGGCCCTTTACCACTGGAGGTTACAGAGATGGAAGCGCTTAGGCACCTTCATTTAGGTGGTAACTTTTTCACTGGTACAATACCACCTGAATATGGAAAATGGGGGTTTATCGAGTATTTAGCAGTCTCTGGTAATGAGCTTACTGGTAAAATACCTGGTGAGCTTGGAAACTTGACAAAACTCCAGCAACTCTATCTTGGCTACTATAACATTTATGAAGGTGGCATACCTCCCGAGCTCGGGAACTTATCAGCGCTTGTGAGGTTGGATATGGCGAACTGCGCGCTCTCTGGTTCGATTCCACCAGAGTTTAGAAAGTTGCAGAAGCTCGACACCCTGTTTTTGCAGGTTAATGGGCTCTCTGGTCCAATTACGCCAGAGCTTGGAAGCTTGAAGAGCTTGAAATCCATGGATCTGAGCAATAACATGCTTGATGGACAGATCCCTGTGGAGTTTTCGGAGCTTAAGAACCTGACCCTTTTGAATCTCTTCCGAAATCGGCTTCATGGCTCAATCCCTGGTTTTATTGGGGATTTGCCTGAGCTCCAGGTCCTTCAGTTGTGGGAGAACAATTTTACAGGGAGTGTTCCTCAACAGCTTGGAATGAATGGTAATCTCATTCTTTTGGATATCTCATCGAACAAGCTCACTGGTTCAGTTCCGCCTCAGCTTTGCTATGGTGGAAAGCTTACCACTCTGATAACCCTAGACAACTTCTTGTTCGGTCCGATACCAGAGTCCCTCGGTGAATGTGTTTCTCTCGCTAGAATTAGAATGGGAGAGAATTACTTGAATGGTTCGATCCCAAAAGGTTTGCTCTCTCTCCCAAATCTTGTTCAGGTCGAGCTCCAAGCTAACTATCTCACTGGAAATTTGCCAGATTCAGGTAAAGCCTCTGAAAATTTAGGTCAGTTGAGTCTGTCGAATAATCGGCTTTCTGGCCAACTTCCTGCAAGTATTGGCAAATTTTCCAGCCTCCAAAAGCTTCTTTTGGATGGAAATGGATTTTCTGGCCAAATCCCTCCCGATATTGGTAAACTACAGCAACTTTCGAAGCTCGATTTCAGCGACAACAAGTTTTCTGGTGAGATTTCGCCAGAGATCACCAACTGTAAGCTGCTCACAGTCGTTGATCTCAGTGGAAACGAGCTTAATGGAACGATACCCTCTGAGATCACGAAGATGAGGATTCTCAACTACTTGAACCTGTCGAGAAACCATTTGATGGGTGGCATTCCACCTTCCATTCAAACAATGCAGAGCTTGACTTCAGTTGATTTTAGCTATAACAATCTCTCTGGTTTGGTTCCTGGTTCAGGTCAGTTCACCTACTTTAATGCCTCTTCTTTTGTGGGGAACCCAGGCCTTTGCGGCCCTTATCTCGGTCCCTGTAAATTTGGTTTATCCCCTTCTTCTCAAACTAAAGCAAGGGGCCCTCTCTCTTCAACCACCAAACTCCTGCTCGTGATAGGCCTCCTTGTTTGCTCGATCGCCTTCGCAATAGCTGCCATTATCAAAGCTCGATCTCTCAAAAAGGCCAATGATGCCAGAGCTTGGAAACTCACTGCCTTTCAGAGATTGGATTTCACGTGTGATGATGTTCTTGATTGCTTAAAAGAGGAGAACATTATAGGGAAAGGTGGAGCTGGGGTTGTGTATAAAGGATCAATGCCTGGTGGCGAACAAGTTGCAGTGAAGAGATTGCTTGGAATGGGGCGTGGGTCTACCCATGACCATGGTTTTTCAGCTGAGATTCAAACGCTCGGGAGAATAAGGCACCGGCACATCGTTAGATTACTCGGGTTTTGCTCAAACCAAGAGGCTAATCTTTTGGTCTATGAATACATGCCTAACGGGAGTTTAGGAGAGGTTTTGCACGGAAAGAAAGGTGGGCATTTGCATTGGGATACTAGGTATAAGATTGCAGTGGAAGCAGCCAAAGGGCTATGTTATCTACACCATGATTGTTCGCCCCTCATACTTCATCGTGACGTGAAATCGAACAACATATTGCTTGATTCAAGTTTTGAGGCCCATGTTGCAGATTTTGGGTTGGCAAAGTTTTTGCAGGATTCAGGAACCTCAGAGTGTATGTCCGCCATTGCTGGCTCCTATGGTTACATCGCCCCAGGTACCACAAATTCATTTTTTTTTGCTTTTTTCAAAAGTGTTGACTGTTCTTCATTTTGAATTGCAATTAGGTGAATGTTACCAAGTGTCTTAGGCAATAATTTTTCATAAATTGAATATGCTAATTATTAACTGGACTTGGAATTTTAATTTTTTCGATTACATGAATGAAATACACTGAATATGCGGAGTATGTTTGTATAGATGAGCTTAAAATTTCATGTTTTGACTGTGGATGATTGTGAAAGCAAAAAAGAGATCCATTGAAGTGGGTGGGTGGTTGGAGTCAAATTGGACTAGATGTGAGAAAAGGTTATTTAGACCTTGAAATGGCGGGCTATGGGGATTTTATTTGAGTTTTTCATAACCAATAGGGTTTAGGCACTTGACCTCTTTTTACTGACTGACTAATTCACAGTGGAAATTTAGAAGCCATGATATGCTGCACCTGTAGCTGATGTGAAGTTTCCTCATTGTCTTATCTCAAATAGCCCATTGTGTGTCCTGTGTCTTGCTCTCTGAGATTAACCAAAACCGTACTTCTTGTATAAGCTGCTCCATGGCCGCACCTCAAAGCCAGCCATAGAGTGTCTTATGTTGTCTCTCTGTCTCCACTATTAGCAGTGGCCAGTACCCTCCCTTGTTTACAGTGTACAGCATAGTAGTAACTTATACTTGACCTATTTTCTACAGTGATCCTCAACTTTGTCCCCAAAAAAAAAAAATCCGAAAGTGGAGTAAATAAAAGGCCAAAAAAAAAAAAAGCAATTTCCATCGCTACTATTTAGTATTGCATTGGACTGAGAAAATCAACAAAAAGAGGGGATGCAAATCACCCTAAAGGAGCAGTTAGTTTTCGTTTTTCTTGATGGTAGAGATTGCAATGGAATGATACATTAATCAAGGAAAAAGGGGAACTCAACTCTTATAACACCCATTCCCAATTTCTTCTTTTCAATGATTTGAGTTGCATTATGATTTTTTTTTTGTTTTGTTTCAGAGTATGCATACACGCTAAAGGTTGATGAGAAAAGCGATGTATACAGTTTCGGGGTGGTTCTCCTAGAGTTGATTACCGGGCGAAAGCCTGTGGGTGAATTCGGTGACGGTGTCGACATTGTTCAGTGGGTGCGTAAAATGACTGATTCAAAGAAAGAAGGGGTCCTCAACATTCTCGACCCAAGACTACCCACTGTTCCACTCCATGAGGCAATGCACGTCTTCTATGTCGCAATGCTTTGTGTTGAGGAGCAAAGTGTTGAGAGGCCGACTATGAGAGAGGTTGTTCAAATTCTCACCGATCTCCCCAAGCCTCCAGAGCAACCGAGCCCTACAACGCAAAAGCATGGTGGCATAGGTGGTGGGGATGCCTCTCCAGAGCCGAACGGGCCGAATGTTGGCGTTAAAGAACAGCAGGGCCAGTTGCCTCCTCAGTCTCCTCCACCTGATCTTCTTAGTATCTAAGCATAGTAAACCAGGGTCTCTTACCGAGAAAAAAGGAAATGTCTCAGTTCACACACTATCTCCCTATCTGTTTCTCTCTAATCATTCCAGTGGGGTTTGTGTGATGTTTGTAGCCCAATTTCCTAATCAGTTTACTTCTCTCACTTCATCTTTTCATTGGGGTTTGTTCACTGTTCTCCCCAAATTTTTATTGATTCTCTCTCTCTTCTTCTTTGCAATGGGATATAGTAGTCCCTCTGTTCCTGCTCTCTTATCTTTCTCTCTTGTCTGCAATGGGATGTAGTACTTCCCCTGTTCGTGCTTGTGAACTCTCTTTCCATTTCTTTTCTCGTCTCTTCAATGGGGTCTAATACTTTCTTGCGGTGTCACTCTCTTACGTCTATTGGGTGGGTTTTCAAGAATTTGGCGATAAGAAATGGAGTGGATTTTACTGATCATTTGGTTGATTTCCTGTACAGAGGACTTGCTTTTGGGTTTCTTTTTTGTTTTTGTTATTGGGAAAATGTCACAGCAAATGCACCAGGCCCAGTCATTTAAATGTGTAGGGTTTTGTAGGAGTTATCATTTATGAAAGAGAAGACTTTCCTTTTCTTTATTGTTCTCTTTATGCTCATAGCTTTCAATTTCCGAGGCTCTCTCGATTGAAGAGAGAGAGAGAGGGAATAGTTTGGTTTCAGAGTTTGCTTCAGAGGAGAGGACCTTCGTCGTGTGGGAAAAGGAAGTCATGGGAATTAGTAACACTGAAACCTCTCTCTCTCTCTCCTACCAGTTAAGACGACGAGATTCGCCCGCCGGTAATTCGGTGCAGTTGAAACATTGGCGACATTGCGGCTCCTCCTCATGCGCAGGAGAGATGGACAGAGTGTGAGGCCACGTTGGCAGGTCTCGATTTGACGGCCCACGAGATAAATGACTACCTGATTCTGCTCATGTATCAGACGTGTCGGGTCAGAACCAGCTGTCCTGCACTCTTTTCAGTCTTCTTTTCGACCTCATATGTATATTACGGCCCCCCACTAAAACTCACCTTCGTATTAATATTAGGGATATGCCAAGCTCTTCATAATATAAATATGAAAAAAACAAAAAATTGAACTTTAAATGTTCGCTTTCACCAAACGAACGACCATCTTTGATGATCTTGAACCTTTTCTTTCTTTTTGCTTTTGTTTTTCTTTTTCCCTCGTGGTTTTACTTTTTGGATGGGGTTTTTGTGAACCAGTGACTCATGTGTACACATGCGGCTCACTCTAAATCCATATTAAAGAAGGATTTTACAACCCAAATTTTAGGGATTCATCATCTAGGTGCAGGTGATTATGAATGTGAAAAAAATAAAATAAAATTTTTAATTTTTAAATGTAGTCATTTTTTTTTTAGGAATTTTTTTTGCACTAGCCATATATTATTTGGTCCGGTGTGCTTTACTCAAGGTCCATCTTAAAGATGGACTTTCGTAGGTTAGTGGGTTCTTCCATCCGTTGGCTTGCATAAACTTTTTCCCACTTTTTCTTTAATTTTTTCTCGCAATTATTAAGATCGACCACTTGGTCGAGTCGTATCCATATGTTTAAACTGGTATTGTCATGTTTATTATAATTGTGTATAAACGAGTCCAATCCCTTATCGATCTATTTTTAATTGATCTGATCCCTTATTGATTCAGATCCTGATAGCTATTTGTTTTTTTTTGAAGGCCGAAGCCAAACATTTACAAGCAAAAAGCTTGTTTTTCAACTATTTTATGGGTCGGAGGCTCCCCACGTGGAAAAATCATATAGTCCTGGATAAAAATATTTGGGCAATGTTAGATTTCAGGGAGGTTTTGGGAGTCAATGTTGCAATTCCATGTTTGATTTTCACTAGGTGAAGACCATTACATGGAAGTGCAGCCTTCGCCACAAACATCAAAAGTGGTCCGTGTTTGGAATACCGGCCTTCCATTGAAAGAATAGAAAGGTCGGCTTTCGGGGGAACTCCCTCCTACTCTCAAAATCTCCGGGCGCCAAAGATTGCGTTACCATGGAAGTGATGGTAGGAGGAGAAACAGATCAAATACTCGGAACGAACTCTAAGAGACGTACTCCGCCGTCTCTCTCGTTATTTATGCACTCTTTCTTTTAAAGTCGCTTGCCTTGATGTGTAAGTGTTGTGTTGGGTGCTGAATTTATTTGTTTGCAATTGTCTCTTTTGCTCGCCGGTGTTGTCAAAGTCCTGTAAAATAAGTTGACGGGTCCAAAATAATTGATGCCGATCGGAGGTTTGTCTCCCTCTCTCTCTCTCTCTCTCTCTTTCTCTCTCTCTCTCCTCCCACCCTACTTTCTCACTCCTCACCTCTATCTTTTGGCAGAGGCGCAGGACGGACAGAGTTGGGTCAGGGCCCCTCCATCTCTTTTATCGCCCTGCCCTCCTGCGGTCCTCACCAACGCGAAGTACGTCCATTTAATACTGCCGCCGCTCTCTCTCTCTCTCTCTCTCTCTCACTCATCTTTTTATCATCATTCATCACATTAGATCAATTTCCGTCTCGTCTCGTCTCGTCTCGTCTCGTCTCAACTGAATCAGATCACATAGAGACGCCCATGATTCTGAATTCTCACTTTCTAATTATACTTAGTGCGTCTATGTTTAAAACACAGGTTCTTCAAATGGGTGTGGTTTGTACGGAACGGAGGCTATGGACAATTAGAGCAAATAACACCTTCATATATGGTGGGTTTCAATACTGGAAATCTTTATGATAGCTTTAAAATATATTTTTATTTTTAATTATAAGATTTAAATCTTTAATAATAATGCAGATTGAGATCTATGAAATCTTAAAAATTCGCGGTCCAAAAATACCTTTTAAGATATTCTATTTTCAAAACTTGAAATCCATTTATGCATCTTGATGTCGAGATTATTTATTTGATGATATTTGGGCATCAAAACAACCTCTTTTAGTAAAAATTTTGAGGTCAGCTCTAATTTGATTGTTTAGAGCCTAGGCTTTATATAAACTTTTCCCTTTTTTAAAAAAATTGAATCTATATAAATCTACATTTTATATTTTTTTTTAAAAAAACAAATTTCAAAAAATTTGTTTCCCTATGATTGAATGCAATATCGGTTGGTTCAACTCAGAACCGGCCGGTTAGATCATAACCGACTACTGGCCAGTTCCGCTTTTGGCCTGCTTGGTGATTTGGCCGGGTATTTTAAAAAATTCAAAAAAAACATATAAAATCATAAAAAATAAAAGATTTGTTTGCAATAATTTTTTCAATGCTTTTTATCATTTTGGTAAAAATTGGAAAGTGTTTTCGCTATGAATACTTATCTTTTTATATTTTTTCATTGTTTTTGAAATTTTTTAAAAGTACACTTGAGCACAAAATCGATTTTTTAAAAATCCATTTTTTTAACGAATTTTCTTCATTTCGAAATGCTTTGTTTAACCATACTTTAAATATATTTTCCATATTTTTTAAGATTTTTTTGTATACCTTTTAAAATATAAACCAATATTTTCAATTTCAGCATACGATCATTAGTTAGGTTGTGATAACCTTGGATGAGTCAAATGTATTAATAAATGTTTGATACTTTGATGTGATACTAATTTCACTTATATGGAAAATAAATTTTTAATCTTATAATATGGAAGTGATTTCTAATATTTTTAAATTATTTTACTACAATATTAATATTATATTATAATTAATAATCATACAGATATTCAGACATGAAAACAATGTCTCAGTATTCGCCTATTTTTACAAAATAATGAAAATACATAATGCACCACTCCGAATTTCTTTAAAGAACTAAAATAACATTATTTTTAGAGATTTTTTTAAAATATTTTGGGATGAAACTTGCCGATTCGACTGATTATCCGATCCAACATGCTGATCCACCGATCCAATATGGTTTTTGGAGTGGATGATTCAAGTCACCGATCCATTTTTTAACTTTGGTCCACATAATTGTACTTTCTCAAGGCAAAATATCAATTAAATACCTCGATCTTGTTTCAAAACCCTTAATCTGGTCAAATAATCACACTTAACTCTATGATGACCATGTTTTAAGTTTTATTTCACTTAAGTACCTCCATAAAAAAATTCTTATAAATAACCAAATTGTGCCTATTCCGGATTGTGAACTATAAACAAATGATGATAATACCCTTACCTGTTTGGGGTTAGTAACATGGAATAGTCATTTAACATGAAAAAATGAGTTCCTGCTGACCTTGAACATGGTATTATTGTTATTTCGAGGAAAAATTATTAAAATGCCTCTACCAGTTTAAGGTTTTCAATTATGAATAGAGTAATTTGGTCATTTTTAGTATATTGTTTAAGGAAGGTATTTAAGTGAAATAAAACTTATAACACAATTTTTCCAATTTTAAATGAGATAATTTGACCACTTTTAAGACCTTGTAAAATAATTTTACCAAACTGAATCTTTGCGATGCATTTTTTAAAAAAATTGGACACTTGAGTGGTGTCGCAATAGTAACGCCCCAATCAATCTATTCCAAGCGCAAATCCCTTGAAAAACTCTGAGATAGCAGCTGATGAGTGAAAATTATTAGATTTTACAAGTAAAACGGCTGGAGGGAAACCCTAAAACTTGATTTTCAAATCAAGTTATGCCCAAAAACTTGTTTCTTTTTGCGAACATAGGAAGATAAATTGTGACTACGTAAAAATTAATGGGTAGGGTAGCAATGGGCTGCCGGTCTGTCCCAGTTGGCTCCTCCCTTAAAAAACTCGGGCTTAGGCCATAAAATATGGCTTGACGGCTAGGCCAGACCAGGCATGGGTTACGGGGAAGATAGGGCCGGCTCGGTTCGGCCCAGCCCAGCCCGGCCTTTGTTTCGTTTTTTTTTTTTTTGCTTCTCTTTAATTTTATTTGGCCTGGCCAAGAAAGGGGTGGGCCAGGACCAGGGCCTCTTTGGCTCAGTCTGGGCTACGCCATGGCCAAGGCCTATTTGGCCTTACCCGAACAGGGCCGGCCCTCAGTGGAATAGGGCCAAGCTTGGGGTCAGGACTGTGCCAGCCGGTTGCCTGGCCTACAATTCGGATGATTCAGCCATGGGCGTCATTCGTTGAGATGTCGGCAATTTAAGTTTGAATATTAATTTGACAGTGAATAATAATGTATATAGGAAATAGGTATTCTATAGGTTTTAGTCCAAAAAATTTGAGATAAAAAATTTAGGTAAATTTCCGGTGAGTTCAAATTGTGAATTTTAGGGTATGAATAAAAAATTTATATAAGGGTGAGGCCCTAAACAATCAGACAAGGGTGCAACTCAAAAATTCACTAGAAGAGGTTGTTTCGGTGCCCAAAAATACTCAAGTTGATCATCTCGACCTCAAGATGTAAAGACATGAGAAAAAATAGTGTTCAAAGTATTGAAAATAATGCATTTTCCGGATTGTCAATTTTCAAGTCAAAGATGTGCTCTATCTACACTATTTTTTATGTTTAAAATTTTATAATTAGAGATAAAAAGAAATTTCCAAGCCGTAACAAAGATTTTCGATACTAAATCAAATTTGTTTTGACACTATTTGAACGTTTTATATAAGGTTGAAACCCTAAACAATCAAACTAAGGCTCACCTCAAAAATTCACCTGAATAAGTTGTTTTGGTGCCGAAAAATCCTCAAATCCGGTCATCACGACCTTGAGATCCATAGACATTAAAAAAAAAGAAAATGAACTTTATGTCATGGAAATAGTGCATTTTGCCATGCATTATCTATCTAAACTGTCAATTTTCAAGATTTTCAATAATCTATTTAATCTATACTATTTTTGAAACTTTAAATTTATAATTAGAGATTAAAATAAATTTTTAAGTCATCACAAAGATTTTTGATACCGAAACATCTTCTGATATTGTTTAATGGTGTGCTTTACTTTATTTGTTTAGAGCCTCAGCCTTATATAACCCACAACCAAAAAGAGAGAGAGAGATGGACTTGTATAGTTATATACTCATGCATAGAAATAGATAAGGGTGGCAATGGGGTTTGCCCTAGCCTAGCCCTGTAACTTAGGGGGTCAGATCGGGCCAAGGGGGCCTTGGCCCAAGCTTGGCCCTAGTCTTGAACTTGGTAGTCAGAGCTACTCTTGAGTTAGGTGGTTTGGTTTGGCTATATATAATAGAGGAAAACTCTTCCCAATGCTTATAGGCGAAATGAACAGTGATTTCGCCTACTCTCATCTCCATACAAACTTCATCGCACGGTCACAGTTGTCCAGTAGTTTTTTATTTTTCATTTTTTTCTACAAATCCAAATCATTTGAAATTTGAAACGTGTATACATCTTAGTGAGGCTCACCTAATAAAAATATGAAAAAAATAACTCGTAAATATAAATTGACCAAAATAGCCCCTCAAAATTATAGGGGTATTGTCATCAATTTATATTTTACGAATTATTTTTTTCATATTTTTATTAGGTGTGCCTTACTAAGATGTACACACACTCCAAATTTTAGATCATTCTGATGAGTAAAAACAAAATGAAAATTGAAACACTACCAGACAAATGTGACTGTGCTATAAAGTTGGATGGTGATGATGGTAGGCGAAATCACTGTTCATTTTTGCCTATTAGTGTTTTGTAGTATTTTATATATATATATATATATATATATATATATATATATATATATATATATATATATATATATATATATATATAATTCTCAAAAAGAAAAACGCAAAAGGCCGCAATTAGACCGAGTCAAGGCATGAGCCCATATGGGCCTGGCCTAACCTAGGCACAAGGCCTAGATTTTAAGCTTGGATATGGTACTTAAGGCTGAATTTAGGGGCACGGGTCCCTGTCGTTCCAAGTTAAGCTAGTCAGGGTGAGACCTCCCAGCTCATTGCCACCTCTGGAAATAAATAAGAAGGATTCTTTGTTATTATTTACGTCCATTTCTAAAACTTGCGGCATTTCCCATTCTAATTTTATATATTTCGTAAATCAATAGGGAAAGGGTCCCCTACCTATGGAAGGAATGAAAATGAAAACGTCATGTTGTGCCACCCACCACTTTGACCCCCTATGCCTCAAGTCTATCCCATTTCGAATTTTCGCATGTGCAAATATACAAAACATCAATCCCATATATCCATGTTCCTTATGGTCTTTTTTTTTTTGGGTAATTTAGTGGGGAAGGCAAACCCCTACCTATTTTTTCATATAGATTAGGGAGTTGGTTTTTTTGAAGGTGTCAGTGGGTGGTGTTAGCATGATTGAAAACACAACATGGCAATTAGATATGGAGGTGTTGGAGTTGGCTTTTTTTAAGAAAGTATCAATAGGTGGTGTTAGCAGGATTGAAAACCACAACATGGCAATTAAATATAAAGGTGCTACTACCACGACCCTACAATAACCATAGGTGACTTTTTTTTAGGTGGTCGGTAGGGAGAAGGCCCTTACTCTGGATAAGAATTGAGCCGAGGACATAACGTTGCAAATTGTCAAACACTATACAATTAAGCTTGTGCTCTTTTCCGGTTAGTGACAGTCCTACATGTGTCCTGCATGTGAATATGTTATATTCATTATTGAGCTTGTACATTCATTTGTATACTATGCATAATGTACATTCATTATTTCACCAGCAACTCCCTTCTCTCACCTCTCTCGCTCTCTCTCTCAACGTACATATCTTTTTGTAGAGAGAGAGAGCAAACAGAGGTTAATTTTCTTTGGACGGTAGGACCATGCAGGCCCCTCTCCTCACATGTTTCTTTCAACATTGGCCCACGTGTCAATGCCTTACAAAGAACAAGTGGCACGTGGCGGAGTTAGTACCCCCATTAATGGACTCTCATTCTTGCAAGAACTTGAAACCACTTGAATGCTGAAAATATTTAATAAAAGGACAATGTATCAATACGGTGAGGCTCTATCACAATAAGTAAAGCCGCAAAAAATTATAGCTTTAACGTTGATAATTTTTCAAATTAATTATCTCGGCTTTCAAACTCTAAAAAATTATGTATATTATAACACGACTATACATTTTGCCCTAAACTAGATATTCACATATATGTCAGATATGTAATATAATTTGAGCTTGAAATTTCAAAATTAGTATTAAAAATTGATTTTACAGACATCATGAACATTTTTAATGCTCAAACTAAATTGCTTTTCGAACTGAGATGGAGCTGAGGCTTTACTTTATTTTCATAAAGCATACGCCTGGTCACAAACTGCATCTTTTAATAAATAAAAACAGAAATATAAAGAAGGGCACAATGACCAAATTCGTCAAAAATATTTCTCATAAGATACAAAGATGTAAAAAATTGTGGGTGGGTTGTTGTATTTGAGTAAAAGCTCGGGTTCCAAGTCAGTTTTATCAGATTTTATCATGCAGTATTTGAAGGGTGCGATTAGTATAGAGCCGAGGCTCTAAACGATCAAAGTAAAGCGCATCTTCAAATAGTATTGAGAAATGTGGTTTCAATGCTGGAAATCTTTGTGATATCCTTAAATTATACTTTCATCTTTAATTATAAAATTTAAAAAATAGTGTAGATTAACCAGATTTATGAAAATTTGAAAATTGATGATCCAAAAATGTGTTACAAAATACATTATTTTCAAAACTTGAAATCTATTTTTTTCTTATGTCCATGCATCTTAATGTTGAGATGATCAATTTGAAGATATTTAAGTATCAAAACTATCTCTTCTAGTAAAATTTTTGAGATAGGTTCGAATTTGATTATTTAGAGCCTTGGCTCAATATAAACTTTTCCCTTACAAATAATGCTTATTTATGTACTTCTGACGATGTGCCGCACAAACTTTGACTTATACACCACCACATGGTACGTAATAAAGATTGGATATAAATATGTACAATTAACGACTGGTGAATTTATGATTATGATACAGGGTTTTGGCAGTATCAAATGTCAATAAATGAAAAATATGGTTTCCTTAAGGCATAGGCTTATGAAAACAAAGCAAGGCCTCACCTCGAATCCTCATCTTAAAATAATTTAGGCATAAAATTTCAACGATGGCGGAAATTTGAAGCTAAAAAAAGATACATATCTTGTATCTCTCTAAACACTTACTTTTAAGGTGAAATTGACGGTTTAGATATTATTTTATAATATAAATTATTTTTAGGGATTAAAATCTTTTTTTTTGGTTTTTTTTTTCACTACTATAATGTTCAAGGCCGAGATGAGTGATTTGATAATATTTTGATGCCAAAACCGTAATTTTCAATGAATTTTGAAGTGAGGCTTTATTTATTTTGATAGGGCTGCAATCATATGAAACCATTCTTCATAAAAATAAAAATAAATATAAAAATAAAAATAAAAAGCCATAGGATTTAACCCTGCTCCTCTTTCCACAAAGTTTCTTTTCTTTATTTTATTTGATTCCTTGTAAAACGAGTAACCAATTGGCAATGTTATTGGATTGATCTATCTACCGAGGCATAAATACTAAAAAAGGCTATCCAATTCTCATTTTATTATAGGAGAAACAAAATTAGCTAGAGTGGCATTAAATGGAAGGCCATTTAAATATAGGGCTACTTTTGGTTGTTGTTTACATTTTCTATAACTTGATTGTTTTTTTTCTAATAATTCAAGCCCACTCCATAGAGTGCTAGAATAGATGGAACATCTCGAGAAGTACAGCATGATTTTCAATTTTACAGTAAAATATGCCATGGGTGTTTGGCCTCTTCTTGTTTAAAGGTTCTTCATGTTCAATTTTACCCACCCAAAAAAGTCTCCTGGTTTAGGGTTAAGGGCACCTCGACGTTGTTGTCCAAAATTCAAAGCCTCTCACGGCAAAATAAAAATAAAAAAATATTATTAGAAAATTATTTAGTAAAAGTTGTGAGGGGAAGTATTAGACGTCTAATCTTTGCTTTTTACTAAGATTTTTTGTGGAACTTCATTGTGAACTATTTATGCTGGACGTATTCTGAGGTATCTAAATGTAGATATCCTACCGTTTACATAGACATATCCTACAGTTATTATTTTAAATTTAAAATAATGTTTTTTACATATGTAAGATATGTTTTATCTTTTCAACATTTACTTATAGATGCATTCGGTGCATAGGTAGACTGCATGACCACCCCTTAATGTTCAATAATACCCTATACACTTCATTCCTATTTAGGGGTGGCAATGTGTTGGGTCCGGGTCCCTGACCCGGACTCGAAAAAAAAAAATGGGACCTAAATTAAGACCCAAACCCAGACCCGGACCCAACCCAAAAAAAAAAAGAATTAAATTTAAATATATTTAAATACACACATGTATTATAATTAAAATATATAATTCTATTTATGTAAATATTAATTAAATATTATCACAATATTATAAATTAAATATTATTTAAATAACAATACTATTCGGGTTGGGCCCACATGGACCTGAACCCAAATAGTGTTCGGATCTTACTTGGATAGTGTTCAGGTCCAAACCCGAACCCAACCCGCCGGGTCCACCTTTTGGACCCATACCCGAACTTGGGTCATGCTAGATTCTGGCAGGTTCGGGACCATTGTCACTCCTATTCCTATTGCCCGTCAATACTTCTAGGACCCAATTTCTATGCGGCCAAGCTCGTATATGTAGAAATACGGGCTTTTTAATAAATCTATTTTTGAGATGGATTTTTAGACTTAATTTTTAAAGACATGTATTCTCTAACATGGAGATCTTGAATATGAATAAATAAATAAAATTTAAAAACTAAAAATAATAATTTTAATAAAAAAGAATTTAGACGGTTAATTTTCATTATTTTTCCTTTATACTTTTTAGACCGCATAAATAAATGCACTCCAACCTGCATGAAACAATTTTCCATATTCTAGGCACGAGGATATTAAAGAATCTAGATATCAAGAAGGGTAGGGTTTGAAACCAAGCTGTCCAAGTGTGTGTCATCCATTCCTATGCCCATCACATCTAATGTAACAAATATGGACCATTTGTTATCTACATTCAAATATCACTACCTGTTATAAATAATAACGTTACGGACACATACATCGGATATAGACACATGTCCATGTCTAAGGCCCTAGTACTTTTTTTAGTGCCCAATAAAATAAGAGTGAGGGTTGCATAAGGTTGCAACCTTAAGCAAAGTAAGCCGCACTTCCAAACTTTGTCATACGATGCAATTTTCGTCTAAAAATGTTTAGGATGCCCCAAGAATCCATTAACATCTTTAATTATAAAATTTTAAGCTAAAAAAATTGTTGAAATCAAACAATTCTATAAACGCATGAAAATATCGAAAACAGACTGTCCAGATAATATGTTGCATGATATACTATTTTTAATGTCCCAATAAATAAGGGTGAGGTTTGCATAATGTTGCAACTTTAAACGAAGTAAGGTGCACCACCAAATTTTGTCATAAGATGTAATGTTGGCCTAAAATATATTTAGGATGGTCCTATAATCTATTTTTTTCATTTAATTATAAAATTTTAAACTAAAAAAATGGTCGAAATCAAGCGAATCTATAAACGCATGAAAATATAAAAAACAGACAATCCAAATAATGTGTTGCATGATGTACTATTTTTAAAACTTCAAATATTTTTCTTTGTTCTTTGTCATATCCATACATCAGGATGTCGAGATGATCAATTAGATGGTCTTCCGACTTCAAAATAATCTTTTCCGATGGAGTATTAAGGTGCATCTTGATTCTATAATTTAAAGTGTGAACCTTATATAAAATATTTTCCTTAAAATAATAACTGCACAAATATGTCCTATTGCATTGGCCTTTTAGGCTAAAGTGAAAAATCAAGCGTCCAAGCACCGACACACAAAGCAGGTGCAATAATAGAGTGTCTCGAGTGATGCATTTGTGCTTGATTAGAAAGGTTTCTTTGGAACTTATTAATCTTACTATACAATTTGACAGCCGAGAAAAAAGTGGAACCATAAGAAAAAGAGAGAATGGAGACATGGGCCACACACTAGATCCGAAAAAGAAGAAAGAAAATCATACTACTTTTTGGTTACAGGGCCCTGATAAAAGTTGAAAGAGGTTTTTGATAGAGTATCATCTCCTCTTCTTTCTTCCTTGTTCTCTGATTGATTCCTCTAAAAAATGTCCTAGTTCACTGGGTTGACAGTAAAAGTTTTAAAAATAAGTTTTTCCTTGCTCATTACAAAAACATAAACATATGGATAAACAATTATATGCATAAACAATTCTATAAAAAAATGTGGCAAGCTTTCCTTCTCTACCTAGCACATGCACATGATGTGAGACCCAAGAGCTCAAATTGGCTTTTTTAGAGTATGTGTCCCTAAAGTTGGTGCCTAATTTCAAAAGTGGCTCAAGATTTGATCCTAAATAAAAATCTTTTGCTTGAGAGCCAAATTTATGAAGAAAATTTGATTGGGTTATGGTGATAGCACCCTTTATGGTTTTCAATCCCACTAACACCTGACACTTTCAAAAAACTAATAAAAAGTGGCCTATCTTCCCTTCCCCACTGAATTACTTAGAAACACAAGAAAAAAAGAAAAAGTTTATGAAGAAAAGATAAATAAATATTCATTGGGATAAAATTCCGGCTGTCGAGTTTTGAAAAAAGGAGGAGGTTTTAGTGCGTCATTCCCCCTTCTTATTTTAAACTCTGACCATTTATTATAATTCTTTGGGGATCACCAGATTTGCAGTATTTTAGGAGCAACATATAAATGGATATAAAGCCTTAAAATGGATCTCCAACAATTTAAAATATTTTTAATATTTTTAAATATACAAAAAATCTGAGTGGACTAGTTCACCATGCATGTAATATAAAATTTTTCTTTGATAAATCAAACTAATTTCAATACCAAAAAAAGAAAAGGAAAAGAAGGAAACTGACAGTGGCCATGGTTATATAAGACCCAATTTTAATCAAACAAGTGAGGAAAGCAACATTATTGAAGTGGGCATAGTTATATAAGACCCAACATTACTAAAGAAATGAGAAAAGTAGTATAAGCCGATTAGGTAAAAAGTCTTCCCGATTGCAACATCAATCACACCATGTGTAAAAGGCTGTGGGTCTAGTAAAGTAAAGAAAAGGGAAGATTGGTATTGAAAGATATAAAAAAACAAAAGATGGGAAAAATGAATAGAAAAGGTGAAAACAGTATAAAGCAGGAATTGGATCACAGCTGGTGAAATCTCTTGTCATAAAACTATGCATTTTTCTTCCTCCAAAGTTTATGGTCTGCCCAATAAAGCTGTAGAAAAAGAAGCATATCCCCTTAATCATGTTTGTCACGGGCCTCATCCTCTCTCTCTCTCTCGTGTCAATAAATCGAAACAAAGTAAGCTATTGTCGAGGCATAATTCAAGGGACTATGTCCACATAGAACCAGTGTCCACTATGGACACATCTTGAGGAAAACCAGACAAATGGACAAAATGTTTTTGTACTTCTCTTTTTCTATACAACATTTAAGACAGAATATCAGGACATTACTACATGGTAACATATTTGCGCCAAATTACAACGAGCATGCCACCCTTGGCGCCCTTTTTTTTTTTTTTTTTTTTTTTAGCAAGTGCCCATTTGTCTTGAAATGAGAATTCCGGACACAAGGAAAATGACTTTTTTTACTTTTTTGTAGAGCGTACTCACTGTGCTCTTGTGGGAGCATACTGTGCATCTACTCCCTCAGTCAAAACACCTAGTTATGTTGATTTTTTTTAGTAGAGAACCACATAGCAATTACTAGATTATTTTTAAAATAAAAAATTTTACTTTTGACTTTTGAGTTCTGTGACACTTAGATCTAGCCCTTTAAAAATTAGACGGTCTCTATTAAAATTTCTGGTTTTATTTTTTTTACTACGTAGAGATTTTGTTTTGCAATTTTTTTTACTAAGATTATTCTATGGGTTATAGAGATTATATCTCCAAAATTTGAAATCTAAAAAGTACCCCTAGCATATATTTTATCCAACGGAGTAAATAGATGATATACTTCCAGGAGTAAATAGTTATTTTATCTCTTCTTTGGTTCTCTGCTCTTCTTTGGTTCTCAGTGCTCCCCTCTTTCCTGTCCGATGTTAATATTGCCAAAAACGGGGCAAACAGCAAAAAAAAAAAAAGGAAAAAAATGTCATCTAAAGAGTAGGTTCTTGTCATAATTTTGACAAAAAATTATTCCCATACAGTAATAAAAGGGCGAAATAACGTCTATACGGAATTTTGAGTCATTGTTTTAATATCTTTCCTAAACACTGGACTGATAAACTCTTAGGTCAATTTTACCTCTTAAATAAGAACATAATATTATCCTGAAAGTCCCTTTGTGTAAGGAAACTAAGGTGAGATATACACATGCTTAGAACAAACATTAAATTAATATTTTAGCAACATGTCAATAATGCCAGAGTTAAATATATTGTTGTTCTCTCGACATATTCCATAACCAAATTAGGCAAAGAAAAAGATACCTATAAAACAACCAACAACTGAAGTCCAAGAAATGCAAAGATGTGGGTCCTTTTAGCGTTTAAAATTGCAGAATATATTTTTGCTAATCGCATGCTGCCATTGATGCAAAATAATACAAATATTATACAACCTTGCTAATTTTTTTCTTAGCACTTTTTGCAGTTTTTGAAACCTTACATAGTGCATGGCGCAACAACTTTACCAACCAACCCTATTATTAAAAGTTATTACAAGTTTAGGATCAAGAAGATATGCAAGGACTAGTTTCTTTAAAGACACGTTGCATCAGTACTGACGGACTCGGCCTAGTTACGCCAGGGTATGTAAAAAAAATTAAAAAATCCAAAAACTAATAAAACATAGGATTATTCTATAAATTTTTATATTATAAATTGGATTTTCTGGCAAAATAGGGTGATGATTGTTTTGCCATAATCCCTATTTTTATATTTTTTATAGATTTTTAAAATATCCCCAACTATGAATTAACTTTTTAAAATCTATTTTTAAACCTGTTTAAGCTTATTTTGTGTTTTTAAGGTTGCTTTTGGTTTTATTTAACTTTTACTACCTATATTTTATATTTTATATTTTTATAATTTTCTATTTTTCTAGGGTTTTTAGCCAGTGCAATACTTGAGCAAGCCTAGTCTCGGGTCATGGCTAAGTACTTGGCCATACAACACTGTCGTAGATTCATCTTCATCATCATCCTCAAAACCTTTTTCAACTATTTGGGGTCAACTACATGAATCCTAGTATGTTATTCGGCTCAATCAATGACCATGCCCTCAATGTGATTTTAAGCTCCCACATATTTTCTCACTACTTTTAACCATGACATTTTGGGCCTATCCCTTGCTTTTCTTGAGCCTTTCACTTAAATTGACTTGCATCTCCTAACATGTGTTATACTGGGTCTACACCGTACATGGCCAGCTTACTCGAGTCTACTTTTTCTCATCTTATCGTCTATTGGTATCACACATAAGCTCTTTTGAATATATTCATTTCAAATTCTATCCATTCTTGTCTTGCTACTCATACATCTCAACATCATCATCTCAACCATATTTATCCCATTGGTATATTGTTTATTGACCACCCAAAATTCGACCCCATAAAACAAAGCTGGTATGAGAGATGTCCTATAGAACTTTCATTTTAACTTCATTAGTGGGATCACATTAAACTCTAGTTGCACATCTCCACTTCTCCTACCCATCTCTAATTCTATATGCAAAAGTTTCATCATTCTCCCCATTTTCGTGGATTATCGATCCAAGATATCAAAAGCGCACACTTTTTAGTAATTTTTTGTCATCAATCTTAACTACTACCTCGTCTCTACTCCTATTATTGCTAGAAACTTGCATTCCATATATTCTGTCTTAGTCCGACTAATTTTAGAATGTTTAGATTCTAAAGTATTCCTCTAAAGTTTTAACTTTGTGTTGACGTTGTTTTGGGTCCATTGATCAAAACTATATTGTTTATGAACAACATACAAAGGGTACCTCATTTGTTGCCTAGTTAAGTCGTTCATAACTAAGACAAAGAGGTATGCGCTCAACGATGACCATTGATGTAGATCTCTTGTTATTGAAAACCTACTTATCTCTCCACTAGTGTTCTACACACTAGTTAGCTCTCCCTCATACATAGCTCTCACGTAGCATCTGGAGACTTATTTCTTTTTTAACACCCACCAAATCAGTACCTGAGAGACTCTATTATAAGCTTTCTCTAGATCAATGAAGACCATGTGGAGGTCTTTTCCCTTCATTCTAAATTTCTCAATTAGTTGCTTAAATAAGAAAATAGCTTTCCTAGCATAAAATCGAATTGATTTTCTGATTAACTTATTTTATGTCATAGTCAGTGCTCAATCACTCTTTTCTACAGCCTCATATTGTAGCTCATAAGTTTGATCCTTCAATAATTCGCATCATTATATATGTATCCATTGTTCTTATAAATAAGTACTATGGTACTTTTCATCCATTCATCTGCAACATTGACGGATATGATATTCCTTTAATAGAGTAACATACTGTGATTAGTCGATCTGCCTCAGTTGAGCCATGCTTGATGGCATGGTTGTCTCATTTGTTTATCTTAAGTTGGCTTTGAAAGTTCTACCATGGGCAAACACACATCTAAGAACATTGCTTTCGATTTCAAAAAACGGGAAGATTTTTTCTAGTTTTGGGATGGAGTTTATTTTAATGCTTCACATTTTGGCGACAATTGCGGCTAACAGCATATTAATGGCGGGGTATTTACCTGTATATAATTAGATGCATCTTTTTTATCATAAATTATTGTAAATTTTAATTATTAAATTATATTTGGGTGTGGTTTGTATAAGGTTGCTACTTTAAACAATCAAATTAAGGCGTACCTCCAAATTTTATCATAACATGTAATTTTGGTGTAAAAAATTCTTTGGATAGCCTGAAAATCTATTTTTATCTCTAATTATAAAATTTTAAACTCAAAAATGGTTCAAATCAAGTAGATCTATAAACAAATGAAAATCTTGAAAATGGGCGGTTTAGATAATGTGTTGCAAGATGCACTAATTTTGAGGCTCAAAATCTTTTTTTTTTTTTTTATATATATATATTCATACATCTCGATGTCGAGATGAATGATCAATTAGAGGGTTATTCAACATTTAAACAGCCTTTTTTGAT
Source organism: Amborella trichopoda (assembly GCF_054954075.1). NCBI lineage: Eukaryota > Viridiplantae > Streptophyta > Magnoliopsida > Amborellales > Amborellaceae > Amborella > Amborella trichopoda. The sequence continues at coordinate 41,742,791 of NC_142348.1, forward strand.
GGATTTTTTCTGGTGCACCTTAATTCTATATTTTAAGGTTGCAACCTTGTATAAACTTTTTCCAATATATTTTGTTTATAGTAAAAGTTTATATAAGGTTGACACCTTAAAATGTAGAATTAAGGTGCATCTCTAAAATCCATCGAAAAATATCGTTTCGATGTTAGGTAAACATCGGAGAAAAAAAGAGATTTTAAATCCTAAAAATACTACATCTTACAACAAGTTATCTGAACCGTCCATTTTCAATATTTTCTTAGGTTTATAGATAGGCTTAATCTAAGCCGTTTTTTAAGTTTAAAATTTTATAATTAGAAATAAAACTAGATTCTCATGCCATCTTAAAAATTTTCGCAACCAAATTCCATCTCATGCAAAGTTTGGAGATGCACCTTACCTTAATTGTTTAAGGACACAGCCTTATGAGTAATGCTTTACTGTAATAAGTATACATGTTTATTAAGTTTTGCATTCTTAGATGATCCTTAAAATGGAAGACTTGATTTGATTGATGTAAGCACGTTGGATCATTCACGCTTATGCTTATCTCCTATGTATTATTTTACATCTCCCTTGAGTTTGAAGCAACAATAAGTAGGTGAGCCTCATGCTTTTCATACTTGAAATCAGTTAGGATTGCTTCTTTTGAAAACATCGACTCATGTACCAATCAAACGCATGATCTTAATGATTGTGGCATTTGTGATGTGTATGTTATCGGTAGGTGGTCACAAGAAATAGAAATTTCCAGTGTCCTGTACTATTTTATGGATGCTTATGTCATATGTGCATCTACAATCAAGTGCATCCAAACAGGCCATAACAGAGCATCTCATTGCTGCCTATGCCTAGCAAAGGAGCCTAGTATGGGTAAGGCTGGTTTTTCTTGAGGAAATTTCGAGTTTTAATTCAAATACTAAATATTAAGTCCATAGGAAGAAATCTTGAATTCGAGTTCTAATGAGAAGTTATTAGTTTAATAGGTGTATCAAATCAGGAAAATGTTTATGTAAAGTGTCAACTTTATACTATAGAAGTAAGATGCGCCTCAGAAATCCCCTTGAAAATGTTGTTTTGACATTGTAAAAATCTACAGTTGGTCATCTTGACCTCAATATGTCTTAAATGATTTTATGTTGCAATACATTATCTAGACCGTCTATTTTCAAAACTTTTCGAGTGTTCATAAATCTACTTGATCTACATCATTTTTTTTAACTTTAAATTCTATAGTTAGTGGTGAAAATAGATTTTAAGCCATCGTAAGGTTTCTAGAGCCGGAATATCTTCTTTTAGTATGATTAGAGGTATGCCATAGTTTAATTGTTTTAAGTTGACATCTTATACAAACTCCAACCCTCAAAGTACTAAGATATCCTACTTACACAAAAGCTGAGTGAAAGACCTTCATGTTTTCAGGCACATAGAGTGCTTTCTCAAAATGATATTTGCCCCCCTTCAATACTGTAAAAAATGTACATATGAAATGGCAATTCATCCATAGGATACAAGAAATCAGAAAGTATCTTATGATGCTTCAAGAGCTATGCACCTGAGCTAGAAGCCCACTAAAGAACACCCGAGTCTTGTATATTTCAAAATAAAACATACTGTTATTTGGAAATACATATAAGTATTTTTACAAAACAAAAAATACTAATACCATTTGCTTAGTCGTATCCTGGTGATATTCTCACCAAGGCCTGATGGCATCTTGGGATTTACCAAGTCAGTGCCATTTAATTCCTCGAAGACAAAGATCTTGTTCCTGTGGTTCAGTTGTAGAAGGAAAGAGTCAATTCAGAGTTAACTGGGTTCAAGTTCTTTGCCTTTTGGAACTCTCTGACATTTCCAAAAGGTTGAGCTAAGCTCCATTTTGAACTCAGATATCACTCTTACAGAGAAGTGCGTTCTCTATGCTCAAGATCTGCACTATACTATTCTTTGGATGTTGCCTTTGCGAAGGATCTCATTTTAGCCGCATTAAGGAGAGTATGAAGTTTTAACTGTGGCTAAGGAAATATTGAAGATATTACTATAGTTAAGCATAAATGAGACATTGAAGATGTGCTTGAGATCTTTTAAAATTTGGCTTTGGAAGACTTAAAAAAACCTAGAGGTAATATATAAGTTTCCTCCGAAAGTTAGGAATGGTAAGTTTTTTACATGTTTTAAATGAAATTAGCTGCTAACCTCTTGAAATTTCGAATTTTTTTATTAAATTTTATTTTGGTTAATTTCTTAAGACATGGTTGGAAGTAGTGAGAAAAGATATGGAGACTTATGGTCTCACTTCCTCTTAATAGAACAGAATAGTGGATCAGAATTCGTGTAAACAACCTCAAATACTTGGAAGAAAACTCTGATGATAATGATGATTTGGACTAATTTCTTCAACCCATAGTACCTCTTTTAATATCTTGCCAAATATTTAGACGACTATAATTATGTTGTTGCTCCCCTTCTTTTTCATGCATGTGTGTGGTGATTTTTTCCCTCAAATTCTAGGACACCCAAATCTTTTGGTGAGAATTTGCTACATAACTATAGTCCAACGATGAGGCCCTACCATTTGGAATGACCTCTATGCTTGGGTAGTCAAGGTTGCAAGGTGCCACATTATGACATCTACCGCTCTATTTAATTAGAACTCCTAAATTAAAAAAAAAAAAAAAAAAGAGAAAAAAAAAATAAGAACAATAACCTCTACCATCTCCCATTTTCACCGTGATGAATTCCTTGAAAGTATATTTTCTTAGTTATACTGGAGGCACAATGGCCGCCTACCCCTAGGTAAGCCATCACTTTAATATTTTTAGATGGGCAGCCACACCTAACGACAAGACCAGCTTATGAATGCTTATCTAGTAAGATAAACACATATTGGATTAATTTGGATGAGTTCAATGTCCCCTTGTCCTCCCATTCATAAAAGAGTTCTAAAATATGCTGAGTTGATCTGGAATCACCTAAGTTGGCTTGGCTCGGAATCAGAGGATGAAGCTATTTTTGTTTGAGAAAACTCGGAATTTTTTAATTGCCTTTTTTTTTTTTTTCCGTAATCCATTGGATACAGGTTCGAATTGATGAACTTAAAGTCAGATTCCAATTTTTAAAACCCTAGTCAGCTGGAAGTAACAAATGGTGGCTTTTATACTTAGTGTATCTCTTTTCACAAATAACTGGTAGGCCAACTTAACCAATTCGGAGTTAGCATAAACGATGAAAGGATTTGAATTATGTACGCAGCCTTCTCGAGGCACTCTCCCGAGAAGGCTACTTCCCATAAGACGCAGCTATCATATGCAGATTCTATGGATGAGGCCGTGTCGAAGATTTGACCCCATCCTCACAGGCCGCCTCTTCTATTGGGGAGCCCTTTATCCTGGCTCCAACCATGGGTACATACTGACCTCGGCTAAGGGATTACCCTTAAACCCTAGCAGCAACAATCTGGGTCTCAGCCCAACCCTGTGGTCAAGGATTTTCGTGACTCAGATGGGTCTCTGCCCAACCCCATGGTCAAGGTTTTTGGTGATTCAGATATTTCTCTCTTGAGCCCTAGAGTGCCCGGACTCGGTGAGTCACGTGGGTAGGCGAGCCACCCAACTGCCCCCTTTTGGGGCCTGAGCTCCTACTTGAGCCAAAATATCCCTGAATGGCATGAGATACACAATCATTGGCCATGAAAGGCCACACAATCTTGTGATCCCTAACCTTGTAATTACCAATCCATCCTAGGTCACATACAATGATACAAATCTTGGAAGAGCGTTGATAGAATAGCTCATGTTTTCTGTATTCAACTACCAATCCTTTAGAAAAAGAGCCTAGGCTTAATTGGTTAGTGTTTGATGATTTACAACACTATGTCCAAGACTCAATTCCTATTCAAGGTAGGGGCCCTCTCTCCACTCATTCACCCAAAAAAAAAAAACTACCAATCCCTTAAAACATAACTAGACACAGACTCTTTCTTAACGTAATGCATTGCCTTTTGTCGTTTTTCATTATCCATAAGAGGTCATTGTTGATCCATTTGAGACCTTGGGCCACTTTGCTCCACCCTTAGGAGCTATTGTAGTGACCCAGTCATGGCTATAGGCCTATAACCAACATCATGGGTTTTACAAAGACTACACAGATAGGGCTTATATATAATAGCCTTTATTTGCATGTCTTGGCCACAAAAGTTCTTAGCCTTAATAACAGTTGAAATAACGGTTTTTTGAACCTGGCTTTACAACTCAGAGCACCTCTCTTGGTTGTGTCCTGTGTGGTTATCATCGTTATCTTGCACAACGAATCAGGTTCCTAACTCATTGTATATTATTTCAGATCGATGCAGTACAACATATAGTGCATCTGGCCGTGCCATGTGGTAAACTCCCACAATTCGAGAATGGCCTGGCGCCTTGACGGTCGTATCGTTGAGCCCCATAATGAGATATCTGACTTTATTATCACAAAAAAGGTAGGGCCCAAACCCTTTCTGAATTTACCACTTTTACTTACCCAAAAAAAAAAAACTCCCACAAGGACATTGTCATAGGGCATGTGTAGCATGCTCCTGCGGGATCACATTGTACAAGTGCTCCTATGGGTAAAGACCTACTCAGGAGTATTATCACACCAGAAGAACAGTCAAAAGAAAATTTGGAATTTGAATTTCTAAACACTTAAATCAAATTCTCCAAAAATTACACGATCTCCATTCAATCTTATAATTGTTATTTTTTGACAATAATCTCATAATTTTTATTTTAATTAGGCACATATGGCATATGCGTGTGGTCCAGGATATTACATCCTTGACATTTGGGGTCCACAAAATACGCTTAGATAGAATTTTTACTTGAATGAAGATATAGATTATAGAGTATAACTAGAGTATTTGGTGGTTTTTTTTTGTGTGTTTCTTGTTGTCATAAAGCTCTAAATGCTGCATATCATGGCTTCTTTTCCACTACCCACCTCTCCGTGCCATTGTATTGGGTTTCGAGCACTCGATTAAAGCTGTTAGAAATCATACAAACGTCAAACTTACATGATACCTCCTACATCCATGAGAGGTAAACATACTATTTATTACTCCCATATTAAGGACAATGCGCTACCTACAAATGCTAAATGCTATTGCAGTAGATTCATGTGACAATAGCTTTGACAGTTCTTCATGTGGTATGGGCAACCATAGTTGGGGGTGGGTAACCCGATGGATCCGGTCCTGGTCCAGAAGAAGGGACCTGACGTCAAGTCAGGTTGGGGCCAAATGAGAGAGAAAGAGAGTGATTAAAAAAAACAATGCTTGACCTCACCGGGTTTGGGATTGACTATCGTCCCACTTGACCTTGGCAGAAACGGGTCTGGACCTTGACCGGAACGGGTATGGTCTGGATTCAACTTGGATCCTATCAGATCGGGTCTGAGCCGTGGCCAACCCGGCCTAAATATTATAAATTATATATAAATAATAATATGTATTATCATTATCATCATCAGAGTATTTTTCCAATGATTTGGGATCGGCTACAAGAATCTTGTCTTTCATTTTACTTTATCAAAGGTCATACCCTCAATGAGGTCATAGGTCGCTATATTTTTTCTTGCTACTTCCAACTATGTCGTTATTGACATATCCCTTGTCCTTTTTTAGCCTTCCACTTGAACCAACTCGTACTGCCTAACAGGTATTGTATTGCGTCTAGTCTACTTTCTACCATTTTATTACCTATTAGAGTCACACCTAAGATATCCTGAATGTATTTATTTCGAATTCTATCCGTTCTTGTCTTACCATTCATCACGAATGTATTCATTTTGAATACTAACCATGAGGTATAAAATATATAAAATAAATTTTGTATATTTTTTATTTATAGAACTTGACCAGACCGGACCCGACCTGAACTAATGGGGTCATATCCTGGTGCAATTGACGGAGGACCTGACCAGGATCCACGCCGGGTACAAGTCGGGTTAGGATCTAACATTCGCACCCCTACCATAGGGATATGGAATTATCGATTATGGTGGTTTAATGTCTTGGAATGCAAATTGTTGTGAAAGCTTCTCTAGCACAATCTATGCATTGCATGGATATCATTATGCAAGGCCCAAAGTAGTGACGTAAGTTCATGTTTTGAATGTCTCAAAAGTACAATCAATGACTACTAAGTTTGAGCGCATATTATGGCAACAAATTTGGTCTGAAGTCCAAACAATTGAATTGTAATAAACTATAGACCACCTACAACAATAAAAGTACTATAACTTTACTTTTGTACCAGTGGACTCAGAGTGAATACATGCATATTTTCAACGGAGATTCGATGTATATATGTCACTTCAAAACGTTTTTCTCGACTTATGACCTTGAAGATGCTCATGATTAACGTATGTTTTAGGAATATTGAAAAATTCTTTTTGTGAAAACAAGATCTATTTTGCGTGATATATCAATTTTGGATTATTGTCAATATCTATATTTGAAAAAGTTTATATAAGGTTGCAACCTTAAAATGTACAAGTACATATCAACCTCAAAAATCTATTGAAAAATGTTGTTTTAATGTCAAAGAAATTAAAATGTATGAATATGAAAAAAAAAAAAAATAATTACATGGGCATATGAAAAAAAAAAAAAAAGTTTTTCTTAACCTCTAATTGATCATCTCGATATCAAGATATATGAATATGAAAAAAAAAAAAAAAGATTTTGAGTCTCATAAATTGTGCATCTTGCAATATATTATCTAGACCATCCATTTCAACTTTTTTATATGTTTATAGATCTAATTGATTTTAACCATTTTTGGAGTTTACAATTTTATAATTTGATATGAAAATAGATTTGAGATAGTTTTAAGAATTTGTTTTCATCAAAATTACATGTTATGATAAAATTTGGAAGCGCACCTTAATTGGATTGTTTAAGGTTGCAACCTTATATAAACCACCATATATATATATATATATATATATATATATATATATATATATATATATATATATATATATATATATATATATATATATATAGTAATACGATGCAATAACCTTAAAAAACCATCTTATGGCTATTTGTTTGATCCATATTTTGAATATACACTCTTTTTATCCTAATGAACAATTACAATCAAGAAAATTTTGAAAACAAGACCTAAAAAGTATTTTTTTAGTCCAATTAACATATGCCGTTTATTTTGGTGAGATGCTTAGATCTAGGTCTTAGAAGGATTTTTTCATTTCCAATTTTGTTGGATGGCTTTATTATCATTAGATGAACAATGTTAAAAAAGAAAAAAATGATTTTGAGTTTACAAAGGCTAAGATCTGTTCACAAAATGAATGGTTTAAATTCGTTTTTGGAGGGAACTCATTTTGACCATATCTAGAGTTCAAATTGATTTTTTTTATTTTTTTGGATTGATTATTGAGATGAAGAGAATGTGTGTGCAAAATATACAAATACCACAAATATGTTTTTTACTAAAAGTATCGTTGCATTGTACTATGATACACCTGTTGTATTAAATCATTGCTCAAATATATATATATAGTTTGGAAAGAACTTAGTTATGGCAAATGATCTATTGCAACAGTTGTATAGTAGTATAATGCAACCACACCTTTATAAAACTATATTTTTGGCATTTGTATGACCCCAAATTTTGCACACTCATTCTCTTCATCCTCATAATCAATCATACGAAAAACAAATTTCAATTTACACTCTAGATGTAATCAAAATTAGTACCCATCCAACAATGAATCTCGACCATCCATTTGGTGAATTTCAAGATCTAGGCCTTAACAAATTCAAAATAACTTTTTGTGTTTTAGCATTATTAATCTAATGATGATAACGATATATACAGATTTTGGGAATAAAAAAATTCTTCTGAGGCCTATATTTAACCATCTAAATAAAATGGACGGCTTATATTAATTAGGCTAGAATGAAAACTTTCTAGAGCATTTTTTCAAAATTTTATTTCTTGTAATTATTTTTCAGAATGAAAAGAGTGTACATTTAAAAATTTATGTCAAACAAATGTCTCTAATATGGTTTTTGAAGATGATTACATTATACTACTATACAACTGTTGCATGAAATCATTTCCTGTTATGGGAAATATAAATTCCTATTACAAGTGAATGAAGAGCAAAAGATTCTAATTATACAGTCACATCATACAAAAATATGAACAATTTCATTTACCAGGAGGTAAAGCTATTAGGGATTATCTAGAAGAAGGGTTTGTTATTGATACGGAGAAAAAGACATAAAATATTTTGATATGAGAATCGTCAAATTTTGGCCTAGAAATATTACCAATACCAATACGGAGAAAAAGACAGAAAATATTTTGATATGAAAATCGTCAAATTTTGGCCTAGAAATATTACCAATACTGATACGGAGAAAAAGATAGAAAATATTTTGATATGAGAATCGTCAAATTTTGGCCTAGAAATATTACCAATACCGATACGGAGAAAAAGACAGAAAATATTTTGATATGAGAATCGTCAAATTTTGGCCTAGAAATATTACCAATATTGATACGAAGAAAAAGATAGAAAATATTTTGATATGAGAATCGTCAAATTTTGGCCTAGAAATATTACTAATACTGATATGGATCTCATGATCAATACTAACAAAAAAATAATAAGACTAAGACAAATTATTATCAAATAATTGATGAAAAGAAGATCATATTTTCTCTCGAGTTATCAAGAAATTTAACCTAAAAATAAAGAAAGAAACTTTTTTGATTGGATGGGATTGATTGTACATCTTTTATAAGCATCATCCGGATAATTCAAATCCAAGTAATTTGATGTCCGACTCGGACCGATAGAAATACTCCAAAACTCCATCTTTGTCATGTATTCCATATATCACACTAGATAGATATCATATTCGTGGAATACGATTCACTTTCAAGATGCCTTGATGGTGAAATGGTAGACACACGAGACTAAAATATCATGATAAAGAGCATAGAGGTTCGTGTCCTCTTCAAGGCATTGAGAATGCTGATTGAATGAGCAAAATCATTCATAGCCATGAGATGTGAACTTGGGCAGCTGCGATTTGGCCACTAATTGTGCTTGAAGTCTGATGAATTTTTGCTCAAATATTGCATTGACAACTGAGGCACCCAACTTTTCCAATTTTACAATTTGGTAACTTTCTGCGTACATGACCTTGTACCAAATGTACTAGTCTTATTGTAAACCATATTGGTGTACGTGACCTTCTTGCACCAAGTGTATGGTATGATTTAGGTACACCTACCGTTCATTGAGGTTGACGTACGGATGGTGGAGATAATTGTGCCGAGGTTAACAATGTGTATCCCTGTAAAACTAGGTTTAATCTTCATAGGATCAATCATCAGAAGACTCTGCGTCGTTTAACTATACATAATACACCATTACCACGGTTTAGAAAAGATTGTTGTCACCTGTCACACCATATTCATTGGACGTTACAGCCATTATCGCCCATTGAAAAGCTTCAAATAAAGATTGTATAACATGAGACCATTTATATTAGTTATAAAGATGTCATAATTGCTCTTAGCTTTAGACGTCAAATTTGATAGCTTAGATATGTCATACAGTTTTTTGGGCGGTGATACCGTTCAACGGTTGAATCATGGTATGATGCAACCATATTTCTAGAAAACCATGTTTGTGGTATTTGTATGATCTAAAAATTCGCACACACACTCTCTTCATCTCAATAATCAATCTTAAAAAAAAAAGTTTAATTTAAACCTTAGATATGGTCAAAATGGGTCCCCTCCAATAACGAATCTAGACCATTCATTTGGTGAATTTCAATATCTTAGCCTTTACAAACTCAAAATCATTTTTTTCTTTTTCTAAATTGTTCATCTAATGATAATAAAGCTAACTAAAAAAATTGGAAGAGAAAAAATCCTTATAAGGCCTAGATCTAAGCATCTTATCAAAATGGACGGTCTCTGTTAATTGGGATGAAAAATACTTTCTAGGTTCCGTTTTCAATTTTTTCTTTTTTTTTATTGTTCATTAGAATGAAAATAGTGTATATTTCAGAATTTGTATCAAATAAATAGCCCTAACATTGTTTTTTAAGGTTGTTGCATTATACTATGATACAACCGTTGCATGAAATCACCGACCTTTTTTTTTTTTTTTTTAACTTTGAGTCTAGTCAATTATATATTCACAACCACCCAATTTGAAACCTCTAAGGACAAAAATAATTTTAACCTCTTTGTATCAAAAATAAAATGGTTTCTTTGTATACTTTTTTGTTGTTATACCCGCTATCATGGTAGTTCTCATGTGTATAAAAGATTCAAAAATTTTCGAAACCACCAACATGTGGATATTTGTTCCAAGCTATAAGCATGTATGCAACAATGCATAGATAAATTTATAATGACAGTATTATTATCGGTGCTTTAAAAACTAGTGAACTGGATCAGAACTAGTGGCTAGGCTGTCTAGGTTGAAGGTATTATGTTTGGTCACCATCCCTATATTTCTGGGAATTATGGTAAAAAGAAAAATAATCTTTTTTTTGTAAGCAAGAAATAAACCCTAATAATTTATATAAAAGGACATCCTTGTGAGGGTCACCATTTTGGAATCATGGGAATTGCTAAGTTTCTTATTTTTGGTAAAGAAAAAGAAGAATGACGAAGTCAGATGAATACAAGGTTTGAGGTGAAGAATATGGAGGCAAAATATTTGTGAAAATTCTACAATAGAAGCAAGAGAGAAAAAATAAAAAAATCTATTCAATAAAGGTCGACAAGGAGAAGATGATAATTTTGCTATCAAGGCGACGATTATTAGGTTTGGTGATAGTCAAAATACCACACCTACATTTTCTTCTAAAGATTAAAAGTATTATGGTAAAAAAAAAAGAAAGGTTTTTTTTAGAAAGTAAGAAATAGATCCTAACGATCTCTATAAACGAGGGTCAAGGAATACATAATACTCATCTTTTAAAGTGACTCATTTGGGATCATAAGAAGGGATCTTTAAGAAAGAGATGAGTCTCTAAGAGAGAAAAATAACTAAGATTTTATCTTTCAGTAAAGAAAAAAGTGAATGGCGAAGTTAGATAGATACAAGGATGTAAGTTGGAACAATATAGAAGTAAAATATTTGTAAAAATTCCATCACAGAGGCAAGAGAGGAGAAATTAATAAATCTTTTCAATAAAGGTCGACAACACGAAAAAGTATTTAATTTTGCATCAAGATGGAAATTATTGTAATACTAATGAAAAATCACCTCCAATTCAGTATTGTGTCTTTGTGTGAAGGTTTTTCTATCAACTAGAAAATACCATTTATGATAGCATACTACCATTATTTTATAGAGAGAGAGTACATGTTGTAAGGGAGAGCTCTTGTGAGGTTTATATCAGGGGTTTTGGGCTAAACCCTAACTACCGTTGTATCCTATTTTGGGTGGTTTCATCGGCATTTTTTATTGTAAGTGGATCCATGGTGAAGAAGTCAACAATGGAAGTATTGGTTTTTTGTGGCAGTGGAAAGGGAAATGAAATCAATGGTTCTACCAAGGTAAACCTTGTATTTACCTATTCTTCTAATTTTTTCAACGACAATAAAATCATGTCGTTGTTGGTTGCCAGTGGATGATTGCCAGTGGATGAAATCCGATTAAGGTGAATATATATTTGTGTGTGGTTCTTGGATTGTAGTTTGTAGTTGTGGTTTTAAATTTCCTATGCTTGTTTCTCTTGGTTTCTGTTTACCCTTTCCAAATTTGTTATGCGATATATGGTTCTTGGGTGTTTAGATTTCTAAAATCAATTTGTCGGAGAGAAGCAAGTTGATTCATTGGATCTATAAGATTTTTAATTTTCATCAATACCATAACGTTTTTATGATTTTTTTTAATATCCTGACATTGTACATTGTTTTTTATTTTTACGCATTTTTCTTGGATCTTCTAATTCCATTTAAGTGGGAATTGGCCTGACTTGCCGAACCGACCAACCTGGCCCTTGGGAGAGTTCCCAATAATCCAAAGTTATCAGGCCTGGACCTAGACCTGACTGGACCCAAACCCGAACCCAACCCAAAACAAAAATATATATATTTAAATGTTATATTAAATATATACATATGTCATTTAAAGGAAAAAGTTTATATGAGGTTACAACTTTAAAATGTAGAATTACATATGCACTTAAAAAATCCATCAAAAAAAGTTGTTTTAATGTTGAAAAAATCTCTAATTGATCATCTCGACATCAAGACGTATGAATATGAAAAGAATAAAGATTTTGATTCCCAAAAATAGTGCATATTGTAATACATTATCAAGACCATCCCTTTTCAAGATTTCCATATGTTATAGATCTACTTGATTTTTACTTTTTTTGGAGTTTAAAATTTTATAATTAGATATGAAAGTTGATTTTAAGATAATCCTAATAATTTTTTAACCAAAATTACATGTTATATAAAATTTGGAAGTGCACCTTAATTGATTGTTTAAGGTTGCAACCTTATAAAAACCACACATTTATATAAATATTATAATTATATTTATTGAAATATTAATTAAATACTATTAAAATATTATATATTAAATATTATTTATATAATAACACTATACAGGTTGGATCCACATAGACCCGACCCGGAACCGGATCCAAATAGTATTCAGGTCCAATATTTGGAACTAGACCTGCCGGATCCAATTCTTGGACTCATACCCAGATCCAGATCCAGGTTGAGTCATTGCCATCCCTAGTTCCTAGCTTATATCAGGCTATTTAAACACGGGTTTCCCATGATGTCATAATTTCATGTGGTTTATTATCCTCCGAGTATTTGCCTTCAAGATTCTAAGTTCAAATAGTTGATATTTTTAACCACCTCTGTTAGGAATCCTACTTTCACTAAATTCAAAACATAAAAAGTACCCTTCCCATAAAGTGGTCTCAAGTGTTACTGCTTCATTATTAAATTCTTTCCACTAACCCAAAAAAAAACTCTTTCCACTGTTTTCCCTAGCATTTCATTTTCTAGTAAATCTTTTCAAACTCATACCGACTTTCAGTCTTTTTACGCAGCTTCAGATTTACCATTCATCACCCAAACAAGGTTATATCCACGTAAGTAGTAATTCCAGTAACTTATAATAATGAAAACACAGATGACAATTTTCTTCATGCCATTACTGTCAACATTTCGTGACTGCTTCTCAGTTCCTTGTCGAAATATTGTGCAATTTCAAGCAGTTCAAGCATCTTCCTTGTCAATAAGCAGTACACGTTGGAAAAACACATTTTTCCCCTAAAACGGTCCAAACCCACAATTTAAACATGTCAGAAGGTCCAAAGTCCAAGCGTTAAATACCCCCGAGCATAGGCCAGCACTTTCATCCACTGATGATACACGTAGCAATTACTTTTCAACAATCCACTTCACAGATTGTAATGCCCAAATCATGAACCATGTATATTTTTATTCAATATCATTTCATATCCAAAAACTTGTGAAAGAATACATAAAAAGGCCCTCTAGCACCTAACATGGGATACTTTTCTTTTAACCATGATTTCTGAATGTTAACAGCCACATGAAGTGTAAGTTATTTCCCTCAGAAACTTGGATTTATATAATGGTCTAAAGCTAAGAGGATGTACAAGGGAATGAGAGGGAGTGTACTGGAGAGATCTTGCCATATTATTTCCTAACAAAGGAAATGCCTTTCTCAATGCTTGATGCCAGCTCTTTCTTGGCTTTCTCCAAACCAGATCTGCAATGATCAGAAAAAGCAGTTTCATGAATGAACTAAGCTCAAGATGCAGAAGAGTAAACAAATGTAGGGAAAGTCTACTCCAATCCAATGGACAATGTAAATATAAAGACCAATGGGTTAATAATCCTCCAATTAAATGATGGACGGCGATGGAGTCAGTGCAGGACCACTATTGAGTCTCACTCTTATCCACCAGAGTCCATCCTTCAGAGAGTCACGGCCCAATTAGATTATATTATACTTTCCTTTTACATATGGACACATATGGTCACAAACCTTTCATAATCGTTTAGAGGGCCAAGTGGGTAGATCTCCTCAGCTCCTCCTCGGCCAAGTCGCACTTTCGAAGCAAAGAAGGGAAGCTCTGTTACCTGTGAAAGATCAAATTTTTACATCATTTGACAAAGATGGATGATTTTAAAAGAAAAAATAATTGACATGTTATCGTACTTGAGAGGCAACAAATGCACACTCCACAATGCCAGCATCCCCACGCAAGCCCCGCAAGCATGTATCAGCGAACTTTGCAGCAGCAAAAGCCTGTTTATTCAATCCCAAATTTATATGGTTAGCTTTCAGGAGTGGTGAGCGAATTGAACTAAGGGAGCTAAATAAAAGTAAGACGACCAACCATTGAGAGTGTTGCTGAACCAGCACCAGCTTTTGCCTGCGATGAAAACGAAAATTATCAATCTTACAACTGTGATTATGAGACACCTCCCAGAAACGTGTTCATTAATAATCTTAAACATTTTAATAGAGTAAAAGCGGGATATCTAGTAGTTAACCGTTACTAAAAAAAAAACAGAGGGATATCTAATCCAGAATCAATATTCTTTTAGGTAGGTTGTGATGGTGCCTGAGCCCGGGATGTGGTGTTCCTACTGTCAGCACCAAAACCATTCAACCCAGTGCCCAATCCCACAACCCATAATTATTATTACGAACTAAAATAAATTCTAAACATATATAACGCATATCCTTTTCACAGCAACTATCACATAAATTTCCTAAAGTAAATAATGAGAATATCAAATGCAGAGACATGCATGGTTTAGTCAGTTCTATTTCCAAAAGAAAAGAACTCGAGTCAACCATTATCTAGAAGGCATGTCTTGGAGAAATTGTTACACCAACTTGCAGGTAATAATGCAAATATGAATAGAACATGACCCGTTATTCTGACTTTTCAAGCAAACTATGGTCACACTAGCAAAGTATTTTATTCTCTAATGGAAAATCAGGGCAGAAACAAATAGAAAAATTAGCTTTTTAGGAATGAAAGCCAAGATGAGAACACACAAAAATTTGAAGGATCATCCTCCTCCTCCTCATCATCATCATCATCATCATCCGAACCTCATCTCAACCATATATGCCCAAAATCATTTCATTCAACCTATTTTATTTTTTGGGTGTCCAAGTTGTTTTATGCAACCATATAGTAGCAAGAAACCATAATAATAGTCGCGATAGTATGATGGCAAGGGCGATGAGCATGTATTTGGCCTGATGATGAGGGCAGTTTCAAAGGTGCTTGATCACTGAATCAGCCTTGGAGAATATGAGTCCTGCAATATCTAGAGACATATTGAAAACAGTGAATGTTACTGTGGTCAAGGATAGTAGAGCGTGTCTAACACTCAAGAAAACTTGGTTGCTTTTGCTTAACCCTTATTTTTTAAAAACGTTGCCATGAAAGTAGTTCATCATCATCATCGTCATCGGAGCCTTATCCCAATTATTGGGGATCAGCTACATGAATCCTGTTCCGCCATTCTTCTCTATCAAAGGCCATACCCTCATTCAGACCATAAGTCACCATATATTTTCTCACTACCTCCACCCATGTCCTTTTGAGCCTTCCCCTTTAGAGCCTTCCACATGAATCAAATCACCCATACCAACCTGTGTTGTATTAGGTCCACGCTGCACATGCCAGCCAACCTAAGTCTACTTGTCCTCATCTTCTCACTGATTGGAGTCACTCCTAAGTTCTTGTGTATATATTCAATTTGCATTCTATCCTTTCTTGCCTTAGCACTCATCCATCTCAACATCTTCATCTCAGCTACACTCATTCTATAGATACATTATTGCTATGAAAGTAGTTAGACCTTAAAATCCCACCTCTTCCCTTCTAAATGATGCATGGATGTCATGTGCCTAAAAAGACAATTTTAGCATATTTCTATATCTTTTAACATTGCACTTGGCCTATTGCATTGTATCTAAGCCTGTACTCCTCTATAGTTTTCAGGTAATGAGAATTTTGGTGGATAACTCTTCTGCCTCATGCTTTAATTTGGTCTGGAAAAGAAAAGTTTTACGACTTCATGTTTATTTGAACTAGGATTTTGAATTGCATGGAAAGATCATCCAAAATGTCAAATTTAAATATTATTTGAAGGGTTTATCTATGGTTCACACATTATCAAATCCAATAGGTTATATTTAGAAAAGGAGTGTAAATTATGAAAAGAATACTTTAAGCACCCCTTTCTTTATTCCATGACTATAAAATAAGTAAGGGTATTTTTATCATTGGGAAGGGTATTGGTCATATTCTTATTAAAAGACAAAGGGCATATTTGTCATCTCGAGAAGGAATTTTTAAAATATTTACTAGAAGAGAATGATATTTATAGTACTAAAGTACCTAGATTTTTAATCCATATTACCTTTGTCTTTTAGTGAAAATATCAACAATACCCTTCCTAATGACAAAAGTACCCTACTCATTTTACAGCCTTAGAAAAATTAACCTATAGAACTTTATGGGATGTAAACCATAGCAAATCCCATATTTGATTTGAAATTCACATGATGGTACATAACACCATACTTGTTTTGAAGAAGGCAAGAGTGTAGTACGGACTTTTTTCCAGTGTTATGACAATCGAACCGGTCATCAAAACCAAGATCGATCTCGTCTAAATTGGCAAGTTCACTAGTCAGACTGGTCTGAAAATTAAAAATTCGGTCAAATTGGTTTGACAGGTCTAAATCACTTGGTTCAAATTGGTTAACTTCCCTCACCAATTTGGGACCCTGCAACTGACCAGAGTACCAGATCACCAATTATCAATCTAAAATGGCACGTCCAATCAGATCTTAATTACATTGCTTTCTTCACATGTAGTCACCATGATGACATATCTCTATATACATGCGATTACCATGATGAGATATTGTCACCATTACGACCTGTGGTCACCATGATGACACATGTCTATATATGAGGTCACCATTATGACACATCTAACTATAGTTACCATGATGACATGTGGTCACCACGATCATACATGTCCAATGTTCAAAAATACGGATTGGGGTGCCCAGAGACAGGATGCCCTCCCCAAAATTGAACCCCGTGCCCCAAACAAAAAATATAGGGGAGTTCTTAGGGAATGGTTTTAAGTCTAGGGAGTTTTTAGGGTAATTTTCGAGCCCCAAACTCCTTGTGAAATAGACAAAAATATAATAGTACAATCACATAACAAATTTACACATACAAGCCTCAAGAGATTCTAACTTGTAAGACATTAAAATGCTTGAAATCCCAAATATCATTGTAGGAAACTAGAAGTCCAGACTAGAAACCATACACAAAGTCAACAAGGAAAATAAAAAAACAAATACATCAAGTCATCAACCAAACATATAAATATATCGTAAAAGAAAAAAAAGGTAAAAGAAAAAAACACATGATTCGCAACAGAATATGTTGATAAAAATAAAATCAAAACCGTCTTTCAAATATGATAATATTTTAAAAATATCAAAATCAAATCGATGTCGGTGCAAACATCATCTATTGGGTCGCCAAAAGTCCTCAAAATCAACTACTAGAAGCTCTAAATCTCTACCCACAACAGCCTTTGTTTTGGGAAAGAAATTGCAAAAATCAAAACTTTATCGATCTTTCGATAAATCACAAAAGAGTAGTTCTTTGGGGAGCTTTTCTCACCCTAAAAGCCACGGTTTTTGTATACTGCATATTGCAAGCGTCCTTGGAAGAAAGATTTATGTTATTCAAAAAAAGACAAGTTGATCCTTGCAATTCAAATTAAAAGATTTGCAAATTCCTATCTACAGTGAGCTCCAAGATCATGTTTCTCCAATGATTGGTAGCATATTACTATTTCTGTCATAAATTAGTTAATTTTACAGCCTGTAATTGTTAAGTGAATTAGGGATCAGCTCTTGACTAAAAAAGAGGCCCTAATTTTGTAAACTCCAACTTTAAAAGATTCAATACTTCTCTAAAGACATTCTCGACATTTCTAGTAGTGTTAAGGTGATTCAATCATGTCCGTTTGGGATGTGATCCAAGACTCAAGATCTGCACCCTGAATTCTATGGAATTTTCCTAATTCAGGCATCATATCATTTTTTGAAGTAGAGCAAATAGTTCAACGATAAAATTTGGTATTAATTAGGTTTAGGTTAGTCCTTTTTCTTGTTAGCAAGTTTCTTCTTTCCAAACAAGTAGTTGGACTTAGTTACCTATTTTTTTCGAAGAGTTTAGAAGATTGGTACATTCCATATTTCGTGAAGGAACAAGTTTCCTAATTTATAAATGATCTAGATCTTAATTTTGAAAGCTATGAATTTTTTAAGAAATATAAATATTGCTTGGACCAAGCGAAATATAAACATTGCTTGGATCAAGCAACTACAGATGCAGGGGGTTATAACTCTACAAGTGGCTACAAGTGGACATATTAGGCTATTGCCATTTAGTTGTATTCAAACCTAGCCTACATTAACCTTGGAACCAGAAGGCCTATACCCTCAAAACCTTGCTGTTAAATAGTAGGAAACTTAAAACCCTTTAGAACTCCTAAATCCTGACCTAATTAGAACTCCCACTCCAAACCCTAAATCAGATGGTTGTGATTTTCACATTATGCTATCTAAAAATCTTCTCAAACTCAGTGAGGTGAAAGGAAACCTATCTCATTCATTTTGCTACACTATAGCAGCTCTGACAAATCAAATAAAACTAGTGATTAACATATCTAAAGTGCATGTCTATAAAGCCTTAGAGCAAGCACCACCGAGAATGCCCATTTCCATCCATTTGTTCTCTGCCAAAGCATAAATTCTGTTAAGTGCCTATATTTTGCAGCAATATACACACAAACAAACACTGCTATAAAACCCAACAGATCATGTTTGAAATTAGAAGATAAGCCTTCCATATAAATTTTGGAAAAGTAGAAAGCAATTTCATCAGCTCACAAATTGAAGCATTAACTATACTACATTATTAAACGAAGGTTTAAGGGGTGGACACATATCGCAACAATAAGAAATGACTACATTATTAAGCGAAGGTTTAGGGCAAGTAATCCTTAAAAAACACAGAGAGAGAGAGGAGAGGGGAAGGGGAGACGAGAAAGAGAGAGAGACATGTTCTTTAAGGGGGTAGGGGGGAGAAAAACATGATCGTTGAGGGGGAAGGGGAGAGAGACCCATGATCTTTGAGGGAGAAGCAAAGAGAGAGAGAGGCATGATCTTTGAGGGCCAAGAGCAGAGAGAGAGGAAGATGTGAGAGAGAGATGTTGTAGAGAGAAAATTAAAGAAGATTGTTAAAGAGAAATATAAGGGAGATACTCATATAAGAATATTAGTAGTGAGATAGATAAAAGGAGAGAGAGGAAAGCATAACCTAAATATATCTTAAGATAAGTTAGAAAGTATCTCTTTCTTAAAGAACAAAAGAGGAAGCTCTCTCTCTCTCACCTCCTCTCCTCTCCAACCTCTATGAACCTTGAGGTAAGGAATTTTTCCTTTCCAATTTTAAAGGAATCAAATATTGTTATTTTAAAGGTTATTAAAAGATTTTTATATTTTTTTATTATTGTTTCACATATTTTTTGAGTTTTTTCTGATTTAACAAAAAAATAATTCAAACATGAAAAAACATAATTTATTTCAATTATTATTATATTTTCTAAAGTAAATATTATAGTAAATAAGGAAAAAAATACGAAACTTTGAATCTTGGGAGCAAACTCAAAAGAAATATTAAAAATAGGAAATTCAAAAAAACAAATTAATGCACTGTCTTCTTTTCTTATTCATGTTTTTTTCTATTTTGAACATTTTTTCAGTTTTCCTTTCTTGCATTTTCCAAACCGAAATTGAAAAATAAATAAAAGGTAAAAGTCCAAAAAAATGCTCAAAGCATATTTTTGTTTTCCTTTTGCAATTATGGTTCATGCCTTTTTTAATTGCTTCTACAAAATATAGTAGCCCTTGCAAGTCGCAAATTAAAAACCAAAAGTACCAAAAGAAAAAAATGCGACAAACAAAGTTCTTTCTTGTTTTTTTGGATTTGGAATTACCTAAGGGCTTTCACATATTTTAATTGTAAAAGCCTATACAAGTGAAAGTAACTATATTAAAATATTATAAGTAAAAAAACTAAAAAAAAAAGAAATATTAGAGTTCTATATGTTTTAATACATTCATGGGTAATATTTTGGGGGTCTTTTATAAAATTGCAAAATCCATTCAAAATAAGCTAAATCTGCAAATAAAATAAATACAATACAGTATATTATTATTTTGTACAAAATACGACTTTCAAGATTTTTAGGGAAAATTATGTATATATCCGTTATATATTCCGTTATTACGGAACTACCTCTAAGTTTCCGTTATTACAAATATATCTGTGTTTTAAACTTCCTAACAATTTCTTTTAGAAAAGACGGAACTGCCCATTTTTGGTTTTTCAAAAACCGAAATCTTTAAACTTTCGGTTTTTCAAAGACCGAAAATTCACTTACTTCGGTTTTTGAAAAACCAAAATTATATATCGTTTCTCGACAACTAAAACCCCTTTTCCCTCGGTTTTCTCTCATCCGTTGCCATTTTTTTCCCATTTGGGATTGACACCATCTCCTCAATAAAAGAAACTCAGGATCCCATCGACCCCCTCTCCCATTACCATTTAGGTGGCCATGGCTTGACCTCTTCCTCGTGTGGCTGCTCCATGTGAGAATCTCCCCATTCCAGCCATTGCTAACAACACCATTTTCGCTCTCATCTTCATCAGTTTTGGCCACATTAAATTTAAGTTTTTCCGGAAACTTAAAATTAGAATCGACCATCTCATTCACCATATCTTCACTTCCCGCCATTAAATCTGATGCATTCCCTTCTTCTATGCTTAAATCCATAGAGGGACTATTATTTTCTCTCTCTAGTAGCATAGACCCATTTGGGGTTTGCTCTTTTCTCTTGATTTTCTTAGTAAATTGAGATGAGTTAGTCTTCATCCACTGCAAACCACTTAGAGAATCGACATAAACAACCTCTTTACGTTTTCTCTTTTCCGTAACATTGTTATTTTCAGCTTCGGCCTTGGTTTTCTCTACCTTGGCGACTGAGAAGGCCCATTCAGGCACTTCATGATCTTCCACTAACCTTGACTTGTAATTCTCTCTGCCTTCTCTCTTCATCCATCTTTTCAAAGAGCCAAAACTCCTCATCAGTTTGAGCAGCTAGGTGGTTGATCTCTCACTCACTAGAAAAAAATAGCAGCCGATGAGGAGAAAACAGCGGGAAAAGGGGTTTTAGTTGTCATGGAACGATACATAATTTCCGTTTTTCAAAAATCAAATTAAGTGAATTTTTGGTTTTTGAAAAAACAAAAATTTTAAAAATTTCGGTTTTTGAAAAAGCGAAAATGAGCAGTTTTGTCTTTTTTTTTAAAATATTATTATGAAGTTGAAAATCAGATATATGTGTTAAGGTATTTTCGTAATAATGGTAAATATAACAGATATATACGTCATTTTCCTATTTTTTTTAATTTGTGTCAAATAATTTGTTGTTATAGTTTTCTATTTATATTATTTAAAAAGTCATCATAATCATCATCATCATCATCGTTAGAGCCTTTTCCCAACTAATTGGGGTCGGCTAGACTACCTGATTCGTCCTTCTACTCTATTAAGGGTCATAACCTCAGTGAGGCCATAAGTCCTTATATTTTTTCTCAATACTTCCACCCATGTCCTTTTGGGCCGACCCCTTGCCCTTTTTGAGCTTTCCACTTGAACTAATACGCACATCCTAATAGGTGTTGTACTGGGTCTGTGCCATACATGGCCAACCAACTTAAATCTACTCTCTCATCTTATCCCCTATTGGTGTCATACCTAAATTTTCTTGAATGTGTTTATTTCAAATTCTATCTCTTATTGTCTTGTCACTCATCCATCTCAACATCCTCATCTCCGCTATACTCATTTTATGGGTCTATTATTTTTTCAGTGCCCAACATTCTGCTCATAGAGCAAAGCTGGTCTCAAAGTTGTCCGATAGAACTTGCCTTTCAGCTTCATTGGTATGCAGCAATCATATAAAATTCAGGTTGCACATCTCCATTTTGGCCACCCAACTCTAATCCTATTTGTGACATCTTCCCCAATCTCTCCATTTTCTTGGATTATCGACCCAAGATATCAAAAGTGCGCTCCTAGCAGTCAATCTTAACTACTTTCTCGTCCCTATATACTCGGTCCTCGTCCGGCTAATTTTCGAACCTTTAGATTCTAGAGCATCCCTACAAAGTACTAACTTTGTGTTGACGCCGTTTTGGGTCTCATCGATCAAAACTATATCATCTGCAAATAACATGGCACCAGGATGTTATTTAAAAAATATCTCATTTTCTAATTACCATTGTTTACAATTTAAATTTTTATATCTCTTTTTTTTTAGAATTTAAACTTTCAAATGTTCATTTTTATAATATGAAATATAGAATACTAGGATTGTCTCTTGTTTTATTTTTTTCAATTTCTTTCTATTAGTCATATTTTTTATGCTTTATTAGACTATATAAGATAGTATGGGAGAGAGTTATGTGTTGGTTTATGAATATTACAATACTTATTTATTTAACATTTTGCTTATTTTAGATTTTTATTACAAATTCCAATAGTTTTTAGAAATATATACAATATACTTTACTATATTTATTTACATTATATATGTCATTTCGTTTATATCTAAACCATGACTTTAGGATACGCAGTTAGTTATGACATTTTTATATTTTATTTTCTCCAGCATTATCTTCTATATTTCAATAAATTAGAAAAATAAAACATATACATTATTTAAAATTAAATATCAAGCATTTCTCTAAGATTAAAAACAAAATATTCAATTTTCCATTCTCCCTACAACGCATTGTATTGTATGTAGTTTGCTACACATTGATATTAACAATATTAATGCTTCTTGATTGTAAAAGATAATATTAATGTTTCTCCTAATGTTATTTTATTATTGAGTTGGTTTAGAGATATGATTTCCAAAATTTCCCCCACCTTAGACCAACTTAGGGAGAGAACTAAAAGTAATGCATGGGGGACGGGGGTGGGGGGGGGGGGGGGGGGGGGGGGGAAGTGAAGTATGGAGAGAATCGAGAATCCTAGGGGAAGAGAGAGGCTTTCCAAAATTTCCCTATCTTAGGCCCACGTGACTCTCACAGCTGTTTAGGATTTATGGTTATTTTCTTAAGATTTTATAAATTAGTTAAGGAATTAAAATAAAGATATGGCTGATTTTCCTCTACCCAAATGTTTTTCTTCCCCACTAGATTACAACACAAAAAACCCCCTATAAATACCATTAATTTCTCCTTAGAATTTAAAATTAAAAGCAAAAAATATGAACTTGATTAAATTCATTATCATTTCGTTTAAATATCCGTTTTCCTCATCTCCTTCATGTGTATCTTATGTCTATATGCCAATGTCTCATATTAAATTCATTATCATTTCGTTTAAATATCCGTTTTCCTCATCTCCTTCATGTGTATCTTATGTCTATATGCCTATGTCTCATATTTAGTAAGAGAAACCCATTTAACAAACTTTAATTACATGAAGTGGAATTATATGAAAAATTGCCTTTGAGAATAAAAAACCATATTATACACTTAATAAATCATAAACATAAATAATTTAAAATATAAAACTCATAAAAATTCAGAAAGAGAAACAAAGATGGTATCCTATGGGTTATGGGAAATAAGGCGTCACCTTCTATAATATTTGAAATTTTAAAATTAGAATATATAAAAGTTATTCCTAAAAAAATTAATAATCATTATTTTAAATTTAATATTTATTAAAATACCAATATACTAAACAAAGCTTCCAACTTGTGTTCAAAAGAAAATACTTAACCATAACAAAATGTAACTAAAATTATAAAAGTTCTTAGAGCCAGCATCCTATTTATGTAGAAACTTCCACATAATAATAATACATCAATTGAAATTCGTAATAATAAATAAATAAAAATCAGTTTTACATCAATTTTAGAAAATTAAAAGTTCAATGAAATATAGACTCCATGGTATCTTACATAAATTACATTATTGAAAAAATTTAATGGTAAGGTGTTGGGAAACCAATATTATTCATCTATTCATGAAGTTGAATTACTGAAAATTAGGCTTTGACAATATAAAATCATAAATAATTTAAGGTATAAAAGTTCATAAGATTCAAAAAGGAAAACAAAATAATGAGGAGAATTTCACTATGCAATATATATGATATTTATACTACATTATTAAGCCTAAGGGGTGGACTCAAGTCACAAGAAAAAAAACGGACCCTATTGCTAGAGAGAATGTGAGTAATTTTCAAATAGGAATACCTCAATAGTAGATGTAAGTCATGTTTCCTTTCACTTTTAGGGAGAGCGATGAAGAGGGCGATTTGGATATACATTATATATATTTAGGGGAGAGGGGGAATCCAAAAATCAAGGAGACAAAAATATGTGGGGGAGAGAATTTCTTAAATGTAGAGAGTGAGTGTTTACTGACATGGGGAGAAAAAGGACCCTAAAATGTGTGTGTGGGACAAAGAGAGAGAGAGAGAGATTCCTAACATGGGGCGCGGAGGGGGTTGAAGAAAGAAAGAGATTTGCCTTCTGCAAGAGAGAGATTCTCTAATATGATGTGGAGAAAGAAGATTAAGGGAGAAATAAAGAGAGCGAGAGAACTTCCACATTTTAGTTAGAGATTTTAGGATAGGGAGATTTTAGGAAATCTTTTAAGTTAAGATTTTAGGATTCCTTCTAGGTTAGATATTTTAGGATCCTTTTAGGTAGATAGAGAGAGATAAGATTTCCAATTTAGTTTCTCTCTCCAAACTGATCATCATGTTAAGGGTGGTTGTTTCTTTTACGTGTTGATGTATATAGAGATTTGTTTTGGGATACTTTGTCTCAAATATAATAATACCAGACTCAAAAGGATGTGATGCCTAGCCAAATAAATTCCTGGCACGATAACAACTGGAATACTACAGGAACAACTGGAATACTACAGGAGCCATCAAAATGGCTACAGCGGATAAAGAGCAGGTTCATAATAAATCTCAAGATGAAAAATCCCCGTAATACGAAGAAAGGAACCTCCCTACTAAAAAATGAGAAAGATCCCAGTCAATCATGCCGAAATCAGCAATCAGACGGTACAGATGGAGGCACGGTCAAGCTTTAGTGAAACTAGCCCACAATGAGAAATCCTAAGATGAAAAATGATAATGCTTTGGTTAAAAATCAGGATCATAATAAATCCTAAGATGAAAAATCCCCGTAATATGAAGAAAGGAACCTCCTTGCTAAAAAAATGAGAAAGATCCCAGCCAATCATGCCCAAATCAGCAATCAAGCGGTCCAGATGGAGGCACAGTCAAGCTTTGGTTAAACTAGCCCAAAATGAGAAATCCTAAGATGAAAAATGAGAAAGCTTTGGTCAAGCTTTGGTTAAAAAGCAGGTTCATAATAAATCCTAAGATGAAGAATCCCCGTAATATGAAGAAAGGAACCTCCCTGCTTAAAAATGAGTAAGATCCCAGCCAATCATGCCCAAATCAGCAATCAGATGGTCCAGATGGAGGCACGGTCAAGCTTTGGTTAAACTAGCCCAAAATGGTAATATGACAATTCAATTTTTAATCCAAGGCAGCCCGAGGTTACCCTCCAAACAATCAGGCCAAATCAAGGCCAGAAGACCAAGATATGGCATGACAAAGCTCAGCCATCCTTGCACAATATTGATCTAAGGCCAATTTACAAAGACTCCTTAAGATATCTAAATCTAAAGGAAAAAGTTTATATAAGGTTGCAACCTTAAAATGTAGAACTGCAGATGCACCTCAAAAATCTATCACAAAGGTTGTTTTAATGTTGAAAACTCTAATTGATCATCTCGACATCAAGATGTATGAATATGAAAAAAAATAATTTTTGAGTCCCAGAAATAATGCATCTTGCAACACATTATCTATACCGTCCATTTTCAAGATTTTCATATGTTCATAGATATACCTGATTTTAACCATCTTTTAAAATTTTCTAATTAGAAATGAAAATAAATTTTAAGATAATTCTAAGAATTTTTACAACAAAATTACATGTTATGATAAAATTTGGATGTGCACCTTAAATGGATTGTTTAAGGTTGCAACCTTATAGAAACTACAACCAAATCTAAATGGCCCAAGAACTTTATATTCCACCCAAATCTTAATATTCCACCCATGTCTACAAAAACCCTCTTAACCCTCATTTTTAAGGGTTGGACAATTGAGACTAAGAGCCAACCTTAGAGAGAGAAAGTGTACCCAATTCTCTAAATTACCCCTAAGCCTACCCAATTTACCCTTGCATCTTCCCAAAATCCCCAAAATTCTGCCTCAAGTCCCAAAAGAACCTAAAACTCCCAAGAACTTCTCACTCCAGGCCTAACTCCTAGGAAGCCTAAAATTTAAGAAAGTTCAATTCCCAAAGAACTTGAAACTTCAGAAAGTTCAATTCCCAAAGAACTTGAAACTTCCAAACACCCCAAACTTTAGAACTTTTCACTTTTGGCCCCTAACCTCAAGAGTGGGAGAGGATTAGGCAGGTCTTGAGTATATTTTGGTTGCTCTGGGAAGCAAGGTTCTTCGGCCGACTTGAGGGTTGCCCTTGCTAGGGTTCGATACCATCATCCATCATTCCATCCTAAAGTGCAAACGCATGCCCGGTATTCTATAAACTGGAGGTCTAAGAGGGCTATACCGAACAAGGAGCAAACATCTCCACCATGTACTTGCTTTATTATAAGCAATAAAAAGATTGTCGGTTAATTGTGTTCCTCTGGGTACTGGTTATTATTCAGGCTATCAAGTCATTCAACATACACACACGAACACCTTTTAAAGCAACACAAGATTCACTCCCTATAGGAAAATATATTTAAGAAATTCAACTTGGTGAGGGAAAGAAGAGAAGGCTTCCCTCTATCATAGTCTTATATAATAGCTTTTGTTTTTTATTTCCCATTATTTAATTTTATTTCTAATCATAAATTCCTAAACTTACGAGTAATTCTTAAGAATGTTTAAGAAATTTTATATTTTTAATTTCAATTTTTCATGCTTTTAAACTTTACTTTAACTTCATAAGGAAGAATTAGCATTTCTACTTCACAAAATTAGATAATTTTCTTGTTCGTAAATTAATGTAAATATTATTGTTTTATACATTTGTGTCTTACATTTTGCATCTAAATAGTTTATATTTTTTCATTCGATAGTCGATGCTTTTCAATCACGTGCAAAGCACATGCTTCTCACTAGTCTCTTATAAGCCACTGTTTTTGGATGACACATGAAGGCAACTATGTTATTAGTGTGTAAGGAGCATCCTAATGCCAGGTGAGCCCATAGCACCTCTCTTTGGCACCCACTAAGCCAGAAAACTAGATACCCATCCAGGGAACTCACACATAACCGAGAATTCATATTTCTCACTAGGGCCTGTACGCTCTTCTCTTGATGGTTGACCCAGATGTGAGGGTCTTTCATTCATGGGACCCTTCGTTGGGCCTGGCTACATTTCCAATTTTTCCACATTGACGTTTGAGAAGCTATGGGAGGTGTAGCTGGCAATAAACCCCATTCAATGTATAATAAAAGGCCAAGCCACAAAGGGTCAACCAATTGGAATGATAAAGTAAAAATAGAAAAACACAGAAAATATGAAGGATATTGATATAGAAAACTATCATAGAAATAGGATCTAAAAATGGCTGGAGGAGAAAGAAATTTTGCTTTTCACCAGTCCGAACTACAGAAAAAGGGTTCAGACATGTGAAATCACTTCAGAACAATAAATGAATGGTTGGACTAGGAAGCCACTCATTCTTGCTAGAGTCCTTAGCTTTAGGGATAGGATGATGGATTGAATCAGCAGAAGGCCAGACTCTAGTTCAAATTGTTAGGAACCTTCAATCCATTCAGGTCCTTGTACCACAATGTCAAACTACCTTCTTGGAAAGGGAAAAACTAGCCCTATTGCATGTAGCAGTTATTTTATTGGATGTCTTTACCAGTTCTCAGACTGCTTCACCTGTAATGTTAAAAACCTGATGCAATATGAATACAACAGAAATGGCCCCACATTTATCATGTACCTACTGCCTTGAGTGGGTAACTGACGATTAAATTCTCTTAATTTGGATCCAATATGGCTTATAGTTGGAGGCTTACTATTACATGAGATTCTTTTGGAGTCTTGGTTTGAACTTTAAGTATCGCAGGCACAAGTTTTAAGATGTGACTAGAAGCAAAAACCATGTAACAAAGGCACCCAGTGTAATGCCAAAATTTAGTAAGTGGTTAACAATTTGATTCAATCATCTAAATGTGACCAAAATCATATGGGTGATAACATAGTTAACCTTGGTCATGGAAAATTCTCACTTCTATCAGGGCCAAGCCCCATCTCAAGGCTTTAACAATCTTCATTTGTTTATTGTGACATGATACGGTGATGTTTGCTTAAAACCACATCTGTAGCAACTACAAGTTCATCATCTCCACATTCCTCAATATAACCTCTTGTAGGCCTCAAATAGGTGAAGGTAATGGTCATGGGCCTCGACATTTATTTCCCTAGAAAAAGGACAATGATATAACACTTGCATAGGATACCTGGCCCTTTTGGTTCAATTTGTAAGGCGGCTCCCTCATTGATAAGGTAGCATTCCATTTTCACACTCCTATCAAGATTGAGCTTCAGTAATATCACTAGTTGCACACTCCGATTTCCTTGCAGTTTGAGAATATCATAATGTGGAAAAAAAGTGAGTTATTTTATGCCCCATTACAACTTGCACATTTTTTATATTTTTTAAGCAAACTCAGCAGCAAAGTAAAAACCAGATGCATGGTGTATAACTTTATTAATTTCTTCGACTAAACTACATACATAAAAATGCATATACAACAATTTGTTTAGATATCATGGAAATCATCAAGATCATAGAGTAAAGGACTAATCCATAAAAAGTTAGCCCATATGAACATCTTAAATTAGCAAATTCCAACAGCATCAATCTAGTCGCAGAACTGCAAAAACAACAGCTAAATAAGTAGCTTTTTCACATAATTATAGAAGAAAACCACTCCAATGTTTAAAAACGATATGCCAATGATAGTTCTGTAGAGTCTTAAGAGATTGTCTAAAAAGATGTCACAATGGACTAGTAATGAATCAAAAAGTGCCAGAATCATTCATGCAAATAGGTGCATTTCAGATAATGACGCCTAGGTTAAGATCCACAAATAAGCGCACAGAAATTAATCAAAGAAAAAAAGGCAAATAGGGAGGTAGTTTCTATGTTGATCTTTCCTTACAAGATTTAACACAAAAATATGTGAGAATAGCGATAAGACTATTCCAGATGTGCAACAAACCTTGGACTCAGGGACCTGTTTGGCTAGTATACGGTTTGAACATTCAGTTTCCCTAAACCTAAACAAATCCTAAAGGAAGATGGTTGTACAAATTTGTAAAAACAAATATCAAAGAGTAGTGATTATAAAACCTGGCTAAAAAAATAATGAAGTGCATGTTCTACCAATTTTCTTTGGCAACTCAGCTGGTTTAATGGGAAATGGCTGGCAAAAGTCGAGATGTCCGTGGGTTGGTCAAGTCAATGGCTTGCCCAAGTCAATGAGTGGTACAAAACAAGAGGAGTGTCAATCACCACTTCACCAAGTTCAGTCAATCATACAAATCAAAAATCAGGCACAAGAAGTTCTATATATTTGTGAATTGTGATCACACACGCACGCATTTTCCATTAGATGATATCACATACTTATATTTTCCATTAAACATAAGTCAAACACAATGTGCAACACTTCGTTCTCATTTTTTATATGATTCTACATGTCTTCACTCCCTATCGCAGCAAGTTATTCTATATGAAAGAATATGTCAACCATAAATACCCTGGATATAGAATATGTCAAGAATAAATAAGGATTGCCCCCTTTCTTGATGTTCGGTTTTTAGATTTGGCACGACGGTGCAGAGCCGAGAATCCCCACGCACGGCATAGCACCGAAGCACGCCAGAGAGGGGGATAAGACTGGAATAGACATGTCTTCACTCCCTATCACAGCAAGCTATTCTAGATGAAAGAATATGTCAGCCATAAATACCCTGGATATAGAAGATGGGCATTTTGAATTTTCATATGCATCATGTAGATGCAAAGTTTCCCACCCCAAATAGATTACTGAAAAATTATGGCTCAACATTTGATTGATAACTTAGAGATCAATGCTGCCAAAGTCATTACAACCTATAAAAAGTACCTGAGTACTGCCCAAGCCATATTTTATTTCAGAGTTAAAAAACCAATTATAAATAAGTGCAAATTGGAAAAATGCCAAATAAGTTGCAAGTTAACACTTAAAACTGAAGTGGTCATTCTCATTCAGTCTCATATTGATTAAATTGCAAAAATCTATGATTCATTACCTCCACAACTTCCGTTCCACCATTCTGAATTCGGTCTGTCAAGTATCGAACTTCATCAGCAGTAAATGTGTATTGGGGTTTGACCTAAATCACAGATATCAACTTCATCACTCTAAACCCATAACCCACATATACGATCAAGAGATTGGCCACCAAACTGCCAGAAGCATTTACAAAAAGGAATAGAGAACACAAAAAAGAAAGTAAAGTGATATTGATTGCATCAAACCTGAGATAGAAGAGGTAAAATCGTCACCCCTGCATGTCCACCCACAACTGGAACATCGACGTCTTTAGGATCAACTCCCAAAACTTCGGCCTATAAAACCCCAATACAAACCAGACATTCTATCAAGTTACCAACAAAGAATCAAATAAATAGGCCAACTGCCAATGTTCAGAGTTCCCTAAAATCATCATGGATTTCACAGCAGAAATTTTGTGACAGAAAGTGGCTCCAGAAAATCGATACTCTTGTCGGTCCTCTTAGACCCAATTCCATCACAGACTACCACACTAAAATGGAGACCCATGTGCCGTCTAAATAGTTAAGTGAAGATATAGTGATACAAAGATGAAAGAGAAAGCACTCACCACAAAGGTATTTGCCCTCACTACATCCAGCATCGTCACCCCCAACAAACGCTTAGGATCAAAAGTACCAGCTTTCTTGAAAACCTCAGCTGCAATAGGGACAGTGGAATTCACTGGGTTGCTGATCAAGTTCACAATTGCATTGGGACAGCAGTTTACAATCCCTTCACAAAGGGTCTTCACAATCCCCGCATTTATGTTGAATAAATCATCTCTGGTCATTCCAGGTTTTCTTGGAACACCAGCTGGAATTATAACCAGGTCCATTCCAGTAAGAGCATTCTCCAATTGCTCTTTTCCTAAAAAACCACGCACCTGATACCCAAAGACAAGAGGAAGAAAACCCATCAAAAATCAGAAATTATGAAAAACAAGACCTTGAAAATTTGGGCACCCAGAAAGCTCTTTCTCTCACGAGGGAGAGAGACTTATCAAAACTCAGAAACCTAGACAACTGTGAATAAATCTCTCTTGATGGTACATGGCATAGTTTTAAAAGCCTTTAAAATTCAGAAAACCAAAAACGAAATTCTCTCACTAGTGTGCACGGCTTACTTATGAGAACATTGAAAATTCAAACAACCCAGAATGTATCCTTTCGCTAGTGAAATAATAAACACCTTCAAAATTCAGTAAACCCAAAATGAAATTTGTCACTACAGAACTTGGTTACTTATCAAGAACAACCAAATTCAGATAACTGAAAATGATTTTCTCCCACTAGAGCAGGGCCAATTCATAGTAATCTATCAATTCATAAAACCCAGTATGACCTTAGAGTTCAAGGCTTATCAAGACGACCAAAACGCGGACAGCCCTAAATTTCTCTTCTCCCATCATAGGGTATGGCTAACATATCAAAACCTTCAATACACAGGCGACCTAAAAATTGTTCTTTCTCAATAGAAGCCCTACTGCAAGACCAACAAAATTGGACAGCCCTATATTTCTCTTCTCTCTCAATAGAAGCTACTGCTTTCAAATCACGTGATTCAAAATCTTCTAAACTTACACAACCCAAAAATATTTTCTCTCACAAAAGGGCATGGCTTACTTATCAAGACCTTAAAACAGCAGGAAACCCCAAATTTGTTTTCTGGCATGGTGTACAAATGAAATGATTCAAAACCTTTGAAATTCAAACAATCTCATAATCACTTCCTCTCACAGGGGCACAATATACTTACAACAGCTGAAGTGTCCATGTGACTGACATCAGCAGTTACACCAGGCGAATTAACGACATCGTAAAGATGGAGAACAGAGACAAGAGGATTCATCTTCATCAGCATTGCAAGGGGTTGCCCAATACCACCCGCCGCCCCCAAAACAGCAACCTTGAAACCAGGAGCACCACCTTTTGCTCGGCACTCTGATCGTCGAAGTCCAGAGCGTTCCCCCATCTTTAAATACAAACCCAACATTCTCATTCTTAGTAGGCGCGAGAAAGAGAGAGAGAGAGAGAGAGAGAGAGAGAGAGAGAGCCATCTTTGAATTCACATTCAGCAACATCTTCAGATGAATAAGACAGAGAGAAGTCATATGCAGTTTACATAAAAAAACACCCACATTTGCAGAAGATAGAAGAGAGGGAATCCACATCTCAGTGTAGAGAGAGAGTGTGTGTCCGTGTGTAAATTAAAGAAAGGAGATTAAAGAGAGAAATTGGAGGAGATGAATCAGAACCTGGAGGCCAGGAGGATGGAGATGAGCTGCAATTCGTGCCAGACGCTGGTTGCAGTCCGTCTGCATCCTCTTGATGGAGTAAGGAGAGAGAATCTTAAGAGTCGTAGAAAGGGGTGGAGAGAATTCGCATGGAGGTGATGATATAGGTAAGGTTGAGGAGCGGATGACGTTTATTATTTTCTAAAATTAGAAGGAAGGGAAACTGAAATTGTGGCGCTGAGCAGGGTTGGGTCCTTCCCCACCTTATCTCTCTGCCCTGTTGTGGTTTGTTTTGAGAGAACCAAGGATTTGTTTGCTGCTCGTTGATCAATAAGAAAGAGATGATCTCGCGTCTCTTGAAAACCCAAAGTGTCTTTTTTTTTTTTTTTTTTTTTTTTTTTTTTTTAGCACAGGGTTTTTACGAGTCGATGTAGAAACCAGTCACCTGTTAAAAATCTATTTTTGCGAAAGATTTTTGGATTTAATTTTTACAGATATGTAATTTTTAACATAAAGGCATGAATATGAAGATAGAAATAAATTTTGAAAATTACAAATAATAATTTTATTAAAAAAAGCATTTAGACACTTAATTTTAATTGTTTTTAGATGGCCAACTATTTGCATCCATCTTTAAGGCGGATGCTTTATACCTCGGATCACATTTGTAGAAATGCGATCCAGCCTCCATGAAACAATTTTCTTTTTTTTACCTTGGATCACATTTGTAGAAATGTGATCCAGCCTGCATGAAACAATTTTCGGCTTGCATTAAACAATTTTCTTTTTTTTACCTCGATACAGTTTTTTAAAGGCCTAAGTCATGTTAAAATATAGTAAAGCCTCACTTCAAATCCTCCTCTAATAAGTACCTTGGGCATTGGCAATTTTTTTAATGATTTTAAAATTAATTTTTAACGCCCCATGTAAAATTTGAAGCTCAAAAAAAAAATCACAATTCCATAAAAATTTATCTTTAGAGTGAAATAGTTGGTCTTAGTAATATGCTATAACATATTATTTTTAAGACCTTAAATTAATTTATTACCGTATATAATGTTCAAAGCTAAAATTTTTAATGCTTGTTTTCAAAAGTTGCCGCTCTATAAAAAAACATTTTTCTGTTTTTTAATCTTCATTATTGCTCGTAAAATCGTCCGATCTAACCGCTAACTGCCCGATTAGATCGGAACCTACCACTAGCTGGTTCCGGTTTTGGGCGGGTTGGGTGATCAACCGGTATTTTAAAAAAAAAAAAAAATTCAAAAAAAATGTATATAAATTCTCAAAAATAATGAATTTGATTTGTAATGTATTTTAAAATATTCTTTACATTAAGGTAAAGATTAAAAATTGTTTTGGTCACCAACACTTACATTTATATTTTTCTATTTTTTTTAGAAAATTTTTAAAATAATTTTTAAAAAATATAAAATAAGTTAAAATCTATTTTTTCATTAATTTTCAATTTCATTTGAATGTATTTGTTTTAATTATTTTTTACATATTTTTTATAATTAAAATTTTTTTTTATTTTTTTAATATTTTTTTGACCACTCAAAACTTGTTCAATTTAAACAATTGAATCGACCAGTTTACGTGTCAGGTTCATTAAACCGCTTTCAAAACCATATCCATGTCTATGTCCATATCCGATTAAATACGAACCGGCGCCAGTCCGGCGGTGCACTCCTCAAGAAAGCGCTTAATGCAATTTCTATCGAAGTGTGTGCAAAGATGAAACACTGACGTGCGGCATGTGATAAACAAGCGCGCCTCAGACCAAAGGGGATTTAGCGGGGAACCGGACCGGCACCCGAGCCAGAACAAATCTAAGCTCAATCATTCCCATCCACGTTTGTAATCTTTATTGAAAATCCTTGGATTTTGAAACAACGAATACGAATAGTGAAAGTCCTATGTACGAACGGTTTTTATGAGTTCCCAACTCATATGTAGAAAGGCGGCACCACTAATAATCTATTTTTAATTAGATTTTGATCCTAATTTTTAAGGAATATAAGTCCTAACATGGAGATCATTATTGTGTAAAAATAGTAAATTGTAAAAAGAAACTAAAACTATCTTTTTTAAAAAAAAAAATATTTAAATCATTGATTTTACTTTATTTTTGGAAGAGATCATCATTTACATCCATCTTTAGACGGATGTTTTATGCCTTAAGCGATGCAAACGGAGGTATACACCCCCAACGCATGTAACACTTTTCCCATCGGTATTCATTATTTGTATATGGGAAAGTTTATATAGAGCCAAGGCTCTAAACAATCAAATTTGAGCCTATCTCAAAAATTTTACTAGAAGAGGTTGTTTTGATGTTCAAATATCTTCAAATTGATCATCTCAACATCAAGAAACATGGACATGAGAAAAATATATAGAGGCAAGGCTCTAAACAATCAAATTTGAGCCTATCTCAAAAAATTTACTAGAAGAGGTTGTTTTGATGTTCAAATATCTTCAAATTGATCATCTCAACATCAAGAAACATGGACATAAGAAAAAAATAGATTTCAAGTTTTAGAAATAGTGTATTTTGTAACACATTTTTGGACC
Organism: Amborella trichopoda; assembly: GCF_054954075.1. Classification (NCBI taxonomy): domain Eukaryota; kingdom Viridiplantae; phylum Streptophyta; class Magnoliopsida; order Amborellales; family Amborellaceae; genus Amborella; species Amborella trichopoda. The sequence continues at coordinate 41,778,317 of NC_142348.1, forward strand.
GTCAATTTTCAAGATTTTTAAGTTTTCATAGATATGTCAATCTATACAATTTTTGAAGCTTTAAACTGTATAAACAAATATAAAAACATATTTTAAGGCTATCACAAAGATTTCCAATATTGAAACCACATTTTTTTATACTATTTGAAGGTAGGCTCTAATTTGATTGTTTAGAGCCTAGGCTCCATACAAACGGCACCCTTTGTATATTGGCATATCCTTCAACAAAAATCCAAATAGGAGTGCATCTAGCTTTTTGAATCTTAATTTCGGGCACAAGTAAAAATGGAAAAAGTTGTAAACAAGAATACATCTAGGCTTTTAAATGTTGTGTGGGATCCAAGTGAGAATAGAACTCTAGATGTTGTGAGGCTGCAACCATGATAGTCTCTCTCTAAAGCCCCTCCTCATGCATCTAATTTAAGGCAGTTTCGTTCATATAAAAATATTATCATGAAAACATTTTGAGATAAAAGTTAGGTGTGGGAGTGTTTTTACATCAATTGGTTTTAATGTATTTTTCACACTAGTTGACAGCCAATTGATGTGAAAAAACTTCCATATTTTCATCTTTCATATGAAAATATTTTCACAAAAATATTCTTCTTACAACCAAAAGTACGTAGACTTTGTGCGGAAAAGATGATAAATCAATGGAATGAAAAACATTATTAGTCTTCTCGGGTGACCTTTGCAAAATTCGATTACTCATGCTCATATGCACAATAAGATCAAGAGTAAGAATAAAAGCATAAAACCAACGAAAATTCTCAAATATTGTCATGATTCATGAGTTTAAAGTTGATGTCAACACAAATACAATAGATGTATAACACTCAACAAGAAGACATTGATTTTCAAATATTTGAGAACCTGCCATCATGGCTTCAATATTTTAATTGCTCTCATCTACTTCTACCGATTGCTTCTATGGCTTAATTTTCAAATTCTAACACGATTTTAGGGACCTCTATTTTTGTCATTCAAATAAAGTTAATGCAATATACATACAACGATGACTTTGTGCATTGTGTTGCAAAGCACTTTCCATAGTCCACATGAACCATCCATGACTTCTCACTTATCATTGGAATGATAACTTTGACTTGACTTGAGAGAACCAGACACAAATTCAAGGTTTCTCTGAACACTCTAATTCAAGGTTTCTCTGAACACTCTATCTTTCTGCACCCAAGGTTTCCCTCCTACACAACCCAACCCAACCCAAGGCCCCTTTCCCTCTCTACGTGCCTATTTATAGAGAAAAGAACAAAACCCAAAAAGAAAATCATATCAATTCTTCCTTATCTCTTTATAACAATGATAAACACAATACATACTGTCCTACATTTTGATAAGTCAAATATGGCAAAATATGAATTCTCTAAATGTTGGGACTGCTATACCCATAAAAATAAGAAAAAGTATTTCCTAAACCCTAGAAATACTTCATATAATTAAAGAAACCTAAACCAATCCCCAAAAAATAGGAAACGGGATATTTGCATGTGATAATAACTTGGATTTAAGACACGACGTCCAGACATCCACCTTTACTTGAATTCCAAAAAGTTACCAATAGTCTTCCCCAGATACACCCCCACCCCCCGTATAATATAGGAAAGAGATATTATTATTACCTTTTGAGAGAAGAATATAAGAAGATAAGAAATTACATATTACATATATATTGCACTATTGTATTACCATTATATATACCATAAAAGAACCACACAAGAGTTGTGTGGGGCATAATTATTTTTTCAAAAAGTTAATCTCTTTCTCTCTAAATTTCTTTATGGTATTAGAACAATTTCTTTATGGTATTAGAACAAACGTTGATCCAATCTCACTTTTTTCATGTTAAAAGTTATTTTGCAATCCAAAGTAAGTCTCTCACTCTTCTTTCATTACATGTTTCGTCTTGGATATTTCGACTAGGAAATTTCGTACAAAAAATTTCGTCCTGGATATTCCTATCTTTTTCCTTTTGCATGCTGCTTTGCGTCATACTTGTTTTGCATCCATAGTTTTTGTATCATACGTCTTTGCCTCCATCTTTTGCACCCTTTTAATTCCTCATCACCTTATTTAATTCCTCATCACCCGACTTTTTCCGTCATTATTTTGTCTAACCATACTATAAAAAAACATCCATAGCATCAAAAACATCCATCTCACCCAAACCACGCCTCTAACGTCTAACATATAGTTTTTATTTAATCTTAAGCTTACATTCTATCTTATACACCGAAAAACTCTAAAATTATTTCACCTTTCTTAGTCGATCTATCTATCTGTAAAAATACCTCTTTATTCTAATGGACTCTTCATCCTCACCAAACAAATATCCCTATCCCTGCACCCTAAATATAGGAAATTTTGTATCTATTAAATTAATACAGAATAACTATTTATTATAGGAAACTCAAATACTCTCTCTCATTGAGAGTCCGGAACTTTTTGGATTCATTAATGGTGATTACTCTACACCAAGTCAAAAGATTTCCTCTCTTGATGGTAAAAGTAAAATCGAAAACCCAGACTACAAATTATAGATAAAGGCCAATCGGCTTCTTAAAACCTGGATCACATAGACATTATCAGAAGAATGTTTTAGCCTTGTTGTTGGCCTCAAGGCTTCTGTAGAAGTTTGAAAATGTCTGAAGAATGCCTATGCAAGTAATTCTCAAGCTAGGGATTTCTAACTTACCCAACAACTTCAACTCTGCAAGAAAGGAAATTCAATCATATTAGAATACATATGCAAATCCAAGAGTATTGTTGATAATTTGACGCCTATTGGAAACCCTGTACCAGATGAAAATAAGATATTTTGGCTTCTTAATGAATTTAGTCCAAAATATGAGAGTTTTGCTACCACTATGCTTAAACCTCTGATTCCTTCATATTTTGAAATTATACCACTTCTTCAAAGCCATGACATTAGAAATCAGTCTCATGTCTCTCAAGAACACTCATATCCAAATCAGAATATAGGCCTTGCTAGACAACAAAGAAATTTTGGACCTAACATAGGTACTAGAAATTACAGAGGTAGAGACATACACAACTTTGATGGTCAACCATTTTTTAATTCTCGGGGGTGTGGATTTTCTCAAACATACCAGAATAATAATGGGGGACATGGTGTGCCTCAGATAAACAAATAAAATAGTGGTACATTTATGCAACACATGAATCAAAAGTTTTAAAAATATTCACAGATACTACAATCAACTCAAACACCCCAGTATAAGTGTCAAATTTGTGGAAATTTTGGACATATTTGTATTAAAGTGTTGGAGCCGATTCAAGCATATGTACCAAGAAAAAGACATTCATCAAGCTCTTGCCGCAGTGACTATAGCAAATTCTCAAGATTCGGATTGGTTCCCAAACACTGGTGCCTCAAATCATATGATAGGAGACCCAGGTACACTGCAAAACCTTCGCCTTTATAGTAGTAGAGATACAGTCATGGTTGACAATGGTGAGCAATTGACTATTTCACATGTTCGTGATGCAAATATTGATATTGGGTCTGGAAATTTTAATATTTCTAATATTATTCTGATGCTAGAGATAAAAATTAATTTACTATATGTTAGCCAATTTACAAAAGATTTTCTTTGTATATTTGAGTTCTCATCAAATAGTTTTCAGATTAAGGAACGTAACATAGAGAGAACTCTAGCTAGTAGAAGTAGAAATGGCAGACTTTATACACTTGAGGATGTGAGTGAAGCTCTATTTTCTAATTGAAATAAGAGAACATCAGAAGATGTGAGGCATAAACGATTCGGACATCCTCAAAATAAAGTAATCTATTACTTAAAATCTAAATGGTTTGATTAATGTTGATACATGAAATAAATCTCATTTTATTTGTGCTAGCTGTCAGATGAGAAAAAGTTGTAAACTCCTTTTAATAGTATTGATAAGATATCTACATAATCTCTTTTTAAGATTCATTCAGATTTATGAGATACTTCTCCAGTTCCTCTCTCTCTCTCTCTCTCTCTCTCGCTCTCTCTCTCAATTTCTTTATTGGCAACATATTAATCAAGTTCAAGTATGACTTGAACTTTTATAAGGGAACCAGTTTTTCAGCATATCTGCAATGTTTTTTTTGTGTTAATATTTAGCAATAAGATATCACTATCATCTATTATCTCATAGATTAAATGGCACCTGACATCAATATGTTTTGTCTTTACATGATATATCTTGTTCTTCATAATGTTTTGCGCTTTGGCTATTAAAATATACGATAATCTAATATTTTCCATCATCATCATTATAGCGTTCTCTGAATTAATTGCTATTGGCTATACGAATTTCGATCTGCCATTTTGCTCTATTATGGGGTCATACCCTCAGTGAGGCCATATGTCCTTATATATTTTCTCACTACTTCCAACTATATCATTTTAGGCCTACCTCTTGCCATTTTTTAGCATTCCATTTGAACTAGCTCACACCTCCTAACAGATGTTATACTGGGTCTGCACCATATATGGCTATCCCACCTAAGTTTAGTCTTTCCCATCTTATCGCCTGTTGGTGTTATACCTAAATTTTTCTAAACGGAATCATTTCAAATTTTATGCTACACTCATCCATCTCAACATCTTCATATCCGCTACACTCATTCTATGGGTATATAATTATTTAACTCCCAACGTTATGCCCCATAGAGCAAAGTTGGTCTCATAGCTATCCTATTGAACTTGCTTTTTAACTTCATTGGTATGCGGCGATCACATAAAATTTCGATTGCACATCTCCACTTCACTCAGCTAACTCTAATTCTATGTGTGACATCTTTCTCAATCTCTCCATTTGCCTGGATTATCAACTTAAGTAATCGAAATTGTTTTTTTGTCGTCAATCTTAACGACTTCCTCATTTATATTCCTATTATTACTAAACTTGTATTCCATATACTTTGTCTTAGTCTGGCTAATTTTAAAACCTTTATATTCTAGGTCATCATTCGAAAGTTCTAACTTTGTGTTGATGTCGTTTCATGTCTCTCTGATAAAAATAATATCACGTCATCATGTAGGTGCCTTGTCAAGTCATTCATAACTAAGACAAATAGATATGGGCAAATAATTTCATCTTTTTATAAGCCCAAATTATTAACAACCTTATAAGTCAAAAAACTTCTTACATTTCCATAGACAAGGCAATTGTGGTTTGTATATGTCTTCACTTGCAAATCAGCATCAACATAACTAATAACCTCTCCACCAAACTTGCTCCTACTGTCAAACACTAAACCCACCTCTGATGTAAGACTTAGGTAACATGGAATCCACTTGATGCATGATAATACTCTTTTCGTGGAATAGACATATACTTGCTAACAACATTAACGATATGAGATTATGTAAAGCACTATATATATGAGGCTTCCAACTGTACTAGAATAGGGAATACGGGACATGTATTACCTTTCAACATACGTACTTGGCGATAATGTTGCCAATAATTTGAAATATGTACCAAGTGGAGTATCAAAAACTTTGAATTCTTCATCTTGAACTTGGTGAGTACCTTCTCGATGTACTCTTTTTGAGATAACTACAATTTCCTTACTTTTTATTTTCATACCCAGAATTTTTTTCGTTGCACCTAAATCTTTCGTCTCAAATTTTTTACAATCTGAGTATTTAATTTACTAATTTCTTGAGAATTCTTTGCAATAATATGCATGTCATCTACATAGAGCAACAAATAGATGAATGAATCATCAATAAATCTATTAAATTAAACAAAATTATTGTACTTATTTCTGACATACTCAAGCCTAATCATGAATGTATCAAAGCATTCGTACCATTGCCCAAGAGACTACTTTATGTCGTACAGTGATCTTTGCATCTTGCAGACGTGGTCCTATTTGCCTTCAACTACAAACCTTTCAAGCTAAGTTTTATAAGTCTATTCCTCCAACTCTCGATGACGATTGCAACTACTCTAGCTCCAAATCAAATAATGCACCTATGGTTAGTAATACTTGGATACATATATACTTCACAAATGGAGAGAAGATCTCATTATAGTTAATGTCTTCTCTTTGCCATAACCGCAATTGATAATAAACTTAGGCAACTAAGGATCTAAGTACCGCAATCTATAGCCTTTGACTCAATCTACATTATCAATGAAAAGACACTTCCGTGGTCTTGAATACAACTTATCATCCTTCACATGAATAAAAGAAGGGCAATACAAAGTTTTTAAACGATAATCATCAGTAGGTTATTGATTCATACCTCTTGCGTTGTTTTGTACTCTCTTGACATAGATTATGACTTGTTGACGAGATAATATAGCATACTACTACCTCTTCCCAAAAGTCCTTTGATAAACTAGTGTCACTTAACATTATGCGAGTCTTACTCTAATAGTGTATTTATGTGCTTAGCAACTCCATTATGTTGCGGCATCTTCAGAGTGGTATAGTGATGAATAATTCCTTCGTTCTTGCAAAAATTCATAACATCAATTAAAAGTGTACTCGTCACTATTATCAGTCCTCAAGATCTTCACCTTCTTCCTAATATGTTTTTTGACCTAGGCTTTTGAGTGCTTGAATATGAACACATTTGCCATCTCCTTTAATATGTAATGCCACACCTTCCTTGGAAAATTATTTATGAAAGAAACAAAGTATAGAGATCTTCCTTTTGAACAATCAGCGCAAGGCTTCATACTTAGGAATGAATATAGGGAAATTATCGCAAATATACCTTAATTGAAGCTTAATTGGAAAAAAAAAACTCAAACTTTCGCTTACCTCATCTACACTATTTTTCCTCATTTTCGGCTTTTTTTTGACCGAATTGACCTTCACGGTAGTAAGACTACGGTAATACATATCATTTTATACAGTATTTAAAATACCATAGTAACTTCAAGTAATATTCGGTACTTTAAATACCATAAAAACTAAAACCTATTATACGGCATTTTAAATACCGTAAAAACTAAAACCCATTATATGGCATTTTAAGTGCCGTAAAAACTAACACATCTTATACGACACTTAAAATGGCATAAATCCTTTTCTCATTCTGTTTATATTTATCTCTTTCATCTCTAATTCAGTCGTTTGGATACTAGAAAATATATCGTTTGTGAAATATATTACTGACGTAATACATTAATGTGTAATACATTACCTACAAATGGATTATTACTTTTTGGATAGTATTTTGATACAACCTGACCTGAGAAATACATTGCTACTGTTGGGCTATGTCCGGAAGAAATATGGGAAATACATTACTAAAACTTATCATCATCATCATCATATTTGTTGGCTTCCAACAATTCAAGCAAAGAGATGCAAATATGATGCCTTCATTTTATTATTAATTCATTCAAATTGCGAAAGTACCAATATGAGAAGCTTAAACAGACTAAAAACTAGAAATTGCATACAAATAGTATAAATGTTTTGTAGAAATATAGAATTTTGCTCAAACAAAGGACACAAAAAT